>NC_081200.1:34837344-35155299 GCF_902713425.1 Acipenser ruthenus | reverse complement strand
ATTACTAAGTTAATGTATGTTGCAGTAAATAAAAATAAGACATGTTTCTATAGTATTTAAATTGGGGTTGTTTCTTGGTTTTATGTTCTCTGTTGTCTTGCAGAGGAATGTTTTTAAAAGTATGTATGCTGGGCAGGTAAAATCACATGACTAGAGGAAAGCTGATATAGTTAGATCACATGGTTAGTGGAATAGAAATCCAGCAATATACAATATTGTACAGTGCATCGCTGGAAAACAGTATACTATAATACTTAGGGTATATGTTTAAAACAGAAAGTGTTTTCAATTGAGGGGACTGGATGACCTCATGAAGGTAAAGTCATCCATCCCCCTTCAAAGAAAACGACACTCCTGACAAACTTAAGGAGGGCATTTTGATATTAATCTTTCTACTCAGTTTCAATAGTAGACATTATGGAAACCAGGTGTTTAAAAAAAAAAAAAAAATGCATTTCAACTATTTTGATTTATTTGCCTTTAGTGGAAAGCGAGGGGGAAGGATGCTTGTGAGATCAAAGGGCACTGCATTGCCAGTAGATGTCCTTGCCATTCCTGTCCTGATTGTACTCAATTGAGCTTTATGGATCAGTTTCTTTCAGTGGGACCATGGCAGTAGTATGTCACTCAAAATGTCAGTCCTTCTGTTTTGGTTCTCTTCACAGTGATTTGATATATAGAATAGATTTGAGGGAACTGGATTTTTGCTATACACAGTGTGTGCCATTGGACTGCTCTTTCTATATATTGACACAAGTACAAGTTCTGAGTATCCTTATAACCCATACACAGTTGCTTACCGTCCTAGAACTCTTATTATACAACAAACGGACTCTGCTACTCCATTGTATGCAATGGAGGTCAGTCGTTCTTTTATTACTCAATAATGGAACAGCAAATATAGCACGGCTGAGAGATGACCCTAATAAAGGACACCAAAAAATGGTATAATAATAATAATGACATTGCTGTGTAATAATGAAACTTCCTTTTTCATATAATGCCTCCGGAGTTATTAGTTTGTAACACTCACACAGCAATGCCATTAACCCTTTAATCATTTACCGTCTTACATTTTCATATAGAAGGTAAATTCCCAAATCCAAATAGAAGTGTTTCGAATCATAACGCACTCTTTTCAATCCATTTTTCAGTTTGTTTATTTTTTGAAGTGTATGCGACCTTTTGTGAATGTTTTCCATTGAATTTCGAGAGGTGCCTACGGTATTATTTTTCAAGCACTCTTAATGTAACACAGGACAATAGCATCAGCACAACCTGTGGTGTTTAGTCCTGGAATCTTGTTGCGTATCATTTGGTCCCTCGACCCGCCAGGTTTCATTGCTGTTATAAAACATCTGCCATGACAGTGTCAAATGGTGTGTAGGGACACTATGAGCATCCAGAAAGCATTGGACCTGAAGAGATTGTTCAATCTGGAGAACAAAATGCTGCTGCAAGAATCCGATTTGAACTTTTTATATCTTTTTTTAGTTTTAATTTGATCACCTCTCGAGGTCTGATCATTTTTCTCTTTGAACCCCTCACTCCCTAGTTGGCTTACTTGTGTTTCTGTTGTGGGCGTGCCTGCTGGGTTGTGGCGTGGTGATCTGCATAATTCCTATCTTTTTGGACCGTTTCACGTCGTAGTGTTGCTGTGAGCCATTCTGTTGCTAGGGTATGCTTCATTTGGAATATATCTGTGTGGAACGCTTCATTCATTTGCCTTTCAAATGATCTCTGTTTCTTTGCAATTGCACAGTCTTCCTTGGTCAGGATGGTTTGGCTAGTAGTTTATCCATGTGTTACCCAATTGTGAGGTTGTGTACTTTGATACCTGCCACATGCTGATCTCTTCTCAATGCAAGGGAACCACAAGAACGCAGCTATCAGCCAGGTTTGTAGGGAAGTCAAGTATTTAGATTATTCTTTCTCATAAAGCTTTGTATTTTGTATTGTTCACTATTCTTCTGCATGAACCAAAACACCTACTTTGGGATTCATAGAAAATGTGGAAACTGTTCTTTTTTTTTTTTTTTAAATGACCATATGTTACCACCAGGTGGTGCCATACGCACTGTAAATCAACCTTTGTAGACTCAATGGTAAACAATAACACACTTGAATTCAGCCAAAGTATTCAAATCATGAATTCCTCCTGCATACAATATTGTGCAGTAACAAGCTTTCTAATGTTGTGTGTAGTTCTTTATAGCTGATGTCTTTGAAACTACTGTACGTCACTGGCTACAGAGCATGTCATTAGAGGAACAAGAGTTATGCCATTTAAGAACATGAAAAACAGCTATTAAAACTGAACAAGTAAATACCATAACACACTGAGTTTATCCATATGAAAACCTTCATGTCTGGTAATTCAAATAGCCCCATAAAGAAAACAGACATTTCTTGGTTTCAAGTTTAATTGAGAGTTTTCCTTCTGTCCTTAACCAATGTCTTTTTAAGCCAAGCACCTGTTTTTTAATTTTTTTTCTTCTTCTGTAGACAACGTTACTATTTTTCATTTACTTTTGCCTTTAGGGTTTGACTTGTACATCCACTGCTAAACCAACAATCAAGTACCACAAAACTTCAGGGTTGCAGACGAAAATATAGACCAGCGTTCTAAGCTGTATTGTAATGTCACTGGACACTTGATTAGATTTGGATTGAGGTCGGCTCCCCTCAGTCACTGGGGATTTCTCCTGGCTGTTCAGAGACAGCCTGGCACTGGTGTTCCTGATGTCAGTGTGTTCAGGTACAGGGTGTCCTGTTCAAATATACCTGCAGGCTCTGGGGAGACCCACTGGCACTGGAATGAAGCGATGTCTTAGACTTGCACTGGACAATCTGTGTACGAGTCCCAAGTAAAACCAGTGCACTCAGATTGCGATGATGCATGGATCTTCTCTGTTTTTTGTGGAAATGCATTTACTGTAGCTGATTTAAGCACGTCTTGCAGAAAGGCTGATTCCCCACACAAGTGCGTATTTGTGTGATTTATATATGTGCTTGCTATTGCCATAAAGCCTTGTGCTATAAATATAAATTACAATGTGCTTGTTCTACAACAAAAAATAATTAAAAAAAAAGAAGGAAAAAAAAAGTAAGTAGTAAATTTGCTATAGTCAGTTACTATATATATATATATATATATATATATATATATATATATATATATATATATATATACATTCTTACATTCTAAAGATATACAAGTAATACAAATTAATATATTCCCTTTGGCTAGTAATGTCCCAAAAGATTTTTTTTAATTTGTTTTTTTTTTTTTTGGGGGGGGGGGGCGAGTGTAAAAAAAAAAAAAAAAGAACAATGTAGAATTTAGAAAAAGGTTCATTAAAACAATTTTATGCTGTAGTTAATATACAACATGTGTAGTTTGAAACAATTATGAGTGCACAGCACATTCTTCAAAATCTTTCCTTCTGACGTCTACTAAAAGTTATTTTATGTGCATACAAGAAAAAAAGAAGAAACTCCATGCACTTTATTAACTACTTCATTTCTGATCGTGCGATTTATGAAGCTAAAGAGGCTGTATTTTACCTGGCACAATGGTTTTTCAACAGCATCTGTCTTTTTGTTTTGCAGCTTGTTGTACCTTGAGTTCAACTGTTTGACGTGGATCAAACTGAAATTCCATTTTAAAAACATTTATAGTAAACTACAAAAGTTCAGTTTAGCACATCTGCTTTTCATTTCATGCATCTCGGAACCTAAAAACATTAAAAGTTGGCACTAGAGAGCCTTCACTTCTGCAGTTAACACAGTGCTTAGGTGACTTAAAAGGCTGAGAGAGAATTATAGAAAATGAAGTGTCACTGAAATAAAAAATCACAGAAGATTACCACCAATTACAGCTAATAATGCCAAGACATCTGCTGATCAGATGCATGAAGCTGTATTGTCCCTCCGTGAAGGGAAGGATATTTAAGGTGGAAGATTTATTGAAGAGGGCCAGGGCACTTGGAAAAAACATTATTCCTTGCCGAAGTAAAGGGTTTAAGGTTTTGCTAGATTATTTATTGTAAAACTCCAGAAGGTCAAAACTTCTGTGTTGGTGGACATTGTGGGACTGTGCAATTAACTGAGACATATACATTTGTTACGCTACATGATTAGGATTTTGCTTTTGTTTTAATCTCCGTCTAGATGAAACAGGGTTGGTGGTGGGAAAGGCTGACTTGCTGGGACTTGCATTCAAACTCCTAAGAAGTTATTTTCTTTCACCTGAACTCTGCAGGGTTCAAGCTAAAAACTCCATAATGCTTGAAACGAGAAGAGGGGTTCTATGATTTAAGTCCATCGTGCAAAACATTTTCTACCTGATTTCTACCAGGGCCTGCAGTTTGGACTTGCATACAGTAGGACTAGCAATTGTTCAGTTTTATGGGTGCATCAGTTTTGCTGTGATAATATATATTTTTTTAAAGATGCACGTAATGGACTGCAACGAATAAGACGCAGCTCAATTTAGAGGCAACATTTTTTAAATGTTATATGCAACAGGTTGTACATACAGAGTAGAATATGTTGTCCCAAACATCATGTATCATTTGCTCAAGATAAGGCTGAAATAAGAGATTTGAGATTTGGGGTTCAGGAGATACTGGATACTTACTTGGAGGTAGATATTTCTTCTGCTGGCCCATCTACAGTCTCAGAATGGCATTTCTCAGCAGGGCTATGCACTAGTATTACCAGCTTTCTGAAGATTAGCTGGCTAAATAAATGGCTGGAAAAGTGCTTTAGGTGATGGCAGCCTCATCCCTCTTCCTGAAGAGAAAATCTGGGAAAAATTAGATGAGAACATCCAAAAGGAGGTCCAATTTATACGCAAGTATGCTGATGGAATCTGTGCATGGGCAACACCGAGACAAAATCACCATGGAAACTTCCATTAGAACATTCTAATTGCCCTGATTATTACACTGATGTGTTGAGGATGGTCACGTTGTCTTGTTTTCCTATGTCTGTCACACAGGGCTAGGCAGCGGTATTGGTTTGTTAACACCTAGTCAGAGAACCAGAAGAGAAAATGGTCTTGATCTGTAATATTTTTTAACCTGGTTAAATGTACCTTTTCATCTACAGACAGAACCAATTTACCACTCTTCTTGTATCTTCAGTGTTACATACACTGCACACATTGTTACTGCTGTATTACTGTATTAGACCCTTCCTAATCATTGCAAGGCTGTTCCCATCACAACTGCATAGTACAGAACTGTCACAAGGATGTCTGTGTGCTCCAGGTTGTCCAAACTTTGTGGCAAAATGTTTATAGAACGAAAACACTTTGTCTACACTGATGGAAAAGATGACACCAGAATGGAGGAGTCTAGTTGGATTTGGACTAATTTAGTGTGTTACACAAACGTTTGCTTTTTGAATGATAGATCTGAACAAATTGGTTTTGTTGAATACATATGTTGGTAGATCTGTGTAAGATCATGGAACAGCTTGATGGTCGTGGTAAACTTAAAAGACAACGAGCCTTGGCAGATCACTGACTATCGCAGATGGCTGTTTTGTCTTTTTCTTTCTTTCATACTGTAGATATTTCTGGCATGCAACTGTAAAGTTCAGAACCAAGTTGCATGTGATTTCATTGCGTTCTGTATACAGCATCACAAGACTTATAACTGGTGGCATTAGACGTGTCTCATAACGAACAGTGAACTTCAGACCCAGAATCCAGATACATCATTACTATCCACTGACAGTGTCTTTTGATTGGTGACCTAAAAATATCTTATTGTTTATTTATTTATTTATTTAGCAGACGCCTTTATCCAAGGCGACTTACAGAGACTAGGGTGTGTGAACTATGCATCAGCTGCAGAGTCACTTACAACTACGTCACACCCGAAAGACTGAGCACAAGGAGGTTAAGTGACTTGCTCAGGGTCACACAATGAATCAGTGGCTGAGGTGGAATTTGAACCGGGGACCTCCTGGTTAGAAGCCCTTTTCTTTAACCGCTGGACCACACAGCCTCCTCTTATCTACATTTGAAGTAAGTGCCTTTGTTCAATAGCCTCTTAAATGTGCGTGCTCTTTCTAGTTAGCAGCGTATTTGTTTCCTACAAGGTGATAGCGGTCATAACCGTTTCTGTTCCAGTGCTGTATTCGTCCAGCCTCATTAAAAGGGAAGTTCTGTTGGGCTGCAGATGTTAGTAGGTAACACAGTGAGTCAATGCTCCAGTTTGTTTCTCTCCTAAATTGCTTTGCAGGACTTTAGGGCAGTTTGTTGTAAACGGATAAGACACATCTCGATGGAACAATCATTCCTCCCTTATTATATTATTATTCTGACATCTATTTATGGTTCTGTCGGTGGTATTGGGAGTTCTTCATGTATACATCTAATGCCCGGGTTTATTTTGGCAAAAAGCGAAATATGGAAAGATTTTTTTTTTTTTCTAAATTTCTTTAAAAAAGTCTTCCAGTGTAATACAGTCTGCTCTGTTAAATATAACTATTTCAAGCCGAGTAGCCATTGCTTGGTGTCTTGTGTTGTGAGATGCATCACATACAACCTGTCCCTCTTTGTTTTAGTGTGTGTGTGGTGTGGTGAATTGCATAAATTAGTAGATGAATCTACATTTTTGTACATCAGTTTGGTAGTTTGGGTAAGTGCATGCACATACTGAATGTTCTGGAGAAAGTGGATGAATTTAGTTAATTCTGTTTCTAAAAAAACACCTTGCATTACAGAGCGGTCACTAGGGCTTTCACGGACTTCTGCATTATTATTATTATTTTTTTAATTATTTTCTCCCCAATTTGAAATGGCCAATTATTTTTAGGCTCAGCTCACCACTACCACCCCTGTGTTGACTCGGGAGGGCGAAGACGAACACACGCTGTCCTCCGAAGAGTGTGCCGTCAGCTGTCCGCTTTTTTTTCACACTGCGGACTCACCATGCAGCCACCCAAGAGCTACAGCGTCGGAGGACAACGCAGCTCTCGGGCAGCTTACAGGCAAGCCCGCAGGCACCCGGCCAGGCTACAGGGGTCGCTGGTGCACGGTGAGCTGAGGACAATCTGGCCGACCTAACCCTCCCTCCCCCCGGGCGGCGTGCAGCCAATTGAGCGCCACCCCCTGGAAGCGCCCGTCCTCAGTCGGCAAAGGAATAGCCTGGACTCGAACTCGCAACGTCCAGGCTATACGGCACATCCTGTACTCCATGTGGAGCGCCTTTACTGGATGCGCCACTCGGGAGCCCAGACTTCTGCATTATTTTGTTCATTTAATATAAACTGAATTTATTGTTGTTGGCTTGTGTCCATATCTCCATGTAACAAAATAAACTTTCGAGTGTGACTAGTTCTGTTAATGTAGCTAAGCTATAAATCCTAAGCAGCACAGCGATTTTATATTGTCTGAAATGATTTTCTTATTTATTTTTATATTTATATATATATATATATATATATATATATATATATATATAGATATAGATATAGATATAGATATAGATATAGATATATATAGATAGACGCAATGTTTTGAGTTACATGGCATATAGTAGGGCAGGTACAGTATGTGCTTTACCTCAGAATGAGCACAGCTCAGTATGTTGCTACAACAAACCTTTAGGATCCCATTGTAACACTGAAACCTTTGCAGAACCGTTAGCAGGAGACAGCATTACTAAATTGGCAGCAAACTGTCCACAGGTTGTGAATGTTCAGTAGGCCAGGTTGACTTTTAGATTAAGGTGATTTGTTTTTTATTCACAGTATTGAAGGTTACATCTTGGGAATCACCAATCTAAATTATTTATGTATTTATTTATTTTTAAAAAATCAGCATTTAGCCTTTAACTCAGTCAGCACTGCCAACATTTCTTGGAAAGATAACACCATGCAGAACGACAGGAGATTTTTAAAGTAATCTAATTTTCTAAAATGTATATCGATGTCCATTTATGTTTTATTTTTCACTATAAGACACTTAACCTTTTTGAGAAGTTATCCTAGGCTTAAAATCCCTTCCCACGCATCACCACCCCATACCAATGGAAGGTACCAGCTATATTACCGGTACATATTGTACTATTCCATTGGCACGAAAAGCGTTCACTGTTATTTAACCCAGTTTAATCCACTTTCACTGCTGTTAACCTGGAGCTGACTGTTGATATGGGGTTATACAAAAGCTAGTGCTTTCTATTTGATTAGATATAGATGTGTGTGCATCAGCAAGTCTGCTTTCATCGGTATGTGTACATGTGTGTGTCTCAGGTGGAGAATAGCTTGAATAAACAGATACCATTACTTGGTTACCTTACACTTTGGTGCTTTACAATGGGTTGTATGGATTCTTTAACAGGACAGTCACTGTATACTCTGTATTGAAGAACAGTCAGTATTAACAGCATGAATTCCTGCAACAGATCGCAGCAAAGTACATGAAGACTTTGTGAAGCTAGCTTTGTGTTTCCTTAAAAACAGGGCTCACATGAGAAGCTAGGCATTATTTTTACATACTTTTATTATTATTTATTTCTTAGCAGATGCCCATTTCCAGGGTGATTTACAATTGTTACAAGATATCACATTATTTTTACATACAGTTACCCATTTATACAGCTGGGTTTTTATTGGAGCAATCTAGATAAAGTACCTTGTTCAAGGGTACAGCAGCAGTGTTCCCCACCAGAGCCCTAACCATTATTCCACGCTGCTGCCCTACTTTTGTACAACATGGAAAAACAGATGTAGTTATTCAAGCAACATTTTGTATGCATGCATATATTTTTGTTTTTAGTTTAGTACTATACTCTGGTTTGCATGTGGACAGCCATAAACTACTTTTACAATTGCGTTGCTTAATTATCAATAGACTTTGGGGCAGATTTACTAAGATCCTGCCCATTGGGAGCCTCTAGGAAATATTCAAGTTTTGTATTTGATCAGGGTTGACAATTTAGATTTTTTTTTTTATTTAAATCAGATTTTTTTTTTTTTTATTTAAATCGAATTTTTAGATTTTTGTTTTTATTTTAATGATGGAATTCTTTTTGTAGAACCGTAGCTGTAGCTCTACAGTACCTCCAAACTGTAAATTTAAGGATGTTGGAAATGGTGGTTTGTGAATATATTACTCAATCTTAAATGAACACATAAATAAAGCAAATTATTGACCATTGTGGCATCCTCTAAATGTGAACTACAATATGTGAACTACAAGAATTTAGCGATGGAGTACGCCACAGAAAAATACCCCTCACTCATCCCAGTCATTCTTTTACTTTTCTTTCTTTGATTTCCTCTCACACACGCAGTTGTTATTAGGTCCACTTTGCTTTTTATAGTGTGTTCAATTCTTAAAGTTCCTGATTGCACCACTAAATAAACCTGGTTTCAGCGGGTCTTAACACAGCGCTCAATTGTCTATTTTGGACCCCATCGCATGTCATCAGAATCTCTTTGGCGAATATGTTAATGATGGGGCAGTCACTTTACAACGGGGCAAGACGTCTTCAAAATACCATTTCAGTGCAGTATATATTTTTTTACGTCTCTGCTTCATTTATGCACCACAGAATTGGGGGTATGCGCCATTTGCACTTGCACTGCGATCAGACTACAGCCCTAAGAGTTTTAGTTTATAGACAGTAAGAGTTTAAGATGTTTGTGTTAATAAAAGGTTTTTAAAACATACTTTTCATGTCTTTTCCTTCAGAAACTATATAAAATAATAAATCAATATTTATTTAAGGAGGCAGTGTTGTCCAGTGGTTAAAGTCCAGGGCTTGTAACCAGAAGGTCACCGGTTCAAATCCCACCTCTGCCACTGACCTGACTCACTGTGTGACCCTGAGCAAGTCACTTAACCTCCTTGTGCTCCATCCTGCGGATGAGATGTTAAATCAATGTCCTATTGTAAGTGACTCTGCATATAATGCGCAGTTCACAGCCTACCTCTGTAAAGCGCTTTGTGATGGTGGTCCACTATGAAAAGCGCTATATAAAAATAAATATATTATTATTGATTTAAATCAGCCAACCCTGTATTTGATTAAATATTTTTTTGCAAAAAGATGTTATTAATCTGGAGACCTGAGAAAAAGACTAATCTTTTATATAAATCACTGTTTCACGGCGGCATTGTTTTGACCACTGGTCATATTAATGATCTGATTTCACATATCCATGTTCTTTCATCACCGATGCCTTTCCTTTACATCTTGCCCCCAGGGAGGCTTTGTTTTTGTTAACAATGTATTTCTAGTTTGGTATTGCATTACGATTGTAATGTCAGAATTCAATTTGGTTATGGGAACCATAAGGGAAAAGGCTTCTCTTTACTGCCCTCAAGCCACTGAGGTGATTACAATCTGTTTGGTCTTTAACTTGGCCTGGACATTTGTCTCAAAGCTGGAAGAGATGCAATAAATGCCTGGGAGGAAGACACTGTAAAAGCCAATGAGGCAGAGAGGAATGTCTATTTTAGTAACTTAGAATAATTTAAAAGGATCGTAAGAAATGCACTGAATAAAATAGCTAACATGATTAGGCAATTTCAAAAAACCTCCTGGTTTATCCTGTCCAGGCCCCATAAATAAGGGATGAGGGCATTATTCTGAAGTCTAATTTGCAACAAAGATAATAATCTAATAAGATTATGCCCCGTCCTCTCCCTGTCTGTAAAATGTGTATGAACAGTATAGTTTACCATCCTGCACTGTGCTTCACTATGCTTAGACTAGGTTTTAGATGGCATTTTACAGTGTCGTTGCTATTCTGTATATAACTATTGTATTATTGACAACTGCCTCTTTGGAAGCAAGACCGAATTCTCATGAGCTAATCCAAGCAATTCAATAATTGAAAAAGAAAAATACATTTTTCACCAATGCAGTTTCCTCAGCCATTTCTTTTTTTTATTTGTGGGATTACCCTTTTTCAGCAGGACCCTCCAAGGGTAATAGCATCAGCTTGGTTGGTATGGGTTACTTGATTCAATGGGGACCTCCTTGTTTATTTTTCTCTATAGTTTGTAGACCACACAGCACTGTACACCAGCGCTGTTTTCCCTGGTCTGATTAGATCTCTTCAGAAGTTTTCTCCTTTGGCTCTGGAGTTTGTCAGGGGTCATTCTGGGTTGTCAGCTTTACACCCATGGTCACTGCAGCTTACAATGCATTCATTTTATATATTTTACGTGTAGACTTGAAAACCAAATCCGTAGCTATAAATGTAACTAAGGTGAAGAAATCACAAATAATATAATATAAGAAAGTACCTGTGCATCGGTAAACCCACTCAAAGCTCTTTTTGAAATGCCTAAAAGTGTTGTGTGGTATCAACAGAGTGGTACAATCAAGAATCCTAGTTATCTAAATGTATCTGCATTACAGTGGATCAAGATATTTTGTCATTTCATATGTCTGAAGGATCTGTGTAGTTGACCATAGATTATTAATCCAAGCACATATGTTCCATCAACAGTAGTTGCTTTAAATTGGATCATGATTGTATATTCTACAAAAGAATGGCAGACAATTACACTTTTTAAGGTTGTTAGGGGTAGACTGCTGTTTTGAGGTAGACGTCTATCCATGTTCTACCACCCTCCTTCATTTCATTGTCCCCCTTTAAACATGTCTACTGCTTAAAGGGTAAAACAGCCCAACCATTGAGTTCTTTGAAAACGAAGTAATAAGAGGCATAAGCATTGTCTTCTGTTTACTTAATTGGTTAAACAATAGAAGAAGCATTCAATTGGGTACTGGATCTCTCTGTGGTTTGTCTGCAACATGAAAAGGACCGGCATTGAACAATTTGACATCAGCCTTTCAGAATGCAACATCCAGAAGCTCAAGTTTTAAAATCTGCATTGTGTAGGAAATGTTTTTATATTGATAAAATGCCATCAGTGTGATGCCATTAACAATAACAGCATTGAAACACATTAAATTAGATTGAATTGAGTTAGTCAGCTGAAACTCGCCGTATGGTATATTTGACCTCAAGTACGGCAAAGATATCACTTTTCATTTAAGAGATATTGCAGGTTTTCTGACCACCCATTCTATCATTGATGTTACTTTAAGAAATCCATTAAACTACAGTATTTTATTGTAACGATACAGTTTTTGAGAAGAGCAAATTATGTAGCGTGGAAAGAAAGATAGTGATAAACCAGTCTAATTGACATGGTGTATTATACAGTGAAACAGCAGATGTCTGAAACATTCTCCTCTCCAGGCCTGTACAGTGTTCACAGCTGTGAGCTAGCATGTGAAATAGCTACTTTTTTTTTTTTTTTTTTTTTTTAAATAATGTAAATGCTTTATTAAAGTTATTTTAACCATTTCCCCATTACAAATGCTGACAGGGAACCACAACAGTCCCCTTCGGAAATTACAGCTGTGTTTTGCAGTATATTAACTACAGTAGTGTAGCAACAGTGTATTCAAATAATCAAGAACTTTTCAGTCAACAGTGAATATTTTAATAAATTATTCGCTTCCCCATCCTAAAAGCCTCATTAGTATTTCGATGGGACAAAAAGTTTGTAATGTTGTTGGTGCATTGTGGGTAGATGAATGTCTTGGAAAAGATTATACATTTACCATTGAGAGATATTGTGTTAATTATCAAAATAATCACTAGAATTACTGACAAGACTTATAATCATCTAATTCATCCCTAATATGAACCCCTTATGAGCATCCCAGTATTCAGTTCATGCTTCCCCTGCACAAATTCTGGTGCTCCTGATTGAAAGGAATAGCGTATCTGGATACTAGAGACGTATGGATGAATCGTGATACTTTCTTTACTAGATGTATCGTAATAGAGCAGGGGTCGGCAACGTGTCCAAATACGTCCAACACGCACACGAACATAATTGTATATATGGTAACTTCCGTTTTGTTTGTCCATGGCCACTGTGATGCTTATCAGATAAATTATCTTTCTCCTCGAGCAAAAGTTGAAAAATGTATTCTCCAGGTGAAGTATGGCACATGATGTTTGAATTAAAAGTACCAAAGCTATCTGGATTATGTTTAAAATGTAATGAGACCAAGTGCCACACTGCAGGTTAAACAATGAATTACATTAATGACATTTTGTGTTGCAGCAAATGGTGGCTGCAGCCTTTACTGCTCCCTGTCCGGGAAAAAGGAGTCCCTGAACCTGGTGATGAGCGACAGATCTTTAACAAGGTGCAGACAGAACCTCGTTCTCCATTCAGGAAGCCACTCCACCAGCGATCACACTGCATCCCTGTGTGAAAGAACGCTGCAAAGCCTGCGGCTCACTGCCATCCCACACCCAGATACAAGGTACTCCTCCTGTCACTGTGGCTGTCGTCTTCTGAGCCATCACAGATCACCATGTTTCTAGTAGTAGGATCTGAATGGAAATGTTCATACAGTGTACTGAAAGGCTATGTCGATGTAGACCCTTCTTTTTTGGCCGTACATATTGTATAAAGTTCCCTGTAATTAAAAATGTACACTATATGCATATCTTATTTTCTGATAGGCCCCTGCTAATGCACTGACTTGCATTATGGTCAAAGTTCTTAAATTGTGATCAGCATTGTCAGTAGTAAATGAAACTTTGCACTTGGCAGCCATCAGATGCCAATGTTTTTCAATTTGAGTACTCTATCTGTGTCTAATACAACTAGATAGATGGATAGAGATCAACATTTCTGTATGATTGCATAAGAAGTCAGATACAATCTTAGTAGACATACAGTGGTCAACCATTATTGTTACATTTTCTCCAAATTAGCTCATCTGTACATTTGTTTTTTGGCACAACATGTTTAAAACTTTGGAGCATCAGTCAGGTAAAATTACACAAACAAGTTTATCAGTGATGATGAAATGCAGGCTTGGAACAGCCCATTTATTGGAGTGGCATGTTATTTTCACTTGAGCTGCCTACAAAATAATAGGTTATGACACCCCCACCCCCACCCACCCATTGAGACGCATGATAGCAGTAATAGATTTTGAAGTGTTTTGGACACATTCAGTATTAGATCGTCCTTCTTAGTAGTGTAAACTTTGAGTTCAGCCAAACTTGTAATAAATGTTAGAGCGCAGTAACATTCAGCTTTTAACTTCTTTCATGTGCAAAGTGGTGAGTGCAGTAATCACGTATTTATTAGAATGTCATTATGCACTGTCATGTCACAAAGATAATTCATAAGAATCCAGACAAAAGTATTCCTTTTATTAACAACAGAAAAAAAAACCTTTTGCTTAGATCTCTCTGGAGCTTTGCACAAAATCTATAATGAGGGAACTGACAGAAGTCATTATAGAAAAGATCAGAGTAACACATCAGGAAATATGAACTCCTTCCTATTCATTCAAGGAAGATTCCCACAATAATACAGAGCATTGTAAATGGTAAAAGTTCAGAGGCCGCTATTATGCCAACACACCAGATGACTATGCTGATTTAATTGAATAATATATAACTGGGTTGTACCTGCTTGTGTTGACAAAAAATATATTGTTATCATTTTATAAACAAGTTTCTTTTATTTTCAAGATGGCTAAATATTTATATGTAATTTGACAGTAAAAAGCTCCACAAAACGGTGACTTTTGTTTTGTCCAAATCACCACCAAAACTCACAGAAATGTGTAAAAACAAAAAGTTGACTGATGTTTCCCCTTCTTGATTGTCGCTGTTCACATCAATGGGACACTGTTTGTTCTTGAAAGTACCTTCTAAAAAAACAAGCTTGAATCCACACTCTGTCTTTCAGTCTAAGTGTAATAAGAACACGCCTGTTCAATGATAATTCCTTTTATCTAAAATGTATTAATATTATTCTACATTTGGTTTACATGCAAGCGCAAAGCTGCTATGTTTCCATATATAATGCTAGTAGTAGGTGGAGTTTCTTTTCATTGCTCCCTGATTTGAATATATATATATTTTTTAGCATAACATCACTGAATACAAGCTGATCAGGTTGACTGGCACAGTCTGGGAACACAGTGTTTGACTGTTATAGCGGTCTGAAAGTAGCGGAGACAGATTGGCAGCCCTGAGCCAGCTCTGCATTTTATCTGTCAACAGGAGACAACCAGTACGAATGTTCTCTTGTTTGCTTTTATCCACCTTACAGATCCTCTGGCTTTCAAGACACATTAGTGCCAACTAGCACCACCAACACCTCCAGTAGAACCGGTTTGAATGGAGGAGGACACCTCCACCCACACATTAAGCAGGAGAGCCCTAGCAGCTACAAAGCTCTATCTGGGGTCCCTGTGAGCCAGGAGGTATCTTCTGGAGGAGGGGGGACCGAGATGCGAGGAGGGACAGCTAGCCTACTGCATCCCGAAATAGAACTGGCCAACAATAGCTTCACAAACTCGCTTTCATCGTACTCGTTTAATAATGAACCAGGCTCCTCCCAGGGCTCATTGTCAGCTGGCAGCTCCCGTCATTCAGCGAGGCTGCTGCATTCAGGCAACCTGAAGAGGCGATGCATCTCTGTGGCCCCGGCAGCCGCCCCGTCTGAGGGAATCGATATCACAGCTATCATCTGCTCTTCCCAGATGTCCCTGGTAGCAACCTGCGTCAACGGACTGCGAACTAATTCTCCTGGCATTTCCTCTCACCCCAGAGCGGCCGCTGGTCACCTCTCGGGAAGCTGCAAGCCCCAGAGCCCCCCTCATCCGTGTTCCCAGACAGAGGAAAGCTGCAGCCTGCCATCCCCTGGAGCCTGCCTCGTCTCCTTCTCCTCCTCATCCTCCATAGGCTCTCAGGAGCCAGAGCGCAGTGACTGTGATCAGCAGCTACAGATGCACCTTAACCACCAGCAGCAGCAGCAGCAGCACACCCCACAGCAGCAGCAGCTGGAACAACCAGATGGTCTCGGCTTCCTCATGAACAATATGGCGCACCACGGGGTGCTGGAGGGTTGTCAGAAAGCCAGCTTTTTGAAACAAGAGCCGCTGGACGAGTTCACACAGAGCGAAGAGCTTTTCCATCATCATCACCACCATCATCACCTCCACCACCATCATCGTCATCACCATAGCCTGCCCCCGCCTTATCATTTGCACCAGTACATCAACCAGAGCCAGAACGCCGTGTTTCACCTCCAGGGCCAGCCCCCTGCCGCGGAGTCCAAGCCCCTGTCCCAGCCTGAGAGGGAGGACAGCACCCTCAGCGGGGGCAGTCCCGACAAGCAGGTGTGCAGGTGGATCGACTGCAGCGCTGCCTACGAGCAGCAGGATGAACTTGTGAGGCACATCGAGAAGATGCACATCGACCAGCGCAAAGGGGAGGATTTCACCTGCTTCTGGGCTGGGTGCGTCCGGCGATACAAGCCTTTCAATGCTCGCTACAAACTGCTGATCCACATGAGGGTTCACTCTGGAGAAAAGCCCAACAAGTGCATGGTAAGTCTTGCTGGTTCTTTTCAGAACTGCAGTTCTCGGGTAACAAGGAGACAAATCCAACCGCACTGTGCCAAGGTGTTTTTTATAATTCTTTTTGATGCATGCATACTGTAGATACATAGACACAATCCCCTTTACTCTCTTCCTAATGCCTTCAGAGTGACTCCACCATCAGGAATGGTCCATTTCCAGTACTATTCACCAGTAGCTTTTGAAATACCACTCTTAACGTATCTTAATAGTAATTATTCTATATCAAATGTTGCCTGTACGGAATACAGGGCCTAAGAGGTAAAGGTGAGTGCTTCAGTTTTCATCCAGATATAAAATGTAACTGTTTTTGTCTTTCCAGATGTGGTTTAGTAACTGTACAGTTATATTACTGTGTTGCATCAACCTGGTAAAGGACACAAAGTAACCCTTGCCCTATGTTGTGTTAAATAACTTTGTCTGCAGTGCTTGGCTGGCGTTTTCCGGTCTAAAGAAGTTATGCATCTGGGTCCAAGTCCACATTTATTAATCCTCAGAAACCCTTTTTGACTAAAGCATCATTTCTGTTTTAAGTCCCCCGATAAGCATTGGCAAGGTAAATGCAAATGGATCGCCAGCTGTAGTTCAAGATGACAACGGGTGTCTAAGCTAATGATCTTAGCAGCATCGGATCATAAGAATGTTGCCCTGAAACGTGTAAATCTATCTGATGCCATTTCAGCAGTTAATAAACGAGTCAATACAATAAACCACCCCTTGTGGGGGAACCCCAGTGGAATTTATATAGAGATAGGTATTTAGAGCCTCCATTCTTTATATTGTTAGAGGAGTGTGTTTCTGTAACTTTAAGGGTAAGAACACAGCAAACTGATTCTTCCTTAAATTGTGTCAGGGGAAACCAGATATTTATTTGGTCTGACCTTATTTTGTAGGAGACCTGATTTAGATCTTAAAGCTCAGTATAAAAAAAAACCAAAACATCTGCTTGACATAACCAAAGATGAATAGACTTGACCCCTTAGAAATCAGAGATTGAAATCTTCTGCTGTCCCAAGGGAATCAAGAGCAGTGGCTTTTTATTCAAACCAACAGGTCTGAATACTGTATTAGTTAGACTTTTGCTTCTCCAAGTGTGATTGGAGGCACTGCCAATGTTAGGCATTCATTCTTTCAGCTCTCTTAAGGGATTGATAACAATTCATTTCAACCTTCAAACTAACCAACTAAGATAGATTTACACGTTTCAGGGCAACATTCTTATGATCCGATGCTGCTTAGATCATTAGCTTAGACCCCCGTCGTCATCTTGAACTACAGCTGGCGATCCATTTGCATTTACCTTGCCAATGCTTATCGGGGGACTTAAAACAGAAATTATGCTTTAGTCAAAAAGGTTTTCTGAGGATTAATAAATGTGGACTTGGACCCAGATGCATAACTTCTTTAGATCGGAAAACGCCAGCCAAGCACTGCAGACAAAGTTATTTAACACAATATAGGGTAAGGGTTACTTTGTGTCCTTTACCAGGTTGATGCAACACAGTAATATAACTGTACAGTTACTAAACCACATCTGGAAAGACAAAAACAGTTACATTTTATATCTGGATGAAAACTGAAGCACTCACCTTTACCTCTTAGGCCCTGTATTCCGTACAGGCAACATTTGATATAGAATAATTACTATTAAGATACGTTAAGAGTGGTATTTCAAAAGGGACTGGTGAATAGTACTGGAAATGGACCATTCCTGATGGTGGAGTCACTCTGAAGGCATTAGGAAGAGAGTAAAGGGGATTGTGTCTATGTATCTACAGTATGCATGCATCAAAAAGAATTATAAAAAACACCTTGGCACAGTGCGGTTGGATTTATTTATTTATTTATTTATTTATTTATTTATTAAAGATTAATCTAATCTCTTGCAAATAATATCTTGTTTAAGAAAGACAACCAGGGGCTCCCGAGTGGCGCATCCAGTAAAGGCGCTCTGCGTGGAGTGCAGGATGCGCCCTATAGTCTGGAGATCACAGGTTCAAATCCAGGCTATGTCACTGCCGACCGTGACCGGGGGTTCCTAGGGGGCGGAGCACAATTGGCCGAGCGCCGCCCAGGTAGGGAGGTCTTAGGTCGGCAGGGGAATCCGCAGTTCACCGCACACCAGTGACCCCTGTGGCCAAAAGGGCGCCTGCGGTTCTGCAGTGGAGCCATCAGATCTGTGTTGTCCTCCGGCACTATAGGTCTGGTGGCTTCGCTGTGGATCCGCAGTGCGAAAAATGTCGGATTGGCAGGAGGACGTTTCGGAGGACGTGTGTTCCAGCCTCCGTTTGCCAAGTCGCCAGGGGGTTGCAGCGGTGAACCGGGATACAAATAATAATTGGGCATTCCAAATTAGGGAGAAAACCAGGGTAAAAACCATTGGTGGTGACTAAATTAGGAAAAAAAAGAAAGACAACCAAGACTTTGAGGCCAAGTGTTACTTGTTCCTGGTGTATATGAAACATTTTTTTTACCAACCTGAAATCTGACATCTTTAAGGCTATGTGTTACCAAGCTTTCACTGGTTATATGTGTGGCATTCCTGTCATAAAGGTTTGTACCTCAAAGGAAATGACAGCAATAGCTATAGTAATTCTTTCAGTTGTAGATAGGGGAATTCAAACACAGATGTCACAGCATAGAATGATGAGACAGTGACACAACAGAGTCCTGCTGTGTGGATTAAAGATGCTAACCAGATGCTTGCCTAGCAACAATCATGCTACATGTAGAGTTACTGGATAAATACCAGGATATATAGCAACATGTGTTACATAAAACCAGATTTTCTGGATAGAACTTGATATAGCTAGAACTTGAAATGTCATGTAAAGTATATGCTGAGTGACTCAGGTTTGGTAGACAGGTAAGTGAACACAAAGCTGTACCAAACTGCAGTTCTGGGTGCTTTCTCGTGCTCATTGTAACTTCATATACTGTAATTGAATGGAGAGGCACACCTGAGCATGTCTGATGTGTATGCTGTGTATTAGCAAAGTTTTTGGTAATAATACACTGAATAGCCCCCCGGAGACTTCCAAGGATAAGGCTGTGCACTTTGGCAGAATTTGACTGTTCATGATCAGGATGGTGACTGTGTGGGTGACTGTATGCATGTACTGTAATAGACAAAGGCATTTCGGAATTTAAGCTATTTGTGCACAGGAAACAGATGAGACATTTTGATTTAAAACCAAATGCTCTACAAAAAGCTAGTTAATCCCTTTATTATCTTTCCAACAGCAGTTTCCACTGTACAATCATGAGGTAAGCTTCCTCATGTCCAAGTATAACACCCCCCAATACCACAGCTGGTTTGAATTTGTTACATTCAGTGTCTTGGCGAAAATAATTATCAAGCCTAGAATAATGAAGGTTTCGGCTGTGACAGGTCTTACCTGTGTTCTCTTCCAGTGCTGTAATTTAACAAAATCTCGCTCCATTTTTTGGGGGGTTTGTAATCTTCTCTAATTAACTGCCCGCTTAAAGCATTCTACAGTAGTTGCTCAAGGCAGTGCAAGTAGTTTAAAGGAAACTCCATAATCTTTCTGTAATATCCTGTTATGTTTCATACCTAATTCAAGTGTTGTTTTAGTTTATTAAATTGTGCTTTTGTCTACATTAATATTAAAAAATATATCCAACAAAAATAGTGCAGTAATAGTTCTAAGGCTTTGATATCCTAGCAGTCAGTTTAAGGCAATTTTGTGGATTTGTCGTCTCAGACAGTTTAAATTGCCAGCCTTAAAGCTCACGTGAATATTTTTCAAAGCTACAGTATCCTGCGGTCAATTAGAGATAATATTTACATATGATAAAAGTATACTGAACTTTACACCTGGAAGTTTCACATCCTCCTCGTCTTTATTTTATTTTTTATATACAAACCTTCAATTTATATTTAGATTATTTTTATTATCTTCTATAAAGTTCTAGATACATTCCCTCTCTTGGATACAGTTTAGTAAATCAAATACTGTCCCAAATAATCCCAGTAAATTTGTCAATGGCATTAAATACATTTTCATATTCATCACTGTCCATATGCAAGTTTTAAAACTGGTCCAAAGGCTTAAAAACACATACAACACAAACAAACCTTTTTGAGACATTTTATTGAGTACATGGTTTGCAAAATGAAGGAAATCAGTAAGGACTTTGATAAGTAATGAAGTATGAAGCTGAAGACAAATAATGTTAACTCTTAAGTTAATTGAAACCGAGGTATAACTATGACCCGACTACCTTGTTTAAAGTTTCTTGAAATTTGAGAGTGCCTTTAACTTTACAGAAGACAGTGATTGACGTCAATATCCTTATCAATGTAAACAACTAACCTCCAGGGCTGTCTGAATTACTTAAAACTAATGTGTGGATGCCAAAAATATCTCTGTCTGGCTTTACCCGAACCAGTCAAACATTGCTGCATCCAAATAAGAAGTGTGATTTATTTTCTTTTAGTAGTTTTAAATACAATAAATGGAGTAGCTGAGTTTATTTAAAGGGGGCTGTGCTGAATTAGGTTTTCTGCCTGTCAGCAGAAGAACTTTGAACATCAAAAAAAGAAAGTGAAACCACCAAACTGTGATCAGGATCATAAGGGTAGTGATATAAAAAGTTTATTTCATTAGGCTGCAACAGTGGCAGTCAAAAGGTTAAAGCTGAAGTTTTGTGAATACTGCAGAGTCCTCTGCCCTGATTTGATTATGTTTATAATGTCTTCAAAACATTGCTTTGCGTTTTGTTCTTTGTGTTTCAAGAATTCACAATATCCCGCAATGTTTCCGTTTAACTTAAAAGTTCTGGGATTAGTCAAGCAGTCACTTCAGATAGCTTTTATTACAGTGACAGTCTGTGGTTATTTCAATGTGGAATTACTTGACACATAAAAGAGCTGTATTTGATCTCCTTGATTTGCTTTGAGTTTTTGCGATTCCTGAATCATCACAAGTGAAGACAGAAAGAAGCATTCTGAACTGTGTTTGATTAAAGGACAAGGGTCTCTCTGGTATATATGATCCAGACCACAAAATATCTCTATCTCTAAATCTCTATATCTCTAAGGTTTAATTAAGGGGACATACAGTATTGCACAGTAAGTAGCACTACAGTACTGTATTTGCCAGTACTGTAGTGCTGAGGTCAAGTTTAGGATTTGGCTAGTTGTAGATGCAAACGCGGCTCCCTCCAGTCTCCCCTGGTTACCACTTACTATAGGTACAGCTACTCTATACCCTTAAATTTACTGTTTCCACCCTGTCTATAAACAATCCATATGTCTTGAATAATGTATGTATGCATTTTTTTTAATGGAATGCACATACAGCATGCAGTGTTCCAAAACAAAGCCTCTATTTGAGTAGCTGAAGATTTGACAGAGGATGACTGTACTTGTTGCTTTATAGAAGTAAGATTCAAATGATCCCTTAGTGGATCCGATATGTATCACGACACGATACATCTGACTTGAGTAAAATCTGTTGAATTTTTCAGGGACCCCCTGGGATTTACTCACTGACCGCAAGCCTGAAATTTCAGAATATACTCTCAGGTTTTTGGCAGCGTAATATTTTAAGCTACTGGGAGTAACTATACTATTTCAAACACATTTTCTTTAAAATAGGTCACTTAATATTTATTTTTACATCGTATCTGTGACTTTGAATTATGTTCAAATGATACATATGTTTGCTCTTCGTCCTCGACCAGCACACAGCAATGCTCATGGATGCTGCATCTCACTTCAAATAAAACATGAACACCCCATAAATCATGTTGAAGCCATCAGTCTTAATTCACTCTGTCATCAAACTCATTCAGCATATTCCCTTTTTCTGACACTTTTGCAGTACCTGCCAGCACATTTCAGAATAATTTACCAGTGAAATACAAGCATCAAAGACTTTGAAGAATAACTCCCTTTTATTTTTGTACATGGAACAATTTTACATGCCAGCATTGATTAGTCTTGTCAAAATATATATATTTTTATTTTGCCAAGTGAAGGTTTTGATTTGTTTTTCCTCTATAATTGCATTAACTGGTTTTAATGTTGTATCTTTTTCTTGTATCTTATCATACCCCCACCTTGACCCCTATTGGAAACAAAACTTAACCTTGTGCAAGTCTTGCTAAGTAAACATGTTAAAAATTAAAGATAATGGCCTGAAAATACCAATTAATTCAGTGGAGGGGTCTGGATGACATCATAAACACTCAAGATGTTTGTGCTGTAACTTTAACTTCGTAACTCCATACATTTGCTGTATATTGCAGGCAATGCCAGCCTATTCTTTTTACAAATGATCTTTAGGAAAGGAAAGTGTGTGCCCGCAGTTTACTTAAAAAGTACAGCAGCAATCTGAAAGAATTTCTGTACAGTTTATTTATTTGTTGGAGTAATTATCATTAATAAACATTTTCAGGTTTAGAATTGTTACATATCTTGCTGTTTCTCAGGATAACGTATATTGTTACATGTATGTACAATTGTAAAGCATAGGAAAGAGTGGCAACATGCATCAAATGGATAGTATCAGCAAATTTACTGTTAACACACAAAATTGTCCCGGTTTAACATAAAGATGGCAAATTTACTTCCCCCATCGAGTAAGGTAAAGAAGAAACTGTAAAGCAATGTTTCGGATCCTAATGCAAACAGTATTACAAAGTTCACAGTGCTTTATCACCTGATCAAAACATCTATGTAGCTTGTTGAGACCTGAAAGAGATTGATCTGCTCTTCATGCACTTGGCTATGTTCATTTCATATTTCAATAGCGGCTCCTGACTTTAATAACTGGAGAGGCTAAACAACAAAACCTGCTTTATATATATATATATATATATATATATATATATATATATATATATATATATATATATATATATATATATATATTTCAGGCTTCAAACATAAAGATATGAAACTGTAATTTTTTGTGAAGAATCAACAACAAGTGGGACACAATCATGAAGTGGAACGAAATTTATTGGATATTTCAAACTTTTTTAACAAATAAAAAACTGAAAAATTGGGCGTGCAAAATTATTCAGCCCCTTTACTTTCAGTGCAGCAAACTCTCTCCAGAAGTTCAGTGAGGATCTCTGAATGATCCAATGTTGACCTAAATGACTAATGATGATAAATAGAATCCACCTGTGTGTAATCAAGTCTCCGTATAAATGCACCTGCACTGTGATAGTCTCAGAGGTCTGTTTAAAGCGCAGAGAGCATCATGAAGAACAAGGAACACACCAGGCAGGTCCGAGATACTGTTGTGGAGAAGTTTAAAGCCGGATTTGGATACAAAAAGATTTCCCAAGCTTTAAACATCCCAAGGAGCACTGTGCAAGCGATAATATTGAAATGGAAGGAGTATCAGACCACTGCAAATCTACCAAGACCTGGCCGTCCCTCTAAACTTTAGGCTCATACAAGGAGAAGACTGATCAGAGATGCAGCCAAGAGGCCCATGATCACTCTGGATGAACTGCAGAGATCTACAGCTGAGGTGGGAGACTCTGTCCATAGGACAACAATCAGGCGTATACTGCACAAATCTGGCCTTTATGGAGAGTGGCAAGAAGAAAGCCATTTCTTAAAGATATCCATAAAAAGTGTTGTTTACAGTTTGCCACAAGCCACCTGGGAGACACACCAAACATGTGGAAGAAGGTGCTCTGGTCAGATGAAACCAAAATCGAACTTTTTGGCAACAATGCAAAACGTTATGTTTGGCGTAAAAGCAACACAGCTCATCACCCTGAACACACCATCCCCACTGTCAAACATGGTGGTGGCAGCATCATGGTTTGGGCCTGCTTTTCTTCAGCAGGGACAGGGAAGATGGTTAAAATTGATGGGAAGATGGATGGAGCCAAATACAGGACCATTCTGGAAGAAAACCTGATGGAGTCTGCAAAAGACCTGAGACTGGGACGGAGATTTGTCTTCCAACAAGACAATGATCCAAAACATAAAGCAAAATCTACAATGGAATGGTTCACAAATAAACATATCCAGGTGTTAGAATGGCCAAGTCAAAGTCCAGACCTGAATCCAATCGAGAATCTGTGGAAAGAACTGAAAACTGCTGTTCACAAATGCTCTCCATCCAACCTCACTGAGCTCGAGCTGAAACTGATAGAGACATACCCCAAGCGACTTACAGCTGTAATCGCAGCAAAAGGTGGCGCTACAAAGTATTAACTTAAGGGGGCTGAATAATTTTGCACGCCCAATTTTTCAGTTTTTTATTTGTTAAAAAAGTTTGAAATATCCAATAAATTTCGTTCCACTTCATGATTGTGTCCCACTTGTTGTTGATTCTTCACAAAAAATTACAGTTTCATATCTTTATGTTTGAAGCCTGAAATGTGGCAAAAGGTCGCAAAGTTCAAGGGGGCCGAATACTTTTGCAAGGCACTGTATATATATATAATGTACATTTTTATTATACACAATAAAACGTTGCATGTCTCAAAAGGTACTTCCTAATTTAATAAGAAATGTAATACAGTAATGTAGTATAAGCAGCACATAAGGCAAGCAACACAGTCAACCATTTAGTTTTTTTTGTACCATGAGCAATTAAAAAGGCAATTTTGTTTTGGTCCTCCCTGTTGAAGGTCCCTAATTTAGGGTTTGGAACGACCTTTATTCTTATTTTTTTATTCTTATTTTTTCCTCAATTTTAAAGCGAGGAAAATGGCATATGAATTAAAAAAATCTACAACATACTGTACATGAAAATGTAAGGGAGTAGCCACACGTGACCCATAACCTGCCTGGCAAAAGACACGTCAAGATGAAGTCTAATTATGAGTGGTAGAGGCCAGCCGCAAGACTGCATCGTGTAGCCAGTACAAATACAGTGAAACTTGACAGACAGAGGGTGACTGCAGGTGGAATACACACAGAATCCCACCCATTTTGAGGCTCCATGTTAGCCAATAGCAATACAGCAGACCTTCGAAAGCATGACGCAAGGTAAGCTTTTTTTTACTTTGACAAAATTACACGTAGGCTTAGCCTCCATAGCCTCTTGATGAGCCGCCACTGATTCAGATTATTATTGTGGAATATTGAAATGACTGACCAGATAGTGGACATTAATTAGGCTCACATTTGAAACCCTCTTTGAAAAAGCTGTTCCTAGTCACCAAAGCATTTATGAGAAACCAGTTGGCACCTCCCAACCTTGTCCTTCACATACCCTACTAAAAGCCATTGGTATTTCAGTAAGCAGTGGCTGGATTGCAGCAAGATATTTGTTTCTTTGAAATTCAGGATTGCTTTACAATTAAACACCTAGGCTTCAGAAAAATAAATAACATAGTAATAATAATAAAACAAACAGGGTTCTTCCTCAAAAGCTTGCTGGCATGAACACTAAAAATCTACGTTTTGCAGTTTTGGGAAGTCATGTAGATAAATGCAAATAAATAAAGCTTTGTTTAAATAAACAATAATATACAGAGTATGTTGCATACTCCTGCAGGAGACGCATGCTACAGAAATGCACGTGTGATAAGTACATGTGTAAAAATAATGAAACTGCTGGCAGAAAATATGTAACGATTGTCAGAAGACTAATGCATTTGGCTGAAAACTAAAGTCCTGGAAATGTATTGGGTATAACTGCTGAATTAGCTGGGCCAAGATGTTGTCAGACTTTAGAAAAGATCCAATCATTCTTTACACAAATGTAATCCAAATTTAAAGTGTTATTTTTTTTCTTCATAGTGCATCCAATATACTGTTTATGTTCTTTGTTATAATACTGCAGAGTAAAAAAAAAATGTATATATATAATATCATTACTATTTCAGAATGTGTTTCTGTCATTAGGAATTAATATGTAGTAATACTAATACTGGAATAATAAGTAGCCTCCGTCTAAACAGTTGTCTTTCTCAGTACCTTATCCCTCAAGGTGTTGCTGTCTATAAACAAATTAACTCACTACCAGTATGTTATTACCTTAAGTCAAGGTTTTGTAGTCTCAATTTTGCCTTCAGGAAATCTGCTGCGTTCTTCTGAATTTGTATTTAAATACAGTAAGGTGATTCATTAATAATACTTTTTGTATATGTTCCATTGTGCTTCATTTTTTTTTATTTTATTTTTTTTATAATGTGGTTCTAAAACTATGTTAAAGGAAATGTGGTTAATCTCAGCTTTGTAATACATACTGTATTGTGTCATAACTGTACCCAACCAGGATTGTATTGGACTAGACACAAGCTCTCGAGGAGATCAGTTTCACAACTGCAACAAAGGGAAACCAATTACTATGAAAAGTTCAGATATCCTATTAGCAGGGACCCGCTGTTGCTGGCATGTCTCAAAAGCTTTAACGGGGAGCGCTCTCCGCTCCAGAAGTGTTTCTAAGGGTATTGGTACATACTTTAATTTTGCTTATAAATGTTTTACTTCATCATTTTTGGCAAAATGTAAAAAAGGGAAACATTACAAATCTGTGACTGTTTCGAGCTAGCGAGAGGCTTGTGCAACAGGATGGCACAGCCCCAGGCCTGGTGATTCTGCTCTGTTAGCACTGCACCATGAGCCATGTGTTTGATAATGACAAAGTGAATAGCTAACCCTGCAGTATTCAACTGCCATATATAAATGTATATTTTAGAAATTAACTGTTGAGCTCAGTTGCTTTTCCAATATGAAAAAAAAATAAAACTTGGATACTTCAAAATGCAAGTACATTTAGATCTGTACTTATACTTTAGTTTCATTTTATTATTATTATTATTATTATTATTATTATTATTATTATTATTATTATTATTATTATTATTATTATTATAATAAACACTTCAATTATCACAGTTTAATTACATAGTAACTACTTTATAATTACAACTGCATACAAAATAAAAGTGCATTTTCAAGTAAATGGTTGAAAAGCAGGTCATGTCCACTATATTTCACACGCAGTGTAGCTGCTGTGATGGTGTTGTCTGTGGAGGGCCGTTTCACTCCAGGTTTAACAGGTTAGATCATGAACAAATGAGATCATGAACTACTTCAGGGTCTGGATGAAGGTTTAATTGCTTCAATTACACAATTTAGAACAGGGTTGGAACAAAGACCAGGACAGGAAGGGCCAACTTTGGCCCCCCATGGGTTAAGGTAATGACCTGTGTTTTATTTCCAATGGGGCAGCAGTGAGATTTACATAAGCCAATGACCCACTAGGTGGGCAGATTGTAAGGGCCAGACCTGCAGTATTACGGGGTACAGAGTAAAGCAAGACTTCTTGTTTGTTGAATAACATTTCTTCAGCCCCTTAGATGTTTGCTTAGGGCGCCCATTTAACATCGACGCCCTGTTTGGAGAAATACAGGCCTTAAACTCTGAATCTGTTCAGTCACTGACAGCTAAAAACAGATTTATCTTAATGGTGAATCAGCAGAGCCCATTGCAGTGTAGCCCAACAATTATTCAGGGAGCCCGCTAGCCAACAAATATTTCACAAGCCTACAGTACTGCTTTTGAACAACTTTTAATTAGGAGCACAGCTTTGGATGCATTATACAATGTTACACAGTCTGCCATTTCAACAATAAGCTTCTTTTTTAACTGGAAAAGGTATCCTATCCAATGTATACAGGCTTTCCAGCTGCTGTAGATGGGGCAGTCTACAGCCAAGTACTCTTAAAGCTGGTTCTCTTGGTTAATAAATCCAGGCTTTCGCTGCTGTGAAATATGAAGATTTGTAATTTTAAGTTGACCATGCTAATCAAGGCATTTAATACATGTATGACTAAAATATGTTTTCATAGGCATTTCAGAAGGTTAGTTATTGTTGTGTTTGGCACCTTCTTTTACTACTTCAGTGAAAGACCAGACATCCAGTGATATTTCATTTCCTTGATTAGACCTAATCTTATTAAACTAACAAAAATGTGTTTTAAATTCAACACTGCAGTATGTTTTTTCACCCATTAGTTAGGCTGTATACACTCTGCGCATACATGAGAAAGTGCAAACTATTTATCGTGTTTAACTGTGTGTCCCTGTAGCCTGTCAATGTTTTTTTTAATGATAAATGTGATGGCTTAACGCATGAAGATGGGCTATAGGTCAGGAACCTTGGCCCTCTGCACTGGAAATGATCTGTCAGAAAATATGAAGCTGACACCGACTGGAATATTGCATGTAATTTACATTTCTAAATAGAGATGGAAACATGCATTTTTATAATATTATATATTTTTAAAATTATTTATTATGATGATGATGAATCATATTGCTATTGTATTATAAAAAAAAAAAAAAAAAGATTTATTTGGTTTGATTTCTGGCCCACAAGATATAATTAATATTACAAAGGATTAAGCCAAGAATTGGATTAAGTCATGCCAAGTTAGTGCACTGAAGGAAAAATGGAGATTACATAAGGGTAAACAGAATGTGTCTTGTATATACTGCAGTATCCCCCCCCCCCCCTCCAAGGCTTTGGCAATGAGGAAATCTCAAGGCGCATTGTTCATACTTGTGTTACTAGTGAGGTAAACAGTTATGAAGAAGGATTTAAAAAATAAATGGTTTATTTTTTATTTTTTAACAAAATAACCTATACTTAATTAGGACATACAACCAGTAACTTTAAACACTACTTTACAGTGATGATAAGAAAAACCTTATTTCAAAACAAATTATTGGTATGAAACCTAAAATACCTAGTAAAACAATGCTATGGCATTTTAAATGAGGGTGAAAGTTCACTGTGCTGCATGGCATTGTATCAGCCGCTCGCTGTGTTCTGTGAAAGGAACCCCTCTCATTTTTAGTTGCCGAAGCCTGAGAGTCAGGAATTTGGAATAAAACCCATTGATTCGCCACTAGGAGGCTCGACAGTAGTGCATTATGTATAGGCTGTAAAATACCTTTTTTTCTGTCTCGACTACTTGGAAAAATCTTGAAGGCTTTTTTGTTGTTCTTCTGAAGGTCTACTGTGGTGATTTAAGCCCATTCTCTGCGTCTTCCCTATACTTCTATCATGCTGCATGTAGCTTGATTACTACAGTATATTATACGCCATGTGTCTGCTGTGCCATACCATGTCTGCGCCATGTGAGGCTGTGCCTGGCCATCCTTAGAAACTGCAAAACAACTCCTTCTCCTTTGTACATGATTCATAACAGCATCTTTGTGGTCAGAAATCATAATCTTATGATTAAGCGTACTGTAGTGAAAAACAGATTCATTTATAAAAGAATGGTGATCCATAGGGAAATGTGGTAATGTAGAAGAGGCGACATCAAAAGTCATGGAAAATAAAAGGGGAATTATATATTAGAAGAACTTGAAATGTTCCCTAGATTGATTGTTTGTTTGTTTGTTTGTTTGTTTGTTGATGTAATTGTTTTCTGTATGCACCCTTTGTTCCAAGCAGTTGCCTTAAATTGTATTTTTTTTTTTATTATTATTATGAAAAACAACACATCTTTGTGATTTACCACACAGTTGTGCCATTCAGATGGGACTGCGGTGAATTCAGGCCTAAAGATATGCTTTTAAAAAACCAGTGACCACCCAGGAAACAAAAATGTGTTGACATCAGTCCATTGTGAGGGAAAAAACGAGACAAACTTGGTTGCTCTTCACTATAATGGGAAACACCAATTAGGTTTGCAGACTCTACTGTGACCAAAGAAAACTCATTCACTTGATCTTGTGTTGAACAAGCATGGTTGGGCTAGAACTTCCAACACCAGTCATGCCACTAGAAGGCATTGACAGGCAAACTTGTAGCTGCCACAGTGAGGTTTTTACAGCAGACTTTGCTATTAAATAGCAGAAATTGGTGAGTTTTTAATAAAATAAAATTATCATTTTTATAGTAATAGTTGACATTTTTAATTGGTTGAGCTTATTGGTATGATTAATGAATTCATATATTAATCTTCTAAATGCCCTAATAATAATATATGTATGAAACATTTGGTGCTTTATGAAAAATGCAGATGTAATGCAAGATGCCAATACAGTTTACAATAAAAACAGAATTTCTGAATCTGGATCTGAAAATTGTTTTTGAAAGGCATTGCGGAATTTGTCTTTGATAGGGGATGTAACGGCTTTTCAAAAATTAGTCTGGCAGCAAGACATCTTTTTAGTCATCAGAATGATGTTGTGATAAATGGCAGGATGCCAGTATTCAGTTCCAAGACTATACATGGATATACCAGAGACAGTGTTGCAAAACATTTTTTTTACAGCACTCCCCGGCTGGTGCTGAACACAATGCCATCTTGACCTATTGTTCAATTTCTAATTTCTGTTTTCTTTCCCAATATTATTATGCATTTGGACTTAAACTGTTTTGCTTGGCAGCAACCATCTACAAAAATGTTTATTTGTTGTCACTTTCAAGATATCAAATGGCATGCCTCGGTTTGTATTTGAGACAGCTGTGTCAACTTTCTTTGTATAAAAGTAGACGTGTGCCAGCTAAGGAAAAAGGCAAAACGTAGGTGTGAGTAATGGTAAAGAATCGGCCCAGTGTGATGTTGAAGAACAACCACAGTAGACTTTGATGAATGAAGTTCAGGGGCATTTTCTCTGTGGTTGGTCCTGAAGTAGGTTATATGTAACTAGTTTTATGTACATAAAACGCAGGATGTGGTCCCACTGTTCACTATATCACTTGCCAAAAGTAAAAATAAGCCACATCTGTTACAAAGGTGCAAAGCCTTCATTAATTTTAGCAATGCAAATGCATCATGTTCTGATTTGCAGGGCTTCAGTTGAAAATATAGGGGACCTGTTGAGAATGTTGTCAGTTTTATTTAAATAAGCATGGATTGTTCTGTTAAATTTCTTTATACTGTAACAACTTCTTAATTTCTGTAAGTCAAAACCAGATATTTGCTTTAGGTGTTAGTATAGTGTCATATTATTGTAATACCACTATGTCCGCAATGTGAATTCTGTAGGGGTATCTTTTGTTACATTACTGTTATGTTATTTTTTTTAAGAGACTGATGCTTAACACAATTTTACACTAATTGGACTGAATCTATTGGGGATTAAATTCAAAATTTCTCATTTTTTTATTTTCTTTATTTATATACCCATCACAGCAGAGAATTACCTCATTTCTTTGTAAGCCTTTTTTTTTGGGGGGGGGGGGGGGGCTGTCACTTTCTAATGGAAGACAGACAAGCTTGAAAAAAACTAGTGTCACCAGATATGAATTTCACTAACATTACAGTGCTGTAATACAAATCTGGCAAGTTGGTGGTACCAGCCACAGGTAGTAATTATCCTCAGTCTCAATTAAATACAGGAAGTTTGCCCCTCTCGATTTTTAATGTGCCTGTATAAAGTCTGATAGATGCATGTATTTAGAGCACAATATAATGTATTTGTTGTATGTGTTTTCAGTTGTAATTTATAGCCTCTAGGTGATAGAAATTAGGTTTGTGAAATGGGATTTAAGAACTGTCACCAGTGTATTTCCTGAAGAAACAGATCTTGCACAGTGCTACTGGATACTGTTATGACACTATGGAAATGCAATGGAGAGCATTGGTCAATACTTTAGTAAGGGTTGTGTTTGTTTAAGAAAAAACAATTTAAATTATTCCATCAAAAGAAGAATCCACAAGCTTGAAACATGTGCTGGGTTTTATAAACTAGCTAGTAACCAGTAATAAACTATAATAAACACAAGCAAACTAGCTGTTGCTGAAATTTCCAGCTGAGAGCAAGGTTTCATCACCTGTGCAGAATCAGTGAGATAAGAGAAAACTTTATTGGCATGAATGCCAAAAACAAACAAACAGTTTGTTGTATACACGTGAAATGTGAGTTCTGGGATTTACACACATTGTTTCAGAATAATCCATGGTGGTTGTGTGTTCTCTTGAGAAGCTGGATTTTAGTATTTTATTTAAAGCCCAGCCCAGATGTTCGGGAGACTTGGCTTCAGGCTGCACCTGCTGTAACAAGGATAAACACAGCCCTGGCACTATCAACACACTGACGTCTACAAGCTTGTAAGTCATCACAAAATTGAAATGCATGTTGTAGTCGGGGCTCTTTTAATGAGAGAGGGGAGTGCTAACATTTGCTAATTGGGTGGGAAAAAAAAGCCCTTATTGATCTGCTCCACACTTTGGTAATCTTTTTGTGAGACAAATCACGAGTTTGTGTCCAGACTTAAAACCCACTTATTTAACCTGGTCCTCTGCCTAGTTTACTGTTAGAATTCCTGTCTCCTACTGGAACTGTCTGGAGGGGCTTTGACTACAAAGTGCTGAGCAAGTGGAACATGTATTGTGTGAAGGGAGCTAGGTGGCACAGTGGGTTAATTCACTGGCTATTCACACCTTCAAAACCAGCTTGGGTCACATGTGTAATGAGTTTGATGGTCTCCACCCTCTCTGTATGAACGGCCAAGGATTGAATGGGCATGTGCCACATTAGCAGGCACTGTATATAACTTCACATTCCTGCTATCCACGCTGTGTCTGTGCTGAGAATAGTGCATATGAATATGTAATTACAGTACATTAGTCAAACAAAATGTAACACAGTTGTAATAAGACAGTGTATATGCTTTTAACATCTGCCTGTATTGAATTATTGCAAACTTCAGCTTAGGAGCACTCCAGCAAATTCATATCCTCACGTGATTTTCCAGACCATTGTTTGGACTGGGTCGTGATGGTTCTGGCTGGCCTGTCGACGCAGCAGCTTTGTGTATAACTTAGGCACTCGGTCAAGACCACCCAGTTAGGAGAAAGAGAAAACCACTGTGAAAAGTGATCATGGTTTCTACTAAAGTGGCAGGACGGCACACATGCAACTTAGTTGTTGATAATTCTTCTTTTTATTTTCTATCCATTCTTTGAAGTGAGATGATTCAGTTACAATGGATCTTGTAAAAGGAGGGTTATTACGGTTTACATTTCAAAGAATCTGAATTTAATTAGTGTTAGGATGGTGCAAAGAAAGAGACGGCACCAAGGGCAGTATTCTGTTTTAGACTGACTGATAAGGGGAGTCATTTGGGGGTGATTGCAGTTCCCGGTCCCCACCAGCTGCAATACATTATACCTACCAACATGGAAAGAGATCATCTTTATTATATTATATATGAGACAGAAATAAGGAAGTTAAGAGAAGGTTAAGAGTGATCTCTGCTCCTGGTTGACCCTAAATGTGAATCCTCTATTGCTCTGCACAGTATGACATGAACCCACTCGGCACTGCCCACATGCCATCCCTACACTGGAGGTGAAATTGTAATTTAGTCCCTGGCCACTTGGGAGTGAGACACAGATGAAACGATTAATTGTATATCCATTAATCAAGATACTTATCAAGAGAATGAGATTAGGCTGTCGTGAATGATCATTTTATCTTCTTCCACTTCATACAAATTGTTCATCACGATCACTACATGTACAGTGTCCTGAAAAGTATTGTATTACAGCCTGCGTATTGTGTTGATATTGTGTAGTGCATCATTAGGCCTTTATACAGAGACCATCAGCAATGCTTGCATCTAAATTATCCTGTCGTGGTAACAAAATGACTTGTAGGGGTTGTCCGTTTCAAATGACATGTGAAAAAGTAGTTTGGGATATTTATAAAGTATTAGCGTGCCGTTGTCGTGCACTGCATTCCTATTCAATTACCAGTATGCTAATTTATGAATGCAACCCTTTGTCTCTTACAAATCCGCTCTGACAACTGTTTTTATTTCGAGTTCACAAACCAGATGAAGTGACTTGAAGATAAACAAATGCAGACTGAAGAAGTTCTATTACAATAAGATTGAGGGATTTCTGTATTCGTTAACATCATTCCTCTCCATGTTGTGTGTTTGTTTCTCGTGTGGTTCAAAGTTCTTCTAGTTTATGAGGATCAGTTGAATTTCATAAGCTGCAGCCTGTTTGGTTAAAGTGATTCAATGACCAGGTGCTACTGACTCAAAAACTGTGCAGCCAAGCAGACCCCTTTCTCGTGTGCTGTGGTTACAGGTGTCTAATAAGTTGTTTCTTTATCCATATGCAATTGTTTTATTTGGGAAGCGTAAACCTATGTTACTTCTGGTTGTGATTTAAAGATTGGCTTTGATTATTAAAATCTGGATATGACCATAAACCATGGCATAGGAAATTGGAAGTGAAAATGCTGCTTTGTGGGACAGTACAAATGTTGTGCATTTCCAGTTTGGTTAATTTAGCCCTTTTCACATTGGAGACATCTGTACAGAGACATCTGTCTTATAAAAGTTGATTGCAGTCTATCATGCAAAATGCAGATATGAAAAGTAAAGTATGCCTGCCAACTAAGCTTGCGGATGTACTTTGTTTTAATGGCATTATTAATATTGAATAACACTAAGTGTGGAGTTACAATATAGTGATTTAAAAAAAAAAAATTATTACATGTGAAATTACAGTTTTTTTTAGATGATGATCATGTTTTAATAACTGCTGTAACTACACATGTAGTGCTGCATTTTACCATGTTATGAGGTTACTGTGATAATAGCTAATTAGGAATTGTCATTCATTTCTACAAAGTATTTTGGGGTTTTAGGACTAATCTGCAGGCTCATTTATCAGCTGAATTGTGGATTGTCAAAATCTAAAGATGGTCAATGTGGGTTGTATATGGTGTTCTACCCTGCATAAAAAAATGTCCTACCCTACTTTCACACTTGCGTAATGATAACTAGCTGAATAATGTTACATTAACATGTTGAATTACATACCGCTTTGTAGTTTTCCATATACTTAACGAAAACTGACATTTGAAAAATGTGACATTTAGAAATCTAACATGAAATACTGTACTACTATTATGGCTTCCAGTAGACTTGCAATATCATTTTATAGTTTTGATTCCATGATCTAAATTATGTTGTTTTTTGTTTTTTTGTGTGTGTGTGTGTGTATGTATGTATGTGTGTATATATCATTTCAAAGAGTCTATGTAGTATTCCTGTTGAAATTTCTCATTTTTCAAAGATTTCATTTAAATGGTTTCCAAAGAAAATAACATTTTGTGATTGGTCTCTCGTGATTACTTTATTACTGAAAAAGAAAAGCAATTTGGTCAAAGAGGATATGGCTGTAATTTGAAGTAACAAAATTTTGTGTTAATAAATAAATATTGATAGGAGACCTAATGTATGAGGGACTTTCACTTTAAGACAATGATGAAGTGTGATATACACAGCAAAGCTGGCAAACACAGGACCTTGCATTTCATATCCTTCTGTTGCCATACTGAGCAAGCCTTTCTAATAATTCATCGGTTCAACTATCACAATTTGAAATGTTTGGAATTCCATCTGGAAACAATTCTATTATCTGATTTAAATAATCTATAATGAAAGTATTTTAAAATGTATTAAAATAAATAAATAGTAATCATCATAGCACAACATGAACAGCAACACATGTTTGAAGCGCAGTGAATGTTCAATTCAGATGCTGCTTTATTCGCAACAGATGGGCAGGACTGCTAAAAGAAATATCAGTTCTGCGTGGAAATTATATGTGTAAACTATTTAATCTGAATATTTAAGCAAAGCTGTATTTCATTTTATCCTTGATGAAGTACATGACAAACATGTTTCTCCTTTAACTGTCTCATTTAATCATATGGATATAATTTCATCCATTTTCGTTGTTGAGCTCTTTAGTGTGGTAGCCACGGGGTGTTTGTAACCAGAAAGATTAAAAGCACATGTGGAAGGCTAGTCCCTTCTGCAGTCAGAACATTGCTTTTCGAAGCCTCTACTTAAGGTAGCAGAAGTGATTGTGGTTTTCCTGAGAGGTCAAAGGATTAAGGCGTGCTGTAATGAACCCAACACACATCATAGATTGTATCTAAATTTAGGGGAGTAATCATACTGTATATGGCAACCGCATTGTTTTTGTAAGATAGCTGGGACATTATAGTTTTCAATTTCATATATATATATATATATATATATATATATATATATATATATATATATAATCTCTCTTCATATTTTGTATTTTAATGAATTAGTATTTTTAAACCGTAATCCATTAGTTTTAAATAATTCTTAGTAATATTATATTGGGCAGCAGTGTGGAGTAGTGGTTAGGGCTCTGGACTCTTGACCGGAGGGTCGTGGGTTCAATCCCCAGTGGAGGACACTGCTGCTGTACCTTTGAGCAAGGTACTTTACCTAGATTGCTCCAGTAAAAACCCAACTGTATAAATGGGTAACTGTATGTAAAAATAATGTGATATCTTGTAACAATTGTAAGTCGCCCTGGATAAGGGTGTCTGCTAAGAAATAAATAATAATAATAATTATTTGTTTATAGCCCCAAAAATAATGTTCAAATTAAAAGCAGTTTTCAGTAGTTATTTATAATTTCTAGTAATAAATAGTCATTTTAAAGTCGGGTAATAACCAAACAATAGTTAATAAGTAATTTTATTAAACATGTTCCAGGTTCCATAAGTCACCAAAGACCCAATTCAGCAACCACACGATTGTGGTGCTCACTTAAGTGTGCACTCTCAATGTGAAATAAACCACTAACTCGGCACACTTAGTGACCAGTAACACTCAAGGGTTGTTTTTAGAACCATCAGGGATTCCATAAACAATCGTTCATATTTGGAACCTATATGTATTGGGGTTTCCTTATACATTTTAGTTTATTTGAATTATTTTTTTCATTTGATTTAATAGTTTTTATTTATTTATTTATTTATTTTTAACATTGCCCCTTTTCCCTCTGTTTGGAGATTGTACAATAGAAGCCCCTGACTTGGCCATTGCTAGCAAAGACAAAATAATACATTCAATTATAAATGTATAGTTTTGACAAACATTTCAACCAGCAGTTGTCTTCAATATTTTCATGACTGGAAAACATTGAAAAAGACCAAGTCGAATAGTTTGTCAGTGAGTTTCTTTTAGTATTTCTAAATTCAGCAAAAGTGCTTGTTTAATGGTTATAAATGACAAAACAAATGAAAAAGTAAATCCAGAAGTTGTGACTAATTTAAATGTATCTAACAGTCAAAGTTAAATGTTTTTGAATGGACTGCTCCATCATAAACAGTATCCCCTGAGGTATAGAGTATGTACAATGTCTGCACTTACAATTACGCAGTTATTTTTATATATTTACATAATATTATTCCAACAAAAAGCATATTGAAACAGGTTAGAAGACGTATTAAAGATCAGACATAAGATTTTCTAATGATGGTATAAAATCCTTTGGTATGAAATGGGTTTTTTGGGGGGGGCTTTCCATCAGATGCTTGTCTGAGATGTCAGCAGCCAATATGACCTGCACTTTCCCCAGTGCTATATAATAAAGGCCAGTTTGTTTGAATGATCATGTGGCTGCACAGGATATTAATGAGCTTTTTTAATGGTACACTGGTCCTATTTAACTACAGGACTATGAAGGCTTCTTTTTCAGTCATAACTCATTTCCGATGAAAAAATCAGTCGCTGCTACAGCTTCTGAACTGGGCTGGTTGGCTTGTCTTGTGATCCAGTGCCCTGACTGACTTGCTAGACTAGACAGTCATAGAAATGTTTACGAAAGCCATGAATCCAGTCAAAATCAACTTATTTCAATATACCACGAAAAGCTTTTAAAATAATATGATTATTATGTCTGCACTTACAATTAAATAATTACGAAGGCATGGAAAACGTAATTAAAGCAATTAGTGTAATTTAGCTTGAAACTGTTTTTATTAATAATATCTAAGCAAAAAAAGAATAATTGACATTACCATGCAGTGTCCATTAAATGGTATGTCAGATGTTATTAAATAGTACATGCAAATAAATCCACACTGTAAAAATACCTGACAGAGTAAAGCATTTCATACACTCAAGACAAGTAACTGTTCATTGTATCCATAACCAGTTTGTTTTTTAGTTTATTTTAATATTTATTTTAGTCTTCTCTTTTAATAGGTATTAAATACAAAAAGTAATGGGGAGCCCGTGCCTATAGCTAGATTTACAGTGCCTGTGTTATGGTTGCACTGTGTGTAGCTGTGAATGCATTGGCTTGTAAATCTGCTGTGAAGCAAACTGACATCTCGTCCAGCAAAATATATTTATGTTTAGTCTGTCGTTTGCCCACTGAAACCAAAGGCAACATTTATTTATTTATTTTTTTGGGGTAAATATATTTTCAACTAAAACTGCCCTTCAAAACTGTTTGTTTATATATATGTTGCATGTATCATTTTGTGCATGCAAATAAAATACAGAATCAATTTAGCGGAATATAAATTGCTGTTACAAGCCTATTTTTTTTTTTTTACTTGGTAGTAAAGGGATGGTGGATCTTGCTTATACAGCCTGGAATTAAAAAAAATAGTTTTAAATTATAGATAGTTGTTTTACCCATTATGGATTAAAAGAGATGGTACTTTGAAAATGTGTTTTGAAAACCACCAACCTAATATATCATTATGTAACTGCACTAACTGCTTGTGTACATTTAGGAAACCAAATGTATAAGGGAAATTGGAAAACTACACGAACAGACCTCTTGGCAGCAACACATTTAGACTAATAGCAGGCTTTACATGATTAACACAGCTTGCTCAGTGGGGTCATACATTTTTTACTTGGCTTCATATTAAGTTTAAGGAAAATTATAAAACAGTAATTGTGTAATCTATCTTTAAATACACATAATTAGGACTACTATTACATTTCTGTTTATTTTCATGAAATATTCATTTATTCCATGTTTTTTATTTAACTGGGTGCATTCGTTGCTAATGTTTTTAATTCAACATGGTAGCTAAGCTGTAGATCAGTATGGGACCACTCAAGTTTTGAAGCCATTCGAGTTTCCTTGTTTAAACCCCTTAACCTCCAAAAATATAGAAAACAAGCCAGAGTTATTAGAAATAGGCAACTCCGCAAGTAAACCGATATTAATACATAGAGAATGAATTTGTTGCAGCAAAACACTGTGATTCAGAGGCAAAAAAACAAAAGGAGAGCCGACTCCAAGGACAGGGTTCACTGCAGGAGCTAAAAAGATAATCTGGAATCTTAAGGGGTGTGCTTTCAGCTGAATGTGTCTCTCTCCTGATCCCATGATCAAGAGAAGTGGAGGATCAAGATCATGTAACAGAAGTCATTGCACAGTAAGGACTGTGTGTGCAGCTCTGGGCTAAGTCCTTGCTACACAACAGCAATCTGGTTACAAATATATGTATTGATTTGAGCACAGAAAGGCCACCACCAACCTACCTACACTGCTGCTTGATTGTATGTGAGGACCACCAGCTACCCCGTATTGTACACTACAAAAACTTGAAGATGTGGTACGACATACAGTACTCTTGTTACGCATAAGAATGATTTTACTTGGTGATTTATATGCTGGAGGGAAATAAAAGCAGGAAGTGAATGAAGCGTTCATTGTTATAGCAGCTCTGTTTATTCTGCCAGAAATGGTTTTAATAAATAGATCAGTGAATAGATAAGTAAATACAAATATGTCATGTTACGGTATGATTTCTTAGGTCTTCTCTGTATCACAGTTAGTTTTAGGTATTTTAAATAGAGTGGGTCATGCTTAAATGGGAAATTCATCCCTTCCACCTTGATGCCCATTCGTTTCTTGTATATAACTTGGGTCCTTTCTTACATTCCCCTTTGGGTTAATGCATTTTATGTCAATGTAAAACATATATGAATATGGAAAGAAAATGACCATAGTAGACACTTTAATACATTTGCCTCTGTTGCGCATCATATTCTTCTCCCCACGCTGCTGGAATACATTAAATAAAATGCAGATCCGTGAGACTTTTCAATGTTTTCTTTTTCACCTTAACCCTTTGACTGCAAAATCAGTTTGTGGGTTTCGCATTTCAGACTTGCTGTTTATTACCTTTTAATTCTGTTTCACGCAGAGAATTATCAGCATAACATTGATTTGAGCTGTATTTCCTGTAGTAAAGTCAGGTACAATATGGTCTTACTACCTCCATCCCATCATTCAATAAGGGTCCAGTTAGGGGTTATTTTATAGTTTCACAGTATATCATTCTAATAGTACTTTTACTAAGTTTGTGATATCTACATCATTGTATTGCACCCTAAGGGAGTGTACGGCAATGTATAGTCTTCTGTATAACGTGTGGGGCTTCTGTATAAAGTGTGGGGCTGCTTATTTGTATAAATTCCCACACAGCAAGTTGAGCAACATCTTAAAAAATGACATTTCAGGAATTGCTTTGTAACTTTTAGATGTTTTGAATATGATTTAAAACATCTTAGGTCATCCCTCAGTTTTTTAGTTTTTTAGGAGTTGATGGAGCAAATTTACAACAAAATGAAGCTAATTCAATTTCTGCCAGTCCACACCCCCCTGTCACTGGTGTTAGTTTAAATGAACGGTATCTGTCTTCTACCCATGACTGAGTGCAGCTGTTGAACGTCTGGTGATTTATGATAGGACCAACATCGGTTTACACTGCGTTCATTGTGACTGCAGCAGCTTTATTGAATATTCCTCTTCACTAATATTTCTTTTTTTATTTTGATTGCAGTTTGAAGGATGCAACAAGGCATTTTCTCGGCTCGAAAACCTTAAGATCCACCTGCGGAGTCATACGGGAGAGAAGCCCTACCTCTGCCAGCACCCAGGCTGCCAGAAAGCTTTCAGCAACTCGAGCGACCGGGCAAAGCACCAACGCACACACCTGGACACTGTAAGCACATGGAAACTTAGCTCACAGTCTTGTAAAGCCACTTCTGAAGTGTGCGCTTGTTTAGGTACTTGTTAATTGTGTCTTTTGAAAGTTAATCACATAGGCCAGACTAACCGCGAAACTGTGCATGTTTTAAAGCTGCTTTGTACGGTTTTCCAAGATTGATGAGGCACTAAGATATTTTAAGTGTCTCTATTTACACACCCGTAATGGCAAAGCAGCCACACTGAAAGCAGATTTACACATGTAAAGTCAAGCTGCGTTATGTTATACATCTATAAACTGTCATTTTGTAGTTAAAAAGGAACCACTCCGCCATATGCCACTTAGATAAGCAGCCTTCCCAAGTGTTCAACACCTGATGAAGACACGGTAGTGTCGAAACACGCCATTTGTTTGTTTTTATAATCATGTTTTTAAATTAATAAAGAGATTTTTTTTGAAGAAAATAAATGGCAGGAGTTTAATTAATCCTTTTTAAGCAAGATGACAAGAGTGCGACCATGAATGTTTCTACGGAAACTCTTTTGGTAAGCCATCTAAACTGAATTTGGCTGAAAGAATGTTGAACTTTTGCATTGCCGCAGAGACTCTACTTTCATTATATATATATATATATATATATATATATATATATATATATATATATATATATTAGCTCAAAGAGCCAGCTGCCCAACGTTTCGATATGTTGTACATCTCTTTCTCAAGGGAACGTGTTTGAAACAAAACATTGGAGGTATTTATAGATTTGACGGCATGACAACTACTTGTTATTGTTTATATTCAAATCCATGATTTATTCTTGCAGGATGTAATGGTGTTCTATATATTGTGATATCATTTTTACTTCTATCTTTAAATCTGTATTAATTCTAATTAACATTATTTTATATAAACTTATATATATATTGTCATGCAATGCTGGCTCTGAGGATCAGCCTTGATTTGGCCTCCCCAGCGCATCAGCATGCACAACTTTTGAATTAATTTAGTTTATTTATTTATTTAAATGTTGTATATTTATTGAAGTTAATTAGTTCATTCTTTTCTGTTGAGTCCCGCTGGCATAATCGTGTTCAGTCTATTTATCCATGTCGCATTGTCTAATTTTAGTTGTTCTAATACTACAAACTTTACATCATTTATGTCATGTCCTTGACTGGTGAAGTGCTGTACTATTGGTTCATTCATTTTTTTATTTCTAATTATGAAAGGTGGTTCTGAATTATTTTATATAAAGTTGTTCCAGTCTCTCCAACATATTTTATTTCATCACATTTTTCACAGGCTATTCCATAAACAACATTGCTATTTTTACAGTAGGTGTTAGTTTTTAGTGGATATGTGTTGTTCTTATGTTTAATTATATTTTTACTTTTGTCCATGTATTTACACACTTTACATGTACTAGTGAAAGTATTTGTAGAACCTATTCTGTCAATTATTCGTTTGTTTTTACTGTGAACTAAAATATCAACTAAATTAGCTTCTCTTTTGAATGCTACAACTGGGGCCTTAAGAAATACTTTTTAATTTTTCTTAATTTATATATATATGTTTAAGTACTTACAAACTGTTTGCAAAAAGTAAAGGTGATTACCCAGGGATGGCAATAAGACTCCTACTACATAGCAGTTTCACCCATTCCGGGTTTTATTACAAGCTTGATTAGCCAGTGTAATATTATTATTATTTGTTTATTTAGCAACTTACAGAGACTAGGTTGTGTTAACTATGCATCAGCTGCAGAGTCACTTACAATTACGTCTCACCTGACAGACGGAGCACAAGGAGGTTAAGTGACTTGCTCAGGGTCACACAATGAGGCTGAGGTGGGATTTGAACCGGGGACCTCCTGGTTGCAAGCCCTTTTCTTTAACCACTGGACCACCAGCCTCCTGTGCTCAGGTGTGTCTTATACAAACTAATTGTAAAACCAGGAATGGATCAAACTGCTATGCAATGGGAGTCTCCATTCCGGTTACCCAAGTGTGACAGGGTTATTGGTTCTACTGGAGATCCTTCAGCTGTTTTCTATCTCTGTTTTGTGAGTTATATTAGATTGATCTGAAAAGCAGTCGCTCTGCTCTGCTGTCTCTCTTGCAAAGCCATGGTTGTCAGAAGATTCTGAGCTGCATTAGATTGATCTAAAGAACAGCAGATTTAAATCTCACCATTTAGATAACTTAACCAAGATCACCAAAGTCAAACCGCTTCCATTGCATGCAAGTCTCTTTAGAGTAGCGGTGTTATTCTGGGATTCTGCTACTGTTTAAATCCATTACATAGACCCAAATGAATGTACAGCCAGCTGTAAAGGTGAATGCAAAAATAAAATATGGCAATACAGTTATGTGAAACAACCAAACTGCCAATTTATAAAGACATGAATCACTAAGTCACTCAAGCAGCAGGCATTTGCCTTGTTTTTTGTTCCACATCTTGGTTACAAGTAACAGTATGCTAGCTGAGAAAAGACTGTGGTCTGGTTGATCACATTTCAGTTCTAGGCTTTACGATAGCAATACTGACACCTCATAATAAAGCTTATGCCTAGAAATGGCAATTATATGAATGTGGATCTGAGACCTCTTTTACTTCTGTTTTGCTGAATGTTCATGGGGCAGAACCCTTTGGCTTTAATGATATTTATTTTTTACACAGCAAAGCTTTTTTTTCTCTATTTGAGACAGCCCAGCATTAAGGAATGCATAATGTACTTTATGCTAAGAAAAACAAACAAAGTCCAAGAAGTTAGTCAGTCACTTTTTCCAAACCCAAGAACTGCTAGAATAACAATGTCTTTATTTACAGAGAAGTCAAAATGAGGAATTCAAGCCTATTAAAGCTGCAGTATCCACTTTCACTTTAATGACCACTAGTTTAAAAAAAAAAAAAATCATCATTTTAGTGCTACCAGCTTTATTGTGTTGTTGAGTATTACTTGAATTCCAAACTCGATTGTTTATTCTATTTAAGATTTCTCACCATGGCTCATTTTTGAGAATTGTCTAATTCAACCTGAAGTAGAATCCTGTACTGGGTTGCTATATTAAACAGGCAATGTAAGGATCAGGTCATACAGCTACTCTTATAACACACCTGGTAGAATCTTCATTTCGAGGCAGGAGCTTGTGAGTTCAAATCTGCTTGCAGTCGTTCACAGATCAATACTGTACGTCTAGTTATGTACTTCTTGAACAATTATTATAATGAGATGCACAGTACATATTCCTACAAAGTTAATCTGTCCTTTCTTTCTTTTTCTTTCTTTCTTTCTTTCTTTATTTTCTTGTTCTCCTCTTCTGCCTGTGAATGTTCAGCTGCAAGGTATTGTATTGGCTTTTGCTGTCTTTTAAAATCCTGTTAAAGCTAACTTAAGCAGTAGAGCCCCGATCTGATGGTGGTTGACTGTGTAATGCCTGAAAATCAAGGTTTGTTCTAGATTAGAAACGTTTAAACAGTGCCTTTTTTATTATTTCAAACATTTGAAATTACATATATATGTACTGTGTAAGTTTTAGGCAGGTGTGAAAAATGCTGTAAAGTAAGAATGCTTTGAAAAATAGACATGTTAATAGTTTATATTTATCAATTAACAAAATGCAAAATGAGTGAACAGAAGAAAAATCTACATCAAATCAATATTTGGTGTGACCACCCTTTGCCTTCAAAACAGCATCAATTCTTCTAGGTACACTTGCACACAGTTTTTGAAGGAACTCGGCAGGTAGGTTGGCCCAAACATCTTGGAGAACTAACCACAGTTCTTCTGTGGATTTAGGCAGCCTCAGTTGCTTCTCTCTCTTCATGTAATCCCAGACAGACTCGATGATGTTGAGATCAGGGCTCTGTGGGGGCCATACCATCACTTCCAGGACTCCTTGTTCTTCTTTACGCTGAAGATAGTTCTTAATGACTTTCGCTGTATGTTTGGGGTCGTTGTCATGCTGCAGAATAAATTTGGGGCCAGTCAGATGCCTCCCTGATGGTATTGCATGATGGATAAGTATCTGCCTGTACTTCTCAGCATTGAGGAGGCCATTAATTCTGACCAAATCCCCAACTCCATTTGCAGAAATGCAGCCCCAAACTTGCAAGGAACCTCCACCATGCTTCACTGTTGCCTGCAGACACTCATTCGTGTACCGCTCTCCAGCCCTTCGGCGAACAAACTGCCTTCTGCTACAGACAAATATTTCAAATTTTGACTCATCAGTCCAGAGCACCTGCTGCCATTTTTCTGCACCCCAGTTCCTGTGTTTTCGTGCATAGTTGAGTCGCTTGGCCTTGTTTCCATGTCGGAGGTATGGCTTTTTGGCCGCAAGTCTTCCATGAAGGCCACTTCTGACCAGACTTCTCCGGACAGTAGATGGGTGTACCAGGGTCCCACTGTTTTCTGCCAATTCTGAGCTGATGGCACTGCTGGACATCTTCCGATTGCGAAGGGAAGTAAGCATGATGTGTCTTTCATCTGCTGCAGTAAGTTTCCTTGGCCGACCACTGCATCTACGGTCCTCAACGTTGCCCGTTTCTTTGTGCTTCTTCAAAAGAGCTTGGACAGCACATCTGGAAACCCCTGTCTGCCTTGAAATTTCTGCCTGGGAGAGACCTTGCTGATGCAGTATAACTACCTTGTGTCTTGTTGCTGTGCTCAGTCTTGCCATGGTGTATGACTTTTGACAGTAAACTGTCTTCAGCAACCTCACCTTGTTAGCTGAGTTTGGCTGTTCCTCACCCAGTTTTATTCCTCCTACACAGCTGTTTCTGTTTAAGTTAATGATTGTGTTTCAACCTACATATTGAATTGATGATCATTAGCACCTGTTTGGTATAATTGTTTAATCATACACCTGACTATATGCCTACAAAATCCCTGACTTTGCGGCTCCCAAGTGGCGTATCCAGTAAAGGCGCTTCACGTGAGTGCAGGATGCGCTCTATAGCCTGCAAGTCGCGAGTTCGAATCCAGGCTATTCCTTTGCCGATCGAGGACGGGAGCTTCCAAGGGGCGGCGCACAATTGGCCGAGCATCGCCCGGGGGGAGGGAGGGTTAGGTCGGTCAGGGTGTCCTCGGCTCACCGCGCACCAGCGACCCCTGTAGTCTGGCCGGGCGCCTGCGGGCTTGCCTGTAAGCTGCCCGAGAGCTGCGTTGTCCCCCGACGCTGTAGCTCTTGGGTGGCTGCATAGTGAGTCTGCAGTGTGAAAAAAAGCGGTCGGCTTGACGGCACACGCTTCGGAGGACAGCGTGTGTTCATCTTCGCCCTCCCGAGTCAGCGCAGGGGTGGTAGTGGTGAGCCGACCGTAATAAAATAATTGGCCATTCCAAAATTGGGAGAAAATAATAAAAAATAATTGGCAACAACTAAATAAAAAAAAAAAAAAAAATAAAATACCTGACTTTGTGCAAGTGTACCTAGAAGAATTTATGCTGTTTTGAAGACAAAGGGTGGTCACACCAAGTATGGATTTGATTTAGATTTTTCTTCTGTTCACTCACTTTGCATTTAGTTAATTGATAAATATAATCTATTAACATGTCTATTTTTGAAAGCATTCTTACTTTACAGCATTTTTTCACACCTGCCTAAAACCTTTGCACAGTACTGTGTGTATATATATATATATATATATATATATATATATATATATATATATATATATATATAGTGCCTTGCAAAAGTATTCAGACCCCTGACCAATTCTCTCATATTACTGAATTACAAATGGTACATTGAAATTTCGTTCTGTTTGATATTTTATTTTAAAACACTGAAACTCAAAATCAATTATTGTAAGGTGACATTGGTTTTATGTTGGGAAATATTTTTAAGAAAAATAAAAAACTGAAATATCTTGCTTGCCTAAGTATTCAACCCCCACACATTAATATTTGGTAGAGCCACCTTTTGCTGCAATAACAGCTTTAAGTCTTTTGGGGTAAGTATGTACCAGCTTTGCACACAGTGTCAGTGTGATTTGGCCCATTCTTCTTGGCAGATATGCTCCAGGTTGTTCAGGTTGGTTGGACGACGCTTGTGGACCGCAATTTTCAAATAGTGCCACAGATTCTCAATGGGATTGAGATCAGGACTTTGACTGGGCCACTGTAGGACATTCACCTTTTTGTTCTTGAGCCACTCCAATGTTGCTTTGGCCTTGTGCTTGGGATCATTGTCCTGCTGAAAGGTGAATTTCCTCCCAAGCTTCAGTTTTTTAGAGGACTGAAGCAGGTTCTCTTGCAGTATTTCCCTGAATTTTGCTCCTTCCATTCTTCCTTCAATTTTAACAAGATGCCCAGTCCCTGCTGATGAGAAGCATCCCCACAGCATGATGCAGCCACCACCATACTTCACTGTAGGGATGGTGTGTCTTGAGGCATGGGTAGTGTTAGGTTTGTGCCACACATAGTGCTTTGAGTTTTGGCCAAAAAGCTCTAACTTGGTCTCATCTAACCACAAAACCTTTTCCCACATCGCAGCTGGGTCACTCTCATGCTTTCTGGCAAACTCCAGACGTGCTTTCAGATGGTACTTTTTGAGTAACGGCTTCTTTCTGGCCACCCTCCCATACAGGCCAGTGTTATGCATAGCTCTTGATATGGTTGACTTGTGCACCATTACTCCACTCCCAGCCACTGAACTCTGTAGCTCCTTCAAAGTGATTGTTGGCCTCTCTGTGGCTTCTCTCACAAGTCTCCTTCTTGTTTGAGCACTGAGCATATATATATTTCCTTTTTTTAAATGGTTTTGCTTTCATTCCATTTCACTTTTTTTTTTTTTTATAAAGCTATCTGAATGTTCTGAGGTTATCTGCTGTGTGGTATTGCCTTGCAGTAGAACTTCTTGATTGGTAGATGAAAGTTCAGTTGTTTCTAATATTAAACTCCCTAAAACTGTCTTATAAGAAGAAGTAGATATGACACATTGAATGGAGCCATTTTGTTAAATAATTTGCACCTGGTAAATGACATACTACTAGTGTAAAGCGTCAAGTCATGTTATAAAGTACTTATAGATCTCTTAGTTCTTTTAACACTGTATTGCTATAGCCTGTTCTTGTCATTTATTATTATTATTATTATTATTATTATTATTATTATTATTAATAATAATAATAATAATAATAATAGTGTAGTGTTGTTCATGTCATGTAGATGCATTTGGTGTTTGTGTATACCAGAACATTAAACTAAATGTGTTGCCAAAAAGGCTTGAGAGCAGGAAAATATTCAGTTTTACTTTTAAGTGGACCCTTACACACAATCTTTATCCCCAAGCTTGTGTCTCACATTAACACGTCTCACATTAGCCCAGTATTGCTTGTATATTATAAATGATCTATTGGTTAAGTCACATATTAATTATTTGCAGCTTGAGTCAAAGTGCAGATGTAGTAACTGCTCTTAGCTTGGGGAAGCACACCAGGAGTAGTGCTGTCATTTACATAATGTACAGCTGGGCCATTGCCAACAACCCTATACACTAGAGAAGAGAGACCTGTCAGCTGTGTTAACTCTTTGCAGTCCCCCTCCCCTCCCCCCAGTGTGCTTTTTCATTTGTAACGCAGTCCTATTAGATATCAAATGAATTCAAAATACTACGGTGTATTTAATACAGAAAAGTGAGAGGCTATGGGAATTATTTTCTTACGTATTTCTCTTATTTTTTAAACACATGTACAGAAACCATATGCTTGTCAGATCCCAGGCTGCACCAAACGCTACACAGATCCAAGCTCTCTCCGAAAACATGTGAAAGCTCACTCTGCCAAAGACCAGCAGGTGCGTAAGAAGGTAAGACATCTGTCAAATCTGTGACAGGCTGCAAAACTCTGTTTTATATGTTTTACTTCTAAATACTGCATTGTGGTATAAACAAGAGGTGTATATGGGGTTAAGCGGATGTCGGCAGGGTAGTTGGTTGTAGGTTTATTTTATTGCAGGCCAGTGACTTTGACAATATCTTGGCACGAGCTAAAATAAGCAACTCTTTCTCTTCACTACACATAGCTTGCAAGCATCGTAATAGAATCCTGCTGCCACTGGGTAACAATGAAAAGATTGTTGGAATAAATTGTAAAGGACATCAAAAGCTGCACTGTCACATAATGTCACATAATGGCACTATTGGTTGCTGTGGATAGCTAACTCAGCGTTGTAATGTAGACCAGTCCTATGTGGTCTGTAGAGTCAAAGGCTTTGACTTGGAGTCAACGATCTGGAGCTGGATTAGTAGCTAGACTCCAGGGTGAAAGGAAACCCCCTCCGTTCCCTCCAGACTTGAAACAAAAACATGAAAACACAACAGCGATAAACACAAATGACCTCAGGAAAATGTACAGTAATGTGCCTGCAGTGTTAGATAAAGGCCAACTTTGTATATTTACAGCATGCTTGTGGTTCTTTAAGCTGGTGCTAATTTTAAATAGCAACATCTGTAGGTAATTGGCACACATGTCCATATTCATACAACACTCATTTCATGATTATTTTAACAGGGCTTTAATCTGATGGCAGATTGATTTACAGTCATGTAAATACCTTATTTCAACATTGCATTGCAGCGTCTTTGCTGTTAGGAATAGCAGCATGGTGCAATCAGTTTTGTTATGAGAGCGCAGCAATTCACAAATGACAAATGCTTGGCTGAAGCTGCTGAATTTTAAATTGAAAATTGAGGAAGGTTGGTTTTGTTAATCCCCATTTCCTCATGTTTTTAATAAAATGGGTGCCTGTGTTTCACAATCATGCCTCTCATAAAGTAATCCCCTCCGAAGTATAAAGGCTAAATGTCACAATGAATTGTTACATTTTTATTAAAGAATTTTGTTGGTTCCGGTCCAGTCTACACATACTGTTGCTTTTTCCTTTTCTGACTTATTAGAAAAAACGTCATTGTACACGAATGTCATGGAAAGCCAATACCACAGTTACATAAATCCCTAATCTAGAAAGAGGAGGCAACTGACTGCCCTATAAAAACATTGGCATTGAAAATAGTATAGAACAGTAAAAAAGTAAACTGGCTAGGCCAATACAGTCGATTTTCTCCAGTCGTTCTCAAGCAAAAAGCAGGTCGGGCTGTGGCACAATTAGGCAGGCGTCCCTAATGTGATCATTTCTATGACCTGTGCAAGGTGACCAGTGTTAAACAATTGGTTGTTTTACACCGAAGACCGATTCAAAGCCAGCATTACTGGAAACGGAGCTTGAAACTAAATGCTGCAGTATATTTCATTGACCATTATACAATGCTTTACCTTACCTTTTTACCTTACCATGATTTCACTATATTTTTCTGCCCTTTGCTGTATTTTTACAATGCTATACTGCAGTAAACTTTTATAAAGGTCTCATTAAGGGTTAGGCACACCCGTGAACTTTATCTTTGTAACACATTTTTTAAAACTGAAGAGGGCAGGGTAGTGGAGATAGGGAGAGTTATTCCTAAAACTAAAGCTGACAACTCATAAATTCACTTCTAAATATAGTGTAGTATGACAGTATAATACAGTTGAAGCTGTAGTCCTGTAATTGAACCTCACATTTATCCCATTTATTTGCCTGCTGTTTGTTACTGGCAAAGATTACAACTGCTAATCTTTTTGATTGACAGTTGTGAGGTTTGCCAGTGAAAAGGGATGGTTTTTATAAAGGATAAGTGGCTTTATCCAAACCCCTTATGATATCTTCACTAGATTTGGATTAAAAAAAAATAATAACACATTATCGTGATAGCATGATTTCAGCATGCACATTTCTAAGAATTATACTCCTTTCACCACAAAGACTTCTGTGAGAATCCCTCTTACATTTGTCATTCAAACTTACTGGATTTTTCAACCGCTCTTGTAGTTGCTAGTCAGCCCTACTTTAGGGAAATTAAAAGAGAAAAGTGTAGAAAACTGAAGCAGATCACACTTCTCACTTCTCATTGGTGGGATGTGGGTGATGTTTCTGGAGTGTGGTGAGGTATTGATGTAATGATGAAGGCTGGGCATAAATTAACATTTCCTGAGTGCCATTAAGGCCTGTGACACCAGGAACGGGCAGACATGTTCTAAATGGTTTATTTGAACCAATTATACCTCCATCCAGGCCCTATAGTATCTAATTCTGCCCCTCTAGGATCAGAATTGTACCCCTGTGTTACTCCAATTTATAGAAGGCGCTGTCTTTTTTAAAACCAATGGTCACTGATTTGAATAGCTCTATGGATAATCTGAACATACCCATTCACCAAATGACCAAGTATGGCATGTGGACCCATCTACTCGGTGGGTGTTTCTGCAGTCTTAGTCACAGAAAAGCCCAAAATAAGCTATCCCAAGAGCACTTAAAACACAGCCTTGTAACACAGAAAACATACGATTACAAGGAACTATGTAAACATTGCGTCTTCAGATAAATGAACAAATAAAAAGCAGCCACAGTCCGTCATTACTGTAGCACTGGTGTTCATTATGTGCCTAAAGAGTGGCACGAAGTCTTAAGATTACAATATCATTACACTCATTAATAAAGGTTAAAACTGGAAGGGAAAGCACATCATCAACTTCAAAATGTCTTCTTCAAAATGTAACCAAAACATTATGCCACACCAACATCCTGTATTCATCAATGTTAAATCTTACATTGCAAGCCAAAAAAAATGTATTACTATACTGCACCTGCTGATTCTAGTTCAATTATTCAGACCGTGCCTGGGATTTTAAACAGATATTTCATGATTACAGCTATGGCCAGAATTTTGCATCACCCTGAATAATGTTACGTTAACATATTGAATTACGTAGCGTCCTACAATTGGTAATAAGAGGCATCTACAGCATGTAGGTGCTACTAGCACAGTGGTCCTTGAAATCCCTAAGACCTGTGATCCCAACCAACATACATGCGATACAGAATACTCCCCTACTGATGCAGCATTGAGGGAACTAATCCCATTAGAATATACTTCTTTGTGCTTTCCATCTCTTACTGTGGACCGCTGGATCAATCTTCATTTTGTAATGTAATTGCAAGGATACACATATATTATGGATGTGTGGACAGAACACTTTGAAGTCCACTATACTAGTCCTACAGAAGTGGTTTTCACAGCACCGATATAATCTGTTACTGCTGATGCTAGTTTACTGTTCATTGATAATTTGTATTTTCTAACCCATTATGAAAGCCGCAGCTGCTGAAACCAGATTGTTAGATCCTCCCACTCTATATCAGTTACTCTGAAGTCCTGTCTCCTTCAATGTGACAGACAGTGGTGGCTTCTGAGACCACACAATATAATGAATTGGTCCTTTCCGTCTGCCTGCCTGCTTGTCCATCATCACTCACTTACCCTGTTGCACAACCCCCTCTTACTTGAGGCCATGTCTATTTCCATTACCTCCTAGCATCAGGGATTGCTTGTTTCCCATACTACACACTAGTCCCATTTAAACCACTTTAACAAATGTGTATCCGGCAATCTAATTCTAGTATTGTCTATATCAGTGGTTTTCAACCTTTTCATCTCAAGTACCAATGTTTCCAGCAGGGACCACCAGGTATACCAGTAACTATGTGCAATGTTAAACGGGTGTTGTAAAGCTGAGACCTAACCCATTACAACCAGCTTTGTTGTGTCTGTATTTAATTGTTTGTTGCCTCATTCTGCTGAATGGTTAATCTGTACAGCTGATGACTGCATGAACTCAGCATGTTTATATTTTTAATATTTTGCAAGTGTTGTGAATGGAATTGGTGACCGCACCTTTAATTGTGTCCATTTGTAATATGGAGACAGCATGCTGCAGCTCCCATACTCAAGTGAAGTCCTGATCTGACAGCACGTAACACAGACAGCTCTTATGATTTACATAACGTTTGTTCTTCAGTAAAAACAAGTTTAAATTGCAGTGAGTTTGTTCTGCTATATTTACGATATTAAATACACCACAGCAAGCACAATGTCATATTTTCATTAGCACAATCTGAGAGCTACATACTGTTTTACATAATGGTAATGGTGCTCTGTAATTACTGTGCCTGCTTCTTTGGCTGAAGAGGTATTATCAGCTCATCATCTAACTATGGAATCTTGTGCAATTAAATCATATTTAAACTCCTGATGGTAAACAATGTAACTAAATCCATTATATCTGGGATGCAAGATGCAACAGATGAAAAAAAAAACATTTGTGTTGACTCATTACTTTCTGCTGGTGTTAATATACTTTTTTATTTATTTATTTATTAAATTTTTTTAGAAATTTAGTCGTTGCCAATTATTTTCTCCCCAATTTGGAATGGCCAATTATTTTTAGGCTCAGCTCACCGCTACCACCCCTGCGCTGACTCAGGAGGGCGAAGACGAACACACGCTGTCCTCCGAAGCATATGCCGTCAGCCGACCGCTTTTTTTCACACTGCGGACTCACCATGCAGCCACCCAAGAGCTACAGCGTCGGAGGACAACGCAGCTCTTGCAGCTTACACGCAAGCCCGCAGGCGCCCGGCCAGACTACAGGGGTCGCTGGTGCGCGATGAGCCGAGGACACCCTGGCCGACCTAACCCTCCCTCCCCCGGGCGGCGCTCGGCCAATTGAGCGCCACCCCCTGGAAGTTCCCATCCTCTGTCGGCAAAGGAATAGCTTGGACTCGAACTCGCGACGTCCAGACTATAGGGCACATCCTACACTCCATGTGGAGCGCCTTTACTGGATGCGCCACTCGGGAGCCCCTGGTGTTAATATACTTTTACAAGCATTTTTATTCAATCAAATTGTTACCGTCCTTCTCGCACTTCAGTTTATTAAAAGATGTGATATGCTGGGGTTTTTTTTTAATTTTTTTTATACAGACCGATGTCACGTCGCATTCGTAAATATTGACACTTGCTTTTAAAGGAGCCTAACCCCTAAAAAACGGTTGTCAAAATGTTTTGTTGTTGTTGCATTTGTAACCATTTTAGTCGCAGTCTGGAGCCCTGCATCATAATTTCTAATTTCTTTGTGATTTAGTGATAGAAACAGATTGATACATTACGATGGTGCGATTGAAGGAGCATTGTGTTTTGAGGAATCATTGTCATAAATAACTGTCGGTGCGTACCAGTGGCAAGCCTGTCATGTATCAGTAAAGGTACGCGTACCACAGGTTGAAAACCACTGGCCTAGATGGCCGCAAATCTGTAGGTTGCAATAAGGGGATCTTACACTGTGATTGGTTGAATCAAATAGTTTGTGTGCAATATTTTTTTTTGATTTACGATATTTGTGATTAAGTAGATGCCAAGAAGCTGCCCAAGGAAATAGGGACTCCCCAATGGATCAGGACATTAACATTCATGCGTGAGCTTTAAATAAGCTAGTTACCAGCATGACAAAATTCAAAGCACTAGGAATAAAACCTCCTGCATTCGGGGTCTTGTAAGATTAATCAGTTTTGCAATAACAGTGTGTTTTGATATTGGCAAAGAATCTGGGGTGATTTACCTTAATCGAGAGAAAGCATCTGCATCATACACAATTATATTCCCTGATACTCTAGTAAAGTAGAATGCTACAATTAAGTTTTTAAAACCATTTTTTTCCCCCTCGCTTTTCTGAAATGATAGTTGCGCCCTTGCAACAACCTGGACCAAGATCTCCTCAATGAATGTCTGGCTGTCCAAAATCTCCAAACAGCCACTTCTGCACAGCACCTCCTGAATGGAAAAGGTGGGAGATCATCTGGGCTCAGCCATGAAATGTTTACAGGTAAGGAGCTGTTTGAATAGCAGTGCTTAAGCTTGGGGTGTTAGGTGATGTCATGGTACACAGCACAATCAGTGCACAAAGCATTAACGCTAATAAAGACTGTAAGCCACTTCTGGTCACAAAGAGTGTCTAATGTCTAGAAGGAATAATATATTCATTCACTATGCTAATAGTGAGGATTTTGTTCTTGTAGCAAAGTTAAGGTTCTTATATTCATTACAATGAATCAATGTATATATATATATATATATATATATATATATATATATATATATATATATATATATATATATATAATTAAAAAAAAATATCAGATTATCCATAGAGCTTTTCAAAGAAGCCATAACATTAATATGCAGAACAGTTGGTCTTGGGGACTTGTTACTATGTACTGTGGCCTTTGTTTACCGATTCCACGATTTTGTTGTAGTGTAAATTGAAGATGGTCATGGAAATAAGCCAACACTGCCAAAATAAAATGATACCGTATTACTTTGAAATAACGCCACACTGTTTATTTTAAATTGCTAAAAACAGCTGCAGCGCTTATTCAAGGGCAGCAGTAATTGGAAGTACTAGGGTTTTTGAAAGACGACGACAAACCTCAATTATGGAGGAGTGGGCCCACGTACAGGGCACCCTCTCTGGGTAGCATGGCTTCAGTTTGGTGCCTGCCTGTCTACTAACTTTTTTTTTCCCCAAAATTTAGGGACATTTTTACATGAGAAGGCGCACAGGAAAAGCATCTAGGATTTTGCTTGATGATGTTGTAAGAATTTTTGAAATCATGTCAAATGGTTGAATAAGAAGGTTTTATTTTCACATATGGGGAAACGTTCTGAGTGACTTTGCTGTATCAGCTGTCAAATTAAAGGGAAAGGAGGCTGCTCAAGCCTGGGCTTAGCAATGTGAAATTTAACAGCCCTTAGAAAAGCAGCAGCATGTCAAGGGGACCTCTTTATTTCTCAGTCATGCTAGTGCTCCATGTTAGTGACAGTATTCAATCATGTCACTGATAAAGCAACACCCAAGATAGCACTTCTATTGACAACCTGACTTTTTATTTATTAAATGTAAAAATGATTTGCTTCACACAGAATATAATGTATGTGTTCTAGGTGCAGCTACAGCATTTGACCCGTCAACCATTAGCATTTTAATCCAGTTCTGGGTTCAGCTTTCAAAACCACAGGGCACATCTGAATGTTTGGTAATGATGTTTATTAGACGAACCCCCAGGGGAGCTGGCTGCTCATTGGATTGGCAAAGTGGTACAGAGCCTCTCCTCTTGGTTTCAGATCAGGTTTCCTGTAGCTCTGCGGTATCCAGTCTTTATCCTCCTGGGTCCAGTAATAGTCCAGGTTTGTGTTTCAGCACGGGCCCAAGGTTGCATCACCTACACTGAATTGTAGTCTAAAAATCTGTGCAGATTTACTTGGCTTAGGAAATAAAAATCCAGACACCTGATTACCAAAGCCAGTAAGATGTAAGGACACCATGGGCATCCAGGATGGCACGGTTTCAGTTTGAACTGTTCTGGAGGGATGTAGTACTTGTTTATTCCTCCTTAGTGCTTCTAAGAAGAGATTGGGGATGGAACTAGGGTGTGTGAACTATGCATCAGCTGCAGAGTCACTTACAAATACATCTCACCCGAAAGACGGAGCACAAGGAGGTTAAGTGACTTGCTCGGTCACACAATGAGTCAGTGGCTGAGGTGGGATTTGAACCGGGGACTTCCTAATTACAAGCCCTTTTCTTTAACCACTGGAGTGGTTGGTGTTCCCTGGGATTCTACTGCATACTCAAATGACAGCTGTGGTTCTCATAGTGCCATCAGCACATTTCATACCTTCATCTCAACATTGCACTCATTTAGTTTTTCTTAAAAAGGAAAAAAAAGAAATGTCTTGGGTCAAAACATCTTGCATTTCAAAATGGGTTACACAATGCTTTTAAACAATTAGAACATGATGTCAACAATGTAAATTGTGTTCAGAACAAACATTTGTAAAAGTCATGATTAGATAAATACATGGTTTGTTGGAACAATAAAATTATATTGCCATGATAATTATATGATTTGGTGAAACAGTAAACAAAATTAAGACTAGAATTCCCTTGGTTAATTTTGTGAGTTTGCAAATTAACTCTGTTTGCCCCCTAGGTATGTACGCTGGCTCCAGTGCACACCACAATGGACAGACATCTGGGCTTCTTCCACCTACTCAGGATCTATCCTCTCGGCACCAGTCTCTCGAAGGCAATATCAACAGCCCACACAATCATCTGTCCCCTTTGTCTGCAGTGGAAAACACAAGGGAAGGGTATGTATTAAGTCAGAGGTTCCCAAACTTTTTTACCCGAGGCCCACCGGTTCAGCTGCATTAGGCACTGCGGACCACTATTAGCACTCCTTGGGAAAATGTCAAATTAAAAACATTAATTCATAAATACCTGAACAGGAATCACTTTGAGTAAAACCTGTACAATGTGCACAAAAACATAACTTAAATCCTATTTCTGAACACTGTGTAACTAAAATGTCCAACCATTACCTCTCACGCTGAACTGTCATGCACAAAGACGAATGTGCAAAATACAGAGGGAAATGAGAGCCTTGCAGAAGTTACTTTTTTCGCCACTACTGTGTGCACCAAATACCACTTGCAAAATTACATTGTTGGCTTGCAACCCCCCCCCCCACCACCCACTTAACCAAAAAAAAACTCCAACCATCTGCAGCGAAATTTTAATTGTCAAAAAAACGTTTTTTTTTTTTGTCCCCCCCCCCCAACAAAACATATTCTAGTGTTATTTTAAGACCAGTGTATTAATAAAATAGCAGTATATCCAAACATTTTAATAAATCAATTACCGGTATGTAACAAGATTTATGAGTTTGATTAATAACTTGATTTAGTTACTGTTGAAACCTATATCAAAGTACTCAATGTTTTAAATGTTAATAGCCAATTAGTCACAAAAACATATTCATCATAGGCATCAATTGAATTTTTAAATGAATGTTATCAAGTACAAAAGTTAGTACGCAAACATTTCTACAAAAGAAAACCCATTCCAGCACCTCAACTGAGCCCACGGTATAACTGCATTCAAACTCCTGTAGCTGCCTTTTTTGTTATTTATACTTATATATTTATACCTGTTCTTTGTTAGCGGATTCCACATATTGTAATTTTATAAAATCCTCAACACGCTGTTTACATCTGCCAGCCGGGCGATCACATGACCTTAACACTGCCCTATTGTCAGAGCTCTCATTTTACTCCCGCCTACAGGTAGGCAATCTGTTAGCTCTGATTTGTGAATTTCTGCTTTGATTGACAGTCCGCCAAGACTCCCTTGCTACATTTTATTTTTCTACAGTTACAGCTGCCGCTGGCGCCTGCTTTTCGCTATTAATAGAAAAAAATACACAGAATGACATTGCACCACAGTTTGGGAACCCCTGTATTAAGTTACTATGAATACTAAACAAAACATTATATATTTGTGTGTGTGTGCTGTGTATATGTATATACAGAGTATATGCGTGCTGCCTCAGTGAATACCTAGTCATACTCTGTTCCAGGGGTGCAGTTTTGTGAACCCCTTAGGTTAACAGGGTGAAATGCAGCTCCAAAAACTCTTAAAAATAGTCCATGTGGACAGATAATACAGTAACATTAGCACAGGAAAAAATGGAGCTTAGGCTTCGGCTACCCAGGGCTAGCCGTCTAAATCAAAAGAGCGTTTTGGTGCTTTTTTCCCACACCTGGCCAACCTCGGATATTCTTGCCGTGGGTCAAAGGTCACTGGGGGATTGTGGGATCATAGTGTCTTGTTTTAATTAAACTGGCAGTAACAAAAAAAATGACAGATAAAAATAAATTTGGTTAAGGAGAACACACCCAAACAAACAAAAATGGCAGGTTTTGTCATTGTGTTTATCATGAATATTTTTTTTGTTTTTTTAAAGAAATGTGACTTCAGACTTTTGACTTGTGTGCTGAAGCAGGGTGAACATTGTTCAATTTAACAGAGTTCTCTGCTTTTGGTGATTTTACAGAAGAGCTTAAGAAGAAAACAATAAAGAAAATGTCATATGCGTGCTTTACCTGTAGCAATTTTCCCGTCGGTTTCTTCTCTACACGGACCTCCTGGCTATGTGATGATGCACTTCCTTTGTAGTCAGTTTGGCTACATTGAGTATGAGATACAAATCCTGTCCAGATAGCCGTGCTCAGCCGCTCGGGCGAGCCGTGGGAACATCCTGTTTTGTTGCCGTGAGCCAGGCAGTAGAAACGGGACATTGGAGAAAATAGTTCCCTGGACCGGGGGCATAAAGTCTGGACTCTGTGCCATCCTGGGACTGCTGTGTGACTGTGTACACACAATATAATACAATACACACAGTGCATAATAATAAAAACAAAAATACTGAGAGTGGGCTTCAGCCTGGTGTTTGGTCTCCCTGTCTTTCAGCACTCATTTTGTTTTTGAACTTTAAATACATTTCTAAATGGAGCCTAAAAGTTGTTTTTTTGGGGTTTTTTTTTTTTTTTTTTTTTTTAATTTTAAATGTGATGACAACACTAATTCCAGTGAATTGCAGTGTTTATGTTTGTGAATGACATTAAAATGATGTGTCTGTGAAGAACAGGAGGAAGAGAAAAAAGTTTGTTTCATTGCGTAATCAGAAAAATCTATCCTGTCAGGACATACAGCAGGCTGGGTATAACATGTCTAGTTGACATGTGCCTGAAGATCCAGCATTTGATTAAAATGTTTAAAGACTGTGGTATACTATACTCTGCCAAAGTCAATATCAGTGCAGTTCTTGTTTTTCCCCAAATGGTTTAGTAAGACATTTAAACATTTTGACAAAATTATCTAACTTGAATGTGCACCAACAGGATCTGACCTCATTACTAAATGTGTTTAGCGTGGCTAAAATGAGGCATTTATAGTCATTTTACTTATTAAATACTAGTGTCATTTCTGTAGCTAATATTAAAATATGCCAGATAAAACCTACTTTAAATACATCCATTTAAATCCCAGCTAGGAAAAGCAGGACGATTCATTTATCCAAACTTAGACCTCAAACAGGATTATAAATGTGTTTTATGTGTATTAGCTTACATGACTAGCAGACACGATGGCTTCAGAAATACTTATTTTGTTAAGGAATTTAGTTATATTCCCAAAAACAAGAATTTAATTTGTTGAAGTAGCTGTTGATTTCTGTGCACTAGACAGCCCTCTTGGCAAAGTACAATAAGATTGTACAGTACTGGAATCTTCAGGAGAAGGATTGAAAGGGACTTCATTATTTATAATTAACAAAACAATTTTCAATTCAACATATTTGGGCTTCAAAAACCAAACTCATTGGAAAGCCAGTATATGTTAATATAGCTGTACTTTAATGAATGGACCTAATGATGTTGTTGTGACTCAGATCTGTATGCGTCATCTCAGGTTTATTGAAACACCCCATGATGCATGTCTGCTTACGAAGCACAGTAAAAAGTCTCCCCTGGTCTCAGCTTCAGTGTCTCTGGAGCCTCTTCAACAGACTACAAAATAAAATTGATCCTGGCATTTCACAGACAGGAAATTGTTCATTAAATTTGGCAGCGTCAAAAATGTAAAACAAAATCGTCTTTACCCAGATTGACTTTTGACAAAGCTGGGTCACAGACAATTAAAATGACCTTCACCAATCCCCTTACAGAGATTGTTACTTATTTATAAAATATTTAGGCAGTCAGACCTGTCAGTCTTGGTTTTCACAGGCTCTAGTTCAGTAGCAGCAGCTTAGAAACAGATAGGAGGAAAAGCGATTTATTATTATTATTATTATTATTATTATTATTATTATTATTATTATTATTATTATTATTATATTTTTTTAAAACATAAGTGCTCTGGCTTTTCTGTTCCATACCACATCATGGATCGTTATTGCTGTGTTACCCGTTTGACAATGTGGGCAATAATCCTTAGACTATCCGTGCACTAGAACGGCCATTTTGAAAATAGCTTTGAAACAGACTTTAAAGTTAGAAGTGTAAAAAGTTGTCGGGATGTTGTTAACAATGAAAAGAAATTATAGGTACGTTATTTAAACAGTTGTAGCAACAGGTGGGGACATGTAGCACTATGTTTTCAGAACCCCACTTCTTACTCTCGTTTAAGACACATGTTTTGTATGGCAAAACTTTTGTACTGTTCCATTTATTTTGCCTTTTAAAACTGCAGGCACCCAAAACCAGTTCATTCTACTGACCAGCAGCTGGTTATGAAGTTAGTATGAATGACCAGAGAAGTAATATACCACAGCCTCTTCCATACATAATCTGAGACGTTTGAGAAGCTCTGAATCCAACACATTTGCTAAGGTGTGGTCTGGTTCATTTACTGGCATGATGTGTAGTAACCATCCTGACTGTGCACAGCTCTGTTGCAGTAAAGCATTTCTCAATTCACATCTGTATGAAAAGATTTCCTCAGCACTGTCTGGTCATAAATTTGTCCCGTTTGAAACTGCACCTAGCAAACGTCGTGCAAGTACTGTACAGCCTGGAGCTGTCACTCAAGTTGTCCAACTCTCTCCTTCACAAATGGGGTGTAAACCACTCTGTCCGCTGGGTTTCTCTAAGCCGTGCGATTAATTAAAGGAAATCTTATCAGAGTCTGATAGTCCTTAAAATAATATACATGCTGTAACTGAAACGGAATCTACCACTTTTCATTGCATTTTGAAAGCCAAGAGGCAGTAGGAGAATTTAATGTGGTGTAATACAAAGTGTACTTTATCTCAGAATGTTTTAATGTTGGTGAATACTAAAAGCACCCCCCTGAGGGGAGTTTATAGGTAATTGTCACTGCCACTGCCACCAGCCCCACAGCTGCCACTTTGACCTGTTCCCTAAGATTGCTGACATATTGTGATAATGAGACTTCCTGGATTCTGCCTTTTTAGATTTTGGCTACATACCATGTAGACAATTATATTCTTAGATTCTCAGGGTCAAGTTTAAATCATGGGTATCGCACAAGAAAAAGTTACCATTCTGTAGCAGAGATTTTACGCAGATGTTTTGTTCAGTCAAGTTTTATTACCGGTTATCCAATTTTAGTATTTTTTTTCATAAATCTTTTTAATATATACATTTTTCTTCAAATTAGTTTTTTTTTAAGATATAGACCATGAAAACAGTTATGGTACAGACAGGCAACATGTAACCTTCTACAATGCACCTCAATCCTGTCCTAAACAGTCTGCCATTAGTCATGGACCTCCCTGTAACATATATTGAGAACTGTGCATAACTTTGTGACATTTTAGTTATCTAAGCCTAAATTCAAACCCATACATCCAAAGAAAGAGGCTTAAATCCCTTCATAAGAAAGAACATAAGAAAGTTTACAAACGAGAGGAGGCCATTCAGCCCATCTTGCTCTTTTGGTTGTTATTGGCTTATTGATCCCAGAATCTCATCACGCAGCTTCTTGAAGGATCCCAGGGTGTCAGCTTCAACAACATTACTGGGGAGTTGGTTCCAGACCCTCACAATTCTCTGTGTAAAAAAGTGCCTCCTGTTTTCTGTGCTGAATGCCCTTTTATCTAATCTCCATTTGTGACCTCTGGTCCTTGTTTCTTTTTTCATGTCAAAAAAGTCCCCTGGGTCGACTGTCTATTCCTTTTAGGATTTTGAATGCTTGAATCAGATCACTGCATAGTCTTCTTTGTTCAAGACTGAATAGATTCAATTCTTTTAGCCTGTCTGCATACGACATGCCTTTTAAACCTGGGATAATTCTGGTTGCTCTTCTTTGCACTCTTTCTAGAGCAGCAATATCCTTTTTGTAACGAGGTGACCAGAACTGAACACAATATTCTAGGTGAGGTCTTACTAATGCATTGTGAAGTTTTAACATTACTTCCCTTGATTTAAATTCAACACTTCTCACAATATATCCGAGCATCTTGTTGGCCTTTTTTCTGCAACCACTGTGTGATTACATTATTAAATGTTAGATCTCAATAAAACTGGAGGTCTTTGGATTAGAACCTGCAGGTTTCTGATGCTCAGGGTTAGTGGAAAATGAGACAGGTCATTTATAAAAGGAGCTTTACTGTCGTAACCAGAAACAGATATGTCACAAAAACTAAATCCATTCTCACAACAGTAAGCCAAGACACCTGAATAATCCATCACTTTGTTTTAAATCCTGGCACGCAGAAGCAGGACGTTGATGTGTAGCCCCAAAGGAGTGTACAGGTGATGGAACAGCAGAGACAAATAACCTCTTGTTACCCATGAATCTTGATTTATACAGTATAAATCTTGATTTACTGTATAACAAAAGCATCTGCTATTAAACTGTTTCAACCGGAGGCAGTAAACTGTTTACTATACTTATAGAACAGAAAAGCATATGTTTCAGATGATGCACTTTACAGATTCAGAGCAACATTGCTTTATGCATCACAGGAGCTTGTGCTAGCCATAAAAATCAATCCTTACCCGGGAACATAAAATGTTTTATCTTTAAAGATGTTGTTGCTTCTTTTTGTTTTGTCATCCGAGTGCATTACATGCATACGCTATGATCTTTAAAGGAGTAGGTATTTTAGGTTAATGTAATAGTTTGAAGGTGTTTAGGTACAATTGCCGGTCTTGCTGACAGAATGTTTTTTATTATTGTTAGAAAGATTTTGGTATTGTGTCTGTCATGAAAACATGATAGTTTCTCTATGATAACAGGATTGATATATGTGTTTGAGCAAAGTGGGTGAGGGGAGGGCATGCAGGCTGGCAGGAAAGAGGACGCACATCATTTTCAGCCCTGCCAGGAATGATGTGGTTGGTTTACATGCCTGCCAGTGCCAACCTGTGGCAAAAACACAAAAGGACAGCAGTCAACCAGCAAACATTATCAGGAGCTACGGTGAGAGAAACCACATGGCTGGTCAGAGTCGGCCAAATCTGGGTTACTCCAGTATGTATTTATGATACAACCGTGTCAAATATATTCATAGATAAAATGGAGCATTGTTTTTCACTGCACATTAGATGGCATTTTACTTCATGCGTGGCAATTACTGTGCACAATAGGCTACAAAACTTGCATATAATGACTGCTGAAGGGACCGTCTGTAAGTGTACTTTTATAGTTTGGTGGTCTTTAGAAAGTTATTTTATCTAGTGTGAAGCGTTCAGCAGATTCATGTACTATTTACCTACAACACTGCAGGGGGTCACAAGGAGGTATCATAAATATTCAGTTACAGGAGTGAAAAGCAGTGAATCTCTAGCTGTGTCACCCTCTATGTAGTGATGCTACTATTTCTTATACAAGTGTCTTCTGTGTACACGTCACACAATGTTAGAAATGCTCCACGTCGGTTCAGCAGCCTTTGCTATCGCAGGCATCTTTCTAAAAACTGTGAATAGTATAGACTCACACAGGGGACTTCACTAAAGACTCTTGTCAGGGAAGCATATTTTGAAAGACTGCAAAACATGAAGATGATCAGCAAGGTAACTACCACTGAAAGATTTGCATTGCATATGAAAGATTCTTCTCATTCCTTCAGAAGAGGCACAGGCACCTGGCAATGATTAGCTTATGATTCATTTTAGCTGCATATAGAGGTTAGTTGTAAAAATATGAACAGTATAACTGTTTCCTGAGTTTGTGCTGACAGCAGGTCTCCAGAGATCCAGCTCTACACAGAAACACATGGCAGCACATTGGGCTACATCCAAAGGCTGGATTAGCAATATTCATTTTAAGTCAGTATGAAGCCTGCATAGCATCTGATATTTATAATGCGTTCCGTATAAATGGAGGAGAGATAGGGCGGATCTGGAGATGAACCAGCCAGTGGAAGAATAGTTAACTCGTAAGGCACTTGTATAGAGATCAATGAAGTTTAGGTTTGAATGTTACTTTTGCATTCATGCTTGGCTGCAGATAATGGGCCCTATAGTTAATATATACAGTATACACATTAGAAACTGTGTGTGTCAGCGAGTTTAATAAATGTATTGTATATTATATTTTAGCCATATACCAATTCCCTTTTTTGTTATTTTTTTTTTTTTTTTTTTTAACATCTTAGGATCTGCATCAGTGCAACATGTGTGAAAGAAAAACAGGCAATGTTACAAAACTAATAATAAACTACTTGTGCACTTGTAACATTCTGGTTTGTTTATTTCTAGTTTGAGAATTTACCTTTTTGCACAGCAGTAACAGCTTGGTAATCTGATCCTTTTAGTTCGACTACTAAAATGACTACAATAATAATAATATACAAGGTACTAGATGTAAATACATTCTGAAAGTAGCAAAAAAGGTGGTGTTAGTAAGATAGTGTTACTGGACAAAAGAAAATCTGAAGAATAAAGCACATTTCTTAGATACAGTATTCCCATATAGCAGGGATTTTCAACCTTTTTTTTGAAACTGTACCCCTTCTGTCTGAAGGTTTCAGTTTAAGTACCCTTACAATTGTTGCTGTACTGAATGGTACCACAGTTGCAATGGTAGGCCAAAATAATCTAATTAACAAATAATTTTTCCCCCTGTTTATTTAATATATAATTTCTCACAACCCTTTGAGCCTGAAAATAAACTTCTGATTTAAGACAGAAACAAGATGCAGTGTTTAGGAATCTCTTCGGAAACACATATTTGCTTTCTATTCATCAAAGCTATTATAAATAATCCAAAACAGTCTCCACTGTAAATGTTTATCACGTTACCATTTACTTCCCAACTCGGCATAATTATGTGTGACATTTAAAATGGTTACAACATCAAAAACATTAACCTCAAGATAAAACTATAATAACTAACAATGATAAACTTCTTATTGAAGCCAACATAAAATGATCGCTTGTCGCTTTTCACTTTCAGCATACCCTTGGTTTCTTCCTTGGTTTTTTTTTTTTTTTTGCGAGTAAGAAATGTATCTATTTTTGACACAAGAAATGATGCACAGGATAATCTGGATGTATCAAACCACCGAAAACAATTTAACCAGCTGCTATTGCTGTTAATAAAAAGCAGTTTATGTTTACCAGTGCATTTACACTTTTTAAAAAAAAAGAAAGATGGTGCTGCAGTGGCAGAATCGCCAGACGGCCGCCTGATTCACCCAGTATCAGAGTGGAAGTCCGCTCATTCAGAATCACGCATGTGTACCAGTGGGTGATCATTTATAAACTGTACTATGCTAACCTTTGAGCTGCTAAACAAAAAATAAATATTTATGCACAGTGGTTTTGAGATAATATATAATACCGTTAAAAAAATAAATTCAAGATCATTATTTTGTATTTCGTTCATTTCTGTAGTTGCTTTTCTGCGTCATCCTGCGTACCCACTATGATCCTTAGAAGTAGCCCCAGGGGTACACATCCCCCCTGTTGAAACCCCCTGCTGTATAGGTACAGAATGTGGAGTCCCACACCCATCCAGTCGGGACAGAAAACTAATCTAGTATTAATTACAACTGCAAGTACTTTCATTCCATTATATAGTTACTGTATACCTAAAACAGTGTCACTGTTTTTTTTTTTTTTGGGGGGGGGGGGGGGGGGGGGTTGGTTTTTTTAAAAGTAGGACCAGAGAAAATACTTCTAACCTGTATCATTTTTTGGAACAAAGTCCTTTTAGTTTTAAAGACACATGCTTCACATATTTTAAAACTTCTGAACCATAGTTCCCCTTATTCCATAATTGTCCGCATATAAGCAGCAATTACCTAATACAGCATTAAAAGGTTATTATAACCATATGGTCAGTAGCCAAGTACAAGCAAAATAACCTTCAACATACTAGCTTGAATACATGTATTTTAAAACGTTTTGTGAGTGGAATTAAATCGATCGTCTCCCAGAAGGTTATATTAAAATTCTTCTTAACTTTAGCCTTGGGTTAGAGGCATCAGAGTCTGTCTGTTATAAGTTGCAGCCATGCAACTTAGTCTGGTTCTGTCCGGTCATTACTTGGGTGGGATACATCCAAAATGACCAAATGTTACAGGGAGTGGTGCTGGTGGTTAAGTAGTAGTTGTCACTAGTCCCTGTGGGACACATCTAATCCACGGGCAGCAGTGTGGAGTAATGGTTACGGCTTTGGACTCTTGACCGGAGGGTTGTGGGTTCAATTCCTGGTGGAGACAATGCTGCTGTACTCTTGAGCAAGGTACTTTACCTAGATTGCTCCAGTAAAAACACAACTGTATAAATAGGTAATTGTATGTAAAAATAATGTGATATCATGTAACAATTGTAAGTCACCCTGGATAAGGGCGTCTGCTAAGAAACAAATAATAATAATAATCCAGTTTAGACAGATCTAAACCCAACATGGCAATGGGAGGTCTCATGCTTGTGATAATCAGGATAGCACATTGAACCTAGAACCAGTGGCTTTCTTTCTGAGATGAACAAGGTTTAAACTCTTAGAATAATGTATTAAAGGCACGAGTGCTTTATTGAAATCAACCAGGTTTCCATGATTTTCTTATTTCTCTCCTTTACTAACTGAACCAGCTTGTGTGTGTAAATGAAAACCAGGAGACAGAATCAAGTTATGTACATAGAAGTGTGTTGTTGTTTACACATTATTAAATCTTAAGAAAAACAGAAATAGGTATGTGATTCAGCAATTTAAAACTCAGAAACAAATATATTTATGCCATGTTTCCTTGCTCCACTCATCCATGCAATGGAAGTAAATGAAGATGTCCACACCAATTGTCTTTTTGGCAACAGCATTAGGTGTGGATATTTATTTAAGAATTGAGTTGAACATTCACTTAACCTTTTAAACTAAAACATTTTGAAAACCCAGCAACAATAATACAATTTAAAATCCGTAAAGCCTCCTGGAGCTAGTTTTCAGACCGTGCTCTGTACAGATTCAGGCCGTGACGTGCACGTTGCACTGGTTTAAAGGGGACGTGTTGAATTATTAGACGCGCTGGGGGTTTTCTCAAAACAACGTGCGAGTTGAAGGGGCTTCAGTAAGTTGCATTTTTGTTTTATTTTGCTTTTTCACTTTTCTGTCCTGGTCTTTTCCTAGGATTGCAACGCCGCTGCTGCTGCCCCCAGGTATCAGCCCAATGAAAAGTGTAGCACCTCCAGCAGCACAAATGGAGAAGCACAGCTCTTCCTCATCACAGGGTCTGGCCCATAGCGAACATCAGCTGGTTGCTCACCAGAAACCTTACCTGCACTTCCAGGACCAACACACCCATGAAGGTACACTCAACATTCACGTCAGTGTAATTCAATACCACTTTTATTTCTGCTGCTCTAAGTGTTTTCCCACTTCGATCCCCCGGATTTATAGATGTGTGTTTTATTGGTGTGGAGAAAGATGATATTCGCTTTTACATTATTGGGTAATTCATTGGACCATTGCACGGCACACAAAGCTCACCCCACTATATTAGCCAAATGTATGACGCACGTTATTAAAGAACAGCAAATCAAATTTAAATAGATTTTTGCAAAAGGAGAAATGGACTGGCAACATTACAGGACTAGCTTGAAACTACCAAGGTGTTTTTAAAAGCAACAGAAAAGCTGGTACAAATTTGCACTCATGCAAAGGCTTAGTGGGTCTGTTCTAATTGTGTTTCTCCTTTGAGCAAACAGCTCAGAGCCAAACAATAGTTTCATATGCAAACATTTAAAAAGGAAAAGAAGACATACTGTTGGCATGTACTTAAAACTAACAATAACAACTTGAAACAATTAGTTTAATTATAGCCATCTGTGGTCAAAATGTGAAAAACACAAAAAATGACAAATATGTATAATACTAACAGCCATAACATAATAAAAAATAATACTGTTATATATGTTTTAGTCATTTTACATATACCGGTACTTGAGAGTTTTGTGACTAAGATGTAGTAGCTGCAAGTCTGGATTTTGTTGCCAGTATAACAAAACTGCCAAAACCACAAGCTGTAGTTTCTTCCCCGTATTATCCTTCAGGAAACAAATGTGCATTGAGAGAGAGTCGGCTTTCAAAGTGCTACAAAGACGACTTTATTGTCACAGAAAAGAAAGAAAAAAAAAGCCTGGTCCCAAGGGACTTAGGAACTGCTTCCTAATTTCTATTAATGTGGTCTCCAAACAGCAAAAGTATCATTTTGATTAAAGTAAAAGTTAAATTACTATCATCATGTTATTGTACACTGGATGCAGTTTGAATTGCTATAAATACATGCACATATGGTGGACATGCAATGTTGCCTCGCATGGCTGTTAGTATGTTTATATGTTGCTAATGAAACATTACTCCACACAAATACACGAATAAAAAGAAGAAAAAAAAAGAAAAAAAAACAGGCACACTAACCCAAAGTGTTTTAGAAACGCTGTGCTGGTGTTGTGAGCTTTTGCCTGATCTGTTGGATTTGTTCATTTAAACATTTACTGCAGAGGCTGCATCTCACTGCATCCATCCTGCCAAGGCATGTTAGTAGTACAGTTCTAGTACTGATTCCATTTCGGTCAGGAAGATACAGTAGGCTGTGTACAGACATATTAGTAGCATCTAAGATCTATCTCAAAGACAGCATGCTGGGAACACTTTCACTTTTTGTATTCAGTAACAAAATATACTTCCTCGCTTTAACTTCATATTGAATAGAGACACTAAGGAGAACATTTTTTTTTCTTCCTATAGGTTACCAAGGGAGCTTTCAGAGTTGCTTCCATTATGGAGACAACTACAGAATTGAACAATCTGTCAATGATGTCAGTTTAGCAGGGGACTCCCATTGCTTTAATCCACATCGACAAAATGGGTATCCCATGAACTCAGCACACTCGGGCTCCACAGGTGAAGTGTGTGATGGTGGTTTAATGTAAATTCTGTACTGTACAAAAAAAAAAAAAAATACATCTATGTTATATACCCGTTGTACTCAAAGACCAGAATTCTCCTGGTATACAAAGCTTCAATATATTTTATTGAAATTTTATTCTAAAAAGTTCAAGTTTTTCTCCATTTTAAATAACTTTTTTCTTTTTAAATTACATACCAAAGGTGACTGACAAACTATTGCAGTTAATTTAATAAAATATATTAATGATATTGGGATCTTTTTGACAACACTGCAGTATAAACTAGATGAACCTAATTGTTGTTATGCCATATATATATATATATATATATATATATATATATATATATATATATATATATATATATATATATATATATATATGGCTATTTTATTTTGATTTTATTTTTAGCCCTGGTTTAAAAAAAGCACACAACACAGCTTTAAACATTACATTTTCATTGATATAAATTTTAAATAAGTTGTACCACAAGTGGCCAACATATCGGTTTCAAGGGCTACTCTTAGTAAGTATTATGTTACACTAATCACTCAATATAGAAGAGGGAATAGACAGGGAGGCTAACCTGTGTGCCAGCACACTTGAAGTGAATGAAAGGACTCCCAGCTTTCTCTACCAGCTGCCTCGTGTGGACTTTGTGCAGCATGACTGCTAAGCTTGTAAAAGAACCTGTGTTACCCTCAACAATAACAACAAGTCTGTAGCCAGTCCACCCCACTGTTACAGGAAAGAAGAATATTAGCTTGTGTATGAAAGACATCATTTTCAACAGACCGATCCAATGATTGCAATTGAAAATAAATACAAAAAATCCATTAAAAATATTCTACAGTAGATACCTGTATTTAATACATTGGTTGCTCAGAAAAATAAACATATTGGACATGATTTTCTGAGTTCTTGCTCCAGTGAAAAGTTTGCAGCATTTATTTTTTTCCACCGTGAAAAACTGGTATTGCTTTAAAACGTGTAATAAACAAAATGAAAGATTCCTATGTTCCTCCATTTGCCTTCAAATTCAGACAGCACCTGGTAGTCATTTCATGTATTGAGTCATGGGGCTTGCTGAACAGCCATGGACAATGTCTACAGGCCTGCTCTCAGCACACCCAGGAAAATAACTGTTGAAACAGTTAGTAATTTGCAAATGAAAAATAAAAGTAGCTCTCGACAGGCAGACAGATAGAGGTGAATTAAAATAGGGGAACCAGTTTGTAACAGGAAAGGAATCGTGAAGATTGTAAGCCACTTGTAATGAAAAGAAGGAAAGGCAATTAAACTGGCAGCAAGAATGGAATGATAAATATACTGCAACCTGACAGAAAAGTGTGGCGGGAGCAGAAAGCTGAGGGTTAGACGCAAGCTTTGCGAGTCGATTCATAATAATATAATAATTTAATTAAGCACGTTTTAAATGTATTTCTTTTTCAGCTTAGGTCAGGGTTTATTATAGCTTACCCATGTACAATACAGAGGTACAAAATATTTGAAAAACCTTCAGTATGGTGCACATGACTGAATGGGAACCCCTGACCCTTATGTAAAATACAGATTCCCTGTTTTGGTAATTATTGTAAAACAAACAATTCCAAGTCAATGCTATTCTGGCTGCCCATATGCTGGCCTTACACCCTGTCACCAGTGACATAGCAGATATTATCTGTGCTCTGAGCAAGGACAGTGTGATGTTAGGTGGTAACAGCTGGATAGAAAACAAAGCCATGCATATATTATCTAACAATGTTCAAGGTAACTTGGAAGATGACGACTTTTTTTTTTTTTTTTCTTCCAGGTTTCGGTATGGTCCAAGAAATGCAAAGTGGCTCTGGACAGGAATTCTCCCCTACCTCTGAAGAAAATGTGTTTTTTCAAGTTGGAACTTTTGATCGCTGTTTGAATCAGATCTCTTCAGTCTACACAGGGACTTGAAAAGAGATTTTAACCCTGGGTCAGGGGACACACCTGCTGTTTAAACCCTAAATTGTATCAATGAGCTTTCTGTTTTTATGAAATTAAATTCTATGTTGTTGCTGTTGTTCTACATGCTATTTGTTTTCTTTCACTGCCGTGGCACTCCATAGATATCTGCTTTTTAACTTCAATAGATTTTTAGTTTTTAAAAAATTGCTGTGACGTTTTATTAAACTTTTTTCTAAAACATTTTCTTTTTCTTAATTGTAGAGAGCATGTTTGGTATACTTTGGCTTGGAAACACCTTAAGAATGGGACTTTTTAACACCTGCTACCTGTTCATTTGAAATGCTGCAAAATGTATAAAAATGTACAGTTTGTTTTAAACAATAATCCTAAAATGTTTACATATTTTCAAGTTTTTAAAGAAATAAAATGGATTCAAGAAGTTGCTTTGTTACATGCATATGTCTTTATTGTATGATGTACAATTTTATGTAAAATTTTATGTTTGCCTTTAATATATACTGAATAATAATAATACATTTATGGATCTGTATTTCAAGTAGACCTAAAAGACATCATATATTTTTAGCAAAGTATTTCAGTTTTCTGCAGCAAACTTCATTTGGTTTAGGATAATTTGCTTTTCCACAGTGTTATGGAGCTCTAAGATGAGAGACTGTATCTGCCAGAGCTGGTTACACACAATATGCAAAGGCTTTAATGTATATTCATATTTTCAGTGTTTATTTTTCAAACTGTAAAATTTAAAACCTACTAAGATTATCTGAGCAATTCCTGCTATTCTGTGAGATGACAGAATTAGCTGCACTTGGATTTTAGCGGAGTTTAGGAAGCCAAAAAAGGGTCAAAGGGTGATTTTTTTCTGTTATTAGATCCACATGGGGCAGCGTTTTTGTGTAAAATTGACATGTGCATATGTGTGCTGGGTAGTGAAATGTGCTCAAACGAAAATAGCTTTATTTATAAGAATCTTTAAAGTGTTGAAAGGCTAAACTGTCAATTCTGGCATTTTTATAAACTGCAGAATTAACATTCATGTTCCTAGAGAAAACGAAATGTACCGTATTTAAACAAAAGTTTCCATTTTGTTCAAAACGCCTTCATTGATTCCAGTTATATATACATACATATATACATACACACACACGTATATACATACACACATACACATGCTGTGGAATGTATTAAATGCTCTGTAATTATTAATACATAACTATTCTTATACATCAAAAAAATTATCACATGCCTAATACTCTTTTAATATTTTATCCTAAATGATACAACTGGGAAATCCCACAAATTTTTAAGCTTACCAAATACATTTTTGACTAACTAACTGGAAGTTACATTTTCTTCAAGTGTGTCATCTTTTTATGGACAATGAAAAGTTGGGAAGTTAATAATAAATGTTGCAAATGATATAACACTGATGAAAGCACTAGACTTCTTACAGCACAGATTCTGAAAAATACTGGAACAGGATGCTAATTCATATAAAACAATAGGAGGCATTCTCGGCACTTTGTCTTCTTTGAGTGAATTTGTGTAATCCAGGCAGAAGCAAAAAGTTATTGCATCATCTCAACAGCTCTTTTGTAAAATGGACAGTTTCAATATGGTTCTTTCCATTACTGACCTACGCCACACAATTGGAATGTATTACAAGGAAAAGATGATCCCTAACTTGAAAACTTTTTTTTTTCTCAAGTTTCTCAAATCAGAGACAAACAGTTAATATAATGCTTTCACTGGGGTAAATACTGGAGATGGGCTAGAGTTCAAGACTTGTGGCACAATATCAAAATGTAAAGGGGTTATAGTTAATGAAATGATTCCATAAATCATGCCTGCCATGCACTTCCGTTCATCATGTAGGTATGTGCAGTTTTGAAGTGCATGTATTTTTAAATACCTGGTGTGGTGTTAGTTAGTGGTATGTGTTAAATCGTGGTATACCATACCTGGAGGAGGCTGTGTGGTCCAGTGGGTAAAGAAATGGACTTGTAACCAAGAAATCCTCGTTTCAAATCCCACGTCAGCCATTGACTCATTGTGTGACCCTGAGCAAGTCACTTAACCTCCTTGTGCTCCGTCTTTCGTTTCGGGTGAGACGTAATTTTAAGTGACTCTCCATGGTATTGTCTTCAGAAAGTCGCCTTGGATAAAGGCGTCTGCTAAATAAACAAATAATAATAATGATGCAAATGATTTTAGCTCCGAAAAACAAGGAAACTACCATCTGAAGAGGGTATGATGTGCTGTTTGGCCCTTAAAGTTCTTTTTAATATCTTTTTTTTTTTTCTCACAATTCAGCCAGTTTATATCACTAACTTATGTGCAACAAATTGGGTTATCTAAAATTGTAAACATAAACGATTTTGTGGGTGAACCACAGTTTGTCTTGTTCGTAGTGATTTGCGCAGAAGTCAACTGACAGTGTTCCATTTCCTGGCGTTAAGGAAGAAAGAAAGCTCCACATTTGCACGTCGTACTTTCAGGTAGTCTGTACACTTCCTACAGTAAGTCATTTCACCCGTAGAGTAAAAAGATGTTATTAATATATGTCAATCTATCAAGTGCAGATTCATGACAGTGTTTGTTGTTGGAAAGTGACCTGTGTGCAGTATTGAAAATACTTGTTCTTTAAAAAATTCCAGGGGTTAAATAAAGAGATACTATAACATATGTTCTGTGGACGAAGACCTAATGTGCAATAAAATATTTCTACTTTTTCCCCATGGTATTGTCTTCAGAAAGGAGAACATCACAGTATATTCTTAGTCTGCCATCTCGTGGAGAATTGTTTAAAGATCAAAAATATGAAATGACTGGTGATAATATCCTTATAAAACAGAACACATTGTTCTAAATATCGGCTTCCATTAGAACGATTTTTTTTTTAAATAAATAAATTGCTTATGTTTGAAAAAAATATATAACGCTTTTGAAAGCCAATGTGTTGATATAATGATTTGACATGGCGCGCTCAAGAGTGTTCACCTATACATATATATTTATTGTTTTGTTTGGGGGTTTTTTTGGACGGGATATGTAATGTTACTTCTTTATGGTGAGAAAGGAGGGTTACACCCAGGGTAACGTTTATGTCATATAGGTCTCGTTTAACTGGCAGGGTACTGTGTAATAAAGCCCAGCTGATGTAAGTAATGAGATCATATAGCCAATCTGCACAAAGTGTTATTTCACCTTCACATTTAAACAAAACTCTGATTTAAATGCGATTGAAGGGAATCTGGATTTGTGAATGAGTTTCATTGCAGAATATTAATTAGTTAATGCAAAGTGTATATCAAATTTACTTCAGGAAGCATGTTTTCACACGGTAGGCCTACTTTGGCAATTTTATTTTTTTTGCTATGTGTGCACACATCTCATTCAGAGAGTCCCGTTCCTGGTCAAACTGTCAAAAAAACAACGCAGGACGGCGCTGAAGCGAACGGAAACAAGATGCAGCGAATCCGACCGCATCATAATGAGGAAAAGACTAAAGAATCTAGCTATGAACTTCTGCTATGGAGACGAGCGGTAAAAACCCAAACCGGCACGGGGGTTTATAGAATTATTTTAATCGTGTTTATTGGAATTCCTGCGGCTATCCTCATGTATATTGCCGTTGCAAGATGTATGTCAGGGACAAACTGAGCGTTCAGTGTATGTGTTCAGTATACAGAAAATAACAATAATAAATCATAATTCAACTTAAATGGTATGCATCTGGTTTGACTTCAATACAGGTAAACCAATTGTAGCATTGGTTTAAAATCATGCAGAAACAGATTGTTACTACATCTGTATACGTCTGCCCTGAGTGCTGTACAGATTAATGATGGAACGTGTTAGTAAAGTCTTCATTCCTCTTGTGTGGAACATCACTAATGATTAAGCGGCAACTTCCGACATCTGACATTTTTATGGATTAGGTTTTGGAACTTTGACTGGGGATTCGTGTTAGTGATTAACAGTGAAAAAAAAGAAACTATAAATCTGCCACTTGTCTAAACGAACAACACATATGAAACGCAGTTGTGCTATAAACTTCACTTTTCAAGAGCAGAAAGACCATGGAAGACACCACACTTCAATAAACCATTTTAATGTAACCAGTTTGGTAACTGATAAAAAAAACAAACATGTGTTAAATTGTGTAAGCTCATACTGAAAGGCCGCTGGCAATGTATTTTGCTACACATTCTAACAGTAAATAACAAGGTTACTAAAGATAGCGCTGTATTCCAATCTATAGTAAAAGGGTTGTTTATTAAATATAAACAGTATTGCTATAGGTATTATTACTTCTAATGTGCGAATATGTATATAATTATATACAAAGAATTACTAACCAAATTATTCATAGAGGTACACGTACAACATTTTGTATGCTCACTTTTATTTATGACGTTTTAATTTACATAAACTGGTACTGTGAATAGAGACTGTGAATGAGGGTACACTGCTAGAAAATTCTACTTCTGATTACATTTTTCCCTGGGAAAAAATACTTTTTATTAATGAGATCATTTAAACAACCATGGTATAAATATTGTTTATTTCTTTATTGTTTTCCTGAAGTGACAGTCCCTTAATAAATAAATACCGCACTGTGTAGATGATAAGATGGATTTGCAGAGCTGTAATAAGGGAGTAACAGGTACAATATTACATCATATACCGCCATCTTGTGGAATAATGGTGAAAGACGAAAATGTATATATAAGTAGAACAATATGGCCAAATAAAAGTGCTTAGACCTAAATGGGGTTGTCGAATATATGAAAAATATGAAGGAGAAAAAAATCCCATTTGGTAAATCAATTTGGTTTTTGTCATCTCTCTCTGTTCTTCTGAAACCTTCCCTGCGGTGGTTTGAGTAAACGGGTTCATCTTCTGATGTCTATGATTATACGGTTTTAAATCAAATGCGGCCTATCACGCATGGTGTAATAAAAGCCAAGCTGATGTATGCAATTTTATACAGAATATATTAAGTAATCTGAATTTGGAAATAAATTATATTTCTATTGCTATGTGTGCAAACATCCTATTCAAAGACGAACCTAACTGGGCGAAATGTTGAAAAACCAAAGGACGGCGCTGAAGCGAATGGGAAAAAACTACATCCCAGTGCAAAACACGACAAACAAATCCAGGAATGACCTGCTGATATGAAAACGATATATATATATATATATATATATATATATATATATATATATATATATATATATATATATATATATATATATATGGTTGAGACTAGCGTTGGTTAACTGAATTACTATAGCAATCTGCATATGTAGAGGCATTTCTAGATGCCGTCAAACTGTCGTGCACGCAGGTCTATTTTCTATGAGAATGAATAAAATCAGTTAACATGTTTACTGTTTTCGTTTTACAGCAAAAAAACCAAGCGTGTGCACTTTTTCCATAGGTAACCAACCATACAGGGGAATTACTGAAAGAAAAATACGGGTCTTATTTTGAAAGTGCAAATACACATGTAGGGTATAGGTCTATCCAGCCATGTCAGAAGAAAAAGAGCTCAGCTCAACACTTCACTGACTTTAAAACTGGGTCAAAATGTCATTGCTATAGGATACCTTCGAGTATAAACTTTGAACCATCCTGTACGAACCAAAATAGGAGCTGACATATAAATAACCACCAGAGGGGGCTAAGCTTTCATTTGACAGCCTTGAGAGGCAAAACATACAGCTATGGACAAATGTTTTGCATCACCAGAATACAAATTCTCTGGTTACATAGTGTTAAATAAAATTATGTTCATATCTTCTTTTTTTTTTTTTTAATAACTATATGAACAGAATTTAGATCTATTATTTAACATCATGTAATCACGGAAACTGCAAATTGATATCACAAAAGTCTAGTGGAAGCCAGTAGAGTATTTCATTTTAGATTTCAAAACGTCACATTTTTCAGTTTTTCGTTAAGTGCTGTATATGGGAAACTACAAAGCGGTATGCCATTCAATATGTTAACCTAAAATTATTCAGCAGGTTTCATTCGACTTGAAGCAAAATTATAGGGTGATGCAAAACGTTTGGCCATAGCTGTACATATAGGATCAAATCCATAAGAAACAACACAAAAGTGCCTGACTTTTTTTTTTGCCCTCGTTATAGTAGCATTAAAAAAAAGCACCCCCTTGTGATGGCCAAAAAAGTATTATAAAAGCACCCCCTGCTTTAAATCATATAACTTAAAACATATATAGCAACTATTGAGTATTATATACTCCTCTTGCATGAGGTAAAATGCTGTTTAAAATGCTACAGTGTGGTACAGTTTAGCTGCACTACAAAACAGTTAAGGTGCCTTTTAAGATTAAAAAAAAAAACAAAAACAAAAAAAACATTAAAATGTAGGTGCAGCCTAACAATGCTGTTCTGGATTATTACACTGCACTTTTTCACTGTATTTGTATTATAAGGGCAAACTGCGCAACGTTTAAGATGTTTTTTTTTTTTGTTTTTTTTTGTACTTGTTTACCATCAGTACTGTAAAGTGTAAACTGTTGTAAAAAATGAAAATAAAAGTAAATATGGTTTACTTTACGGACTGCAGTACCTGTTCTGGAGGGCACTGGAGTATTTGTAAATTGAATGAAAACTGAAATTCCACATTGCTCGTCCTTTCAAATATCACAGGACAGCCCCACCCAAGGGAGAGTGAGCATATGGAGTGGGGTGAATGGGAATTGGCTTGTGCATAGTAACAGCGGCTTCCGAGCAACAAGTCACAAACGCCAGGAAATAGAAAGGACAACATTTTAATCATGGCATCAGAAGGTAAGACTTTCTTTTAAAATAAATAAACGTTTTCTAATTTAACTCTGGCTGCATAGGTAGTTGGAAATGTACCAAGGACATCGTGTAGACTGCAGTACAGACAGTAAGCATCCATCATTCTTAAATAGAGCACGAAATTTGTATTAGTACGCAGTGAAACGTTTCGTTTTTTTTTTCCTTTCTAATTTGTTTAGATTACTACGGCTACCTTTTTCTATTTAGCCTACGTTTTTAAAAGATGTGACTTTATCTGTCTTTCGACTAGTGACTACTCACCTGCAGTATTATTCTGCTCTGCTATATTGACTCGTCGATTTAAATTATTATTAATATTTTTTAAAACCATGTTGTACTGTGTTCAACAGATTAAACTCGGTAAATTTGTAAAACTTTAAATACTTTAAATCCTGCCTGTAAAGCATAAATCACCGTAAAAAGTTGTTAAAATATGTGTCTTTCAGTGAACCCAAATTTGCACAGATTAATTTATTGCATTTATTACTGTACTTGCTGGAAATCCCGGTGCGTTTTCAAAAGCATGACCTTTTTAATCGTGTAACGGTGGGCCAAACCAACGACATAGAATAGTTATAATCAAACTGAACAAAAGTTGGGAAATCCATGTTAGATTTGTTTTTAAACAGAAATGAAAACATGTTTAAACCTACAGCGACAGGCTGTAAACCGTGAAAAAAACACTGCATTGTTGTGTAATGAGATCATCACCGTAATGTACAGTACATGCAAACAGCAGGCCATTGCTGCAAGGGCAACTTCCTCAAAAAGTATTCACAGTACTGTACTCTACTAAATATATTTCAAATACAATTGATCAAATGAATGACCGCCTTCTGATGGGTGAGCTGTGCACACAGTGCTATGCCCAGGAGAAATCCTTAGCTTTTTCTGAAACTATACTGGATCAACCTGCCCTCGGGGTAGTCTGTGTGTTCCATTAGGGACAACAGTATTAGTTTTTTGCATACATTGGTGTGAATGTGAACGCAATTTTGTATGCTCTCCATTTAGCTTTGGAGGTTAAGTTTCATTCTGCATATTTCTACACAGATTGATTGATGATCAAGGTTGCTTTCTTAAAAATAATAAATAATCTAACACAGTTCCAAGTCTTCTCTTTGTAAGGATAAACACAAGGGCACTAATACTAAACAAAAGTGTCTGAAGTGGTTCTTGACACATGCCCTGCACAAGTCTGTCTGTGTGGTTGTACTTTATTATCCACATATGTATGCATGTATTGTATGTCACACTTATATACAGAATAAGATACATGCTTATCCAACAGTGATAAAACTTGGTTACCGCAAGCCTTCAGATCAAAGCACCTGATATTCAGGATGCTGGGGTTGAAAAAAGCAACATATAACCTTAAAGCAGGGGGGACTCATACAGCAGGGCAACAGAATATTCCTCAGTGCTGGATTACCAGGGTGCAGGCACCCTCAATAGGGAGGGTGGTGCTGTCTCTTACACAGACAAACACACTAGCTGTGCAGCTGGTAAAACCGGGCACAAGCAAAAGTGGTCAGTGACAGGCGATGCCAGTGGAGCGTGCATGCAGTACCATATCGCATGGTTGTGCACTAGTGTTGATACTGTAGTAGACAATCCTTTATAAACATGCCACATTGGTATTTCTCTAATATGGAATTCATTGAGTAACCACTCTCTCTATTGGAGGTACCAGCATGGGCAAATTCTTGTGGGATCCATACTGTCTCAGTTGGGTGATAAACACACTCTGTCCTCCGGACAGAATATCAATATGTAGAATAATTCATTTTTTCCATTTGCGATAAAATAGCTTTTCCTTGCAGGAAACAGGTTAGGAAATGGGAGAGTTCCAGGACTATTAACATCTTTCTCTCTGACTGCAACACACACATACGTTTAACCCTGTATTGCAGCAGCATTACTCCAACTAGATACACCTGAGTATACAGGCAGACGTAAAGAGGAAAGCTCAGATGGGTATTGGCTGGCCATTAAATTGTGTGACAACTTTACTTCACTTGACTATCCTTGTGTTTTATTTCTTTAAATCATTCTTGTGTGCATCTAACTGTTGTAACCTATATTAGACTACTGATGAACGTTCTACCAATCAGAGTGCCAGTTCCTGACCCACCACTTGGAATTCATTTTGACTACAAAGTCAATTCAAAGTGACATCACAATTGGCTAAATACCTCTTGGACAGACACTCCCCATCTTACAAATGTCAATATTTCCAGTACTCATCTTTGGCCCTGAATGGCATGCTTCATACCCAGTTTTACAACTGGGGAACTTTTTCTGGCTACTAAGCCATTACTCTATAGCCCTTAATTATGACCAGTTAATTTTGAAATAGGATAGTCTACTGTCAGATGAGCCTTCACCAACCCAGCTCTATTTCAAGTGCAGTGGGATCTTAATCCACAAAATCTCTTATCTGAAGGATGACACTCACCTACCTGTGTACACCCAAATACATACAGTCAGAGAACAGATCTGCAGAGTATTTTTCATGTGTATACAAATATTTAAGATAAAAGAACTCTGTTCTGCACTGTTGCAGCTGTATTACAGCTGTATAACAGTATTGTTCATCCCAATCACTATGGTAGCCACCACACATCATGCCAGGAGTGTAGTTGTGTTATGAATAATTACAACTGCTGTGAAAAGTGAAACGGTAGACATGCGAAGACAGAAACTTTACGCTGTGAATAATTGTTCATTTGAATCAGTGTAAGTGGTCTGTGCATATATTTCTTTCAAGCTGCTGGTGCTGTTGTTGGTTTTAGGACTTCTAGTTTAACACTGCCTCGTTATGTTGCCTGCTTGCCCTCTAAGTCCTATTTAGGTTTAATGGAAATAATCAGCCCTGTTCATCTGGTGTCCTGGGAGACCAACACCATTTGTTTTGTTTTGCAGTCACAGTTGGAAATCCCTCCCAGTGAATGGTCTGCAAACAGACGTTTTCTAAAAGATACAGCACACCTTTTAAAAGAATACTTTCCAACTTACAGTAGCAAAGTGTGCTACCTTCACAGGAAGCCACAGTTAAACCCAGCAATTGAAAAAGTCACTCATTGCACAATAGACTGAATAATTTCATAATTAACTTATTTAGTCACTGGAAAATAGTTAATAATTGATGTTAGTAATAAACCTAGGTGTGTTAAATTAAGCTCAAAATAAACTTTGGAATGGGTCAGACCTCTGATCTCAATCCCTGTTGTGTGGAAATGCAGCATAATTCCTCTCATGTCGTGCTCCTGAACGATTTTTATAGGTAGCCCTTGAGGCCGAGTCTGGTTGACGTCATTACCGCCCTAGCACAGCAAAGGGAGTGTAGCGTAGGAACTCCTTTTGAGATGAAAATTCGTAGAGGTGGTGTGTGTTTCAAGCAGAAATGATTGAACAGATTGTTTCAAGGTACAGCACATTTGTACTCCAAACAATATGCAATTACAAAAGTTTTTGGTAGCCTGACAGTATGTTTAAATCAATATTGAAATAGAAAAACTATATGCATAGCAATGGCATAGGTATCACAGATGCCAGCTGAGTACATAGCTTACATTCCCCCCTTGCTGCACCTAAAATTAACTTTGTCCTCTGTGAGTTTTAATAGAAGCTTTCCTAGCTAATGGTTCACTTTTGCATTACCCACATTTAGGGTCCAGTTTTCAAAAGGTGGTAAAGTTGAATCATTATATGGTGCTGTCGACATGCTCATCCACCAGCCCTCAACAGGGCGGCAGCAGCCGTCTTTCAGCAGGAACGTTGGGTTATTGTTTTCTAACAGGGTAGGAGTAGTCTTCAAGGCTAAGTCAGTCCCAGCTGGGGACTGAACTCACGAACCCCAGTCTAAAGAGTTCCTATAACAAGCAGTGTGTCAGGTGGGAGGTACGTTCTGCTGCTGGGAGACCTGCTCACAGTACAGATACTAGGTTTGGCATGTGTGAGGACTTGAGCTGCACCTGTTAATAGGGGTGGTGCACCTGCACAGCAGGCAGGGGGTGTCTTAAGAAGCAAAAGCACCTTAAGCATAGCAATAATAGCAACTTTTTAAACATAGCACACACACACACACACACACGCACACACGCATGCGCACACACACACAATGATACGCACGCACGCACGCACACACAACCTGAAAAACAGAATTGCATAACTAATAGAACAAAGCTAATATCTTGGGTTTGTAAACTGTTGTTTGAATATTGTTGTGTTTTAGATGGAGGAAATATACTGTAACAGTTAATGCTGGAAATTTGACTAACTGTATGAAGAAACTTGTACTTTTTTACATTACATTTTTTGATTTCGGAGCAATAATGAAACAAAAACAAAAAATCAATCTTGAATGATTTATTAGTCCCATATGACATAGGAATTACATAGTCCCCCAAAAGTACCCCTAAACATTCAGTAAGATAAAAACTTCTGCATTAAGCACATTTAGACTTTGTGACTCATAGGGTTGTCCTTAACTAGGTAGATTCGATTTATCAATTAACAAAACATGTAATTTATTAAATCCAAATTAACGCGAAATAAGTCCTAACAAGAAGAATTGAAATGGTAAATGTTTTAGGTGTTTGTATGCGACAGCTGTGCAAGGAAAAACAAAAACAGAGAAGTCCTGTTTAGCAATGTACATGCTGTAATATCAGCTGTTTAGAACAGTCGGATCAGCTTTTCTCATATTATCTGTTTTGATCTTTAAAACACATTTTTAAGGTTGGGTTAATTTCTCAATGAATCACATTCAACATCCTACTGTAACTCCCTGTCCTCTAGCTAAAAACTAGATCCAATTTAAGTGTGCTATTGGTTTTATTTGATTTATTTGGTATCTTTGATCTACCAATGAGCTTTTATTTATTACCCATATTTATTACCTTATTACCTTTCCTATAAGTGGCATGTAAACTTTTTTTTACAGTACATTTAAGGGAAAACACTGTCAAATGCTGTAAAACAGCAGCCAGAAATCAACTGCCAGTCATTTTCTCTTTGTAGATATTTGTTGTGTAAAGCTTTTTAAATAATACATTGCTCTTTCTTTCCTGTCTCCAGGTCAATCTTCAAGGATGGTGCTACCCTGGTGTTTCCTGCTCCTGTTGGCTGCCGCTGAGGTGGAAGGTGAGGGGTGTAGGTGCCTGCAAGTGAATAATTTCAGCACATTTAACTCTAGCCTGAATGTTGGGAGCTGCTGCTTAAATTTCTCTGGATCTGTAATTGGCACTCTACATTGGAGTGGCTTTGCTAGAATGAGGGATCTGAAGATATTGGACCTCTCTGCCAGCGGCATCACCGAGATTGTGGAGACCAATGCCTACGAGAGCCATCTAGAGGTCCTTTATCTGAATCACAACCAGATAGGCCAGCTGCCTTGGACTTTCCTGGCCAATGCACCCAGCCTGAAGATCCTCCATCTGGAAAACAACAAGCTACAAAAGCTGCCAGATACGTTCTTGCAGGCTTCCACCCAACTTGAGGAGCTCCATCTTAACTCGAATTATTTATCCTCTGTGCCCCCAAGGATCTTCAAGCTAGGGATGCAAACAATAGAACTCTCAAACAACACCTTGGAATGCACATGCGCCTTTATTGAGGAGTTCAAAGAAGGAGTTACCAGCGTAAGTGTGCTGGGCAATCTGACATGCACCACTCCCGGGCACCTCCAGGGCAGGAGTGTGTGGTCTTTGCAGAGGTCGGAGCTGTGCAGATCTCACAGGCTGACGGTACTCTTCATTCTGATGCCCCTGAGCTTAATCCTAGCCCTGATGCTGTGCTGTTACTGCAGGCGGAAAAAGAAGGGCAAACAAGCCTCCTTGGACCTGGCCAAGCATGAGAGCCAGCTGGTGACCGTGGACCGGAACGGGGTCAAGGGGCTCCTGGACCGCCAACACTACACATCCTGCGAGGCAGTGCTGCCCGACGTGGGGGAGAAGAACATTCTCCTCAAGAACCAGATCATGTTCAGGCCCTCCACCGCCCTGCTGGGCAGCAGCCGGGACCTTTATGAGGAAGTGGAGATCAGACTGGGCACCTCAATGGATTCCCTGCCCCAGACAGTAGAGGAGGCCTATCTGAACTTGACAAGCATAGACTGTGAGGAGGAGCCAGCGGAAGAAAGCAAACCAGACGTGGAAACGGTGAGCGTCACAGAGGTCCTGAAGGATTCGACCATTCGGGAAAAGATGTACCTCACCCAGTCCACAGACTACTACAATCTGGTGCCAGACATTGATCTAGATGACTCTGATCATTACGAATATGAAAGCGTGGACCTTTCCTAAAAGGAATTTGATAAGAATTGAATGATGATGATGATGTGACTGTGGAAGTTGAAAGCTGGATTCAAATTAAGAATTCAGGAGGTTTTGGTTTCAAATCCACCTCCTTGAAAGGAGGGATTTGTAAATAACCAGCTTTGAGAATCAGGTGCATGCAAGGAACCATTAAAGAAACAAGATGTGGAATCTTAAATCATGGAATCCCATGCAACAGAAAAAAATATCTATTTCCCAACCACCGGGTTGTAAGTAAGAGACACTTTGGTTTGCCAAATTCTGATCTGGAGACATTTTCTCAATGTGTTTCCTACCGACATCCATAGCCTTAAGTGAGTTGGGTTGGATGATAACATCTTGTTTCCACACCACATAGGAAATGTTCGCTGGCTTTTTACAACAGGCAGCTGGGTCCAGTGCACTCCAGTAGGAGGTCAGGAAGCTGGAAGATTCCAGTATCAGATATCAGCATTAGACTGTTTTGCCCTGGGGGAAAACTGCAGTTTGTGTTGTTGTCAAACCTGATATTTACATACCTTCAGATAACTTAGGCAGTTAAGCTGGTTAGACCAAGAAATTGATCTTCGAATTCAGAACTGGAAAGGTGCTTATGAACTCAGTGGTCTTCTGAGCTCTATACCAGTTCAGTTGAAATACTTTATAGGAGTGCCTCAATTCATGCTTCAACCAGAAGGTGCCTTTGGCAACGAGTCACATTTTGTTGTCAGATCATTGGTTACAGTTTCAAACTCAGCCACTGCCTAACAAGGATCACTCTACCCTCACACACACTGGAAATGTGATATGACTATCACAGCCAGTTGCAAACCATTTGATGTAATCAGGGAAGTACTGTTTTAGAAAGGAACTAAGCCAGAGGAATTTACATTGAGTTGATTAGATCGCTTTCTCTGTATGTCAAATCTACCTGCAGATACAGTGGGCCTATTCATGGAACTATTTTTCGAGATCGGTTTTAAACATTCCTAGCATTTCATTTAAATCAGCATAAACCTGCCTCATGTAACATTACTGAAGCACAGGTTGCTGAACTGGGATCTCTGTGCTTCAGGAACATCTACACTGTGAAAAGCCTCTGTTTAATAATAAATAATAATAATAATAATAATAATAATAATAATAATAATAATAATAATAATAATAATAATAATAATAATAATAATAATAATAATTCAAATCACCCCTGAATTACAATGTTGCATTCTAATTGTGACTCAAAGGCTAAGATTAAGTTCAAGTTCTGGGGTAAAATTGTGGTTTACGATTAGCATTAGGTTTATGTGTAAATGTTCCAAGACCATTTGCCTCCTGACAGCAATGTGCTCCTGGAGAGCTTAATTGAAATGTGACTTTCCCCCTAGAACCAAAACATATATGTATATATATATATATATATATATATATATATATATATATATATATATAGTATTTATTTTTCTCATTAAAAAAAGATTTAACAAGTGTACATTTAAAAGAAAGTGTTTTAATGTTCAAATTGCTTCGAGAAAAGTGTATTTATATTTATAATAGCTTTTTTTTTTTTTTTAAAGAAACAAATAAATGATCCATTCTACTGAAATGCTTCCATTTTGTCTTTTTGTATACATTACCTAGATAAAATACTAACAATGTAAACTTTGTTTACAGGTGTATTCTACAGGATGAAAGGAAAGGTTTGTGTATGCTGTTTATTATAGCAGGATCTCCAGGGATGATTGTTTTAGTTTTAAGTTGTTGTTTTTTTTTCCGCAACAAAACAACTGATCAACATAATATGCTGTACATGAATACAGGACAATGGACTGACAATTCAAAGTATAAAACTGCATATAAAAGGGTTGGTTGCCAAAACGACAACGTGGCTAATGAAACATACAGAGTTCTTAATATCCACTGGCTGTATGGAAGTCTTTTTGGAGTGCAGACCTATCCTCTGTTTCCTTGGAAAGTCCCAGTTCAGGGATGGAAATAAGCCTCCCACTGCATGGCAGTTTGATCCATTCCTGGTTTTACTATGAGTTTAATAAGACACACTGTGGCCAATCGAGCTTGTATTAAAACCAGGAATGGGTGAAACTGCTATGCAATAGGAGTCTTATTTCCATCCCTGCAGTTGAGGATAATTGCACACTATTACCCTGGTTTTTAAATAATAAACGCACCCTCCAGCACCCCTTTCAAAAGGCTAAATGCACTGACTTAGTTGGCACATGTTTTATTACAAACATCTTGTAATAATAATAATTAATTTAGCTGAATTATGATAGAACTAGAGGCTTGTTCTGCATTAGCGCTGTGACCTTTTCCACTGAGGAGTGATGCTCATCCACAGGCTTGTTCCTGTGCCGTTTCCCCGTGAAACACATTCATTGTTCACAGTGTAACTGTGATAACCACAGTGAGGCCCATTCACAAGAACACTGCAGTGTAGTTACTCTGAATCTGTCATCTCACAGTGGCAATCTCAGATTTGGGGCTTTTTAATTGAAAACCAGCAACTCCACCCAGTTGCCAAACACCACATGCTACAAACTTTTTTCCTATTGTTTTGTAAAGTAATATTAAAGATACTAATGTAACCTACAAAATATGCTATCGCAGAAAATAAATACATAGATATGAATTAGGTAATGATGATCTCAGTGTGTGCAGCAGCCACACTAACAACTGCAACCTGCTGGACGTGAAACACATTACTACTGTCATAATTTTCTATGTAAAAGTCTCTGATCAACCTGTATCCCAGTAATATAAACCACCACTGGATTTTATTAGAGAATTTTACACCACCAGGGAATCCCCCTGGATTGCTTCACTGGATTTCTGTAGAATGCTCTGATAAAATCCAGATGTGCTTTATCCCAGAGAGGTAAAGATTGATCAAATCAGTTTCTAAGGAAATGATCAGCTCTCCAGAAGTAATTTGATGCCATTAATTAGCGCAAGGTTGTTAACTTGTTTGCACTTACTGTTTGAAATGCCTGGTTTGTTTCATTGGGCAAGTTCAGCATGGAAGAGGGGGTCTTGGTCTCAGTTCAGCTCCTACATGGCACAAGGCAGCTCCAGCTCAAAGGAGGAAGCTGGTAGTCAACGAGGTGCAAAAGCAGGAGGAGAGGATGAGGTGTATAAAGGCCATTTCCCAGGCCAAGCAGGGAGAATGGATGAGATGGGAGAGTGTGGAACAATGCAAGATTGGCTGGCAAGACCTATGGTCAGTGGAACAGAGTAGGATCAGTTTCCTCATCAGGTCAACATATGATGTTCTCCCATCACCACAGAACCTAAACCTCTGGGTAGGAGAGGATCCCTCGTGTCCTTTGTGTTCATCACCTGCAACATTAAGGCACATTTTGACAGGATGTAAGGTGGCTCTTAGCCAAGGACGGTTTACTTGGCACCATGACCAGGTGCTGCGATGTTTGGCCTTAGCATTGGAAGACAAGCGTAACATGACCAATAAGTTGCCACCTGTTCCTTCAAAACATTACACACAAAAGACAACATTCCTCCGCCCAGGAGAGCAACCACCAAGAAAAGGTGTTAAAACCAATCCTCGCCCAGGACAACTGGAAGCTGCTAGAGACTGGAAAATGCTGGCAGATGTTGGTCAATGGCTTATTTTTCCACCTGAGATTGCCACCACTAACCTTCGACCAGATATTGTCTTGTGGTCTGGATCAGCACACCTTGTTCACCTGGTAGAGTTAACAGTGCCATGGGAGGATGCTGTAGATGAGGCGTATGAGAGAAAGAAACTGCGGTATGCTCAACTAGCCACTGAAGCGGAACAGCGAGGATGGAGAGTTCGGGTTTACCCAGTGGAGGTGGGTTGTCGAGGATTTGTGGCACACTCTACAACCCGGTTTCTCAGAGACGTCGGATTCAGTGGCCAAGAGTTGCGTCGCACAGTGAAGAACTTATCTGAAGAAGCAGAGAGGAGCAGCAACTGGCTGTGGTTGAGACGGAAAGATTCTGGCTGGGGATCTCAAGCACAATAGAAAGAAAGAAACGCTGTTGTACAGGTAAGTAAGCTGGGCTGAGTTGAGTGGGGGACGGAGGGGGGTGATGCTGGGACGCCAGAATCACCGTCGAGCCCTCTTGAGGTGTTGTGGGCTAGTCGACGAAACACTGAGGATGGAAGGTGCCCACTTGAAGACCCCAGAGATGTACCCTACTTAGCTCAATCCAGATGGTTGTCATGCTGATGCGCTGGGGAGGCCGCACTGTGGTTGATCCCCGGAGCCAGCATCGCAGCCGTTGTGTGTGCTGATGCGCCAGGGAGGCAAAATAAGCTGATCCCTGTAGCCAGCATTACACTTCAGCCATTAACACCAGACAGAAGGATATCTACATCATCATATGGAAGGAAACGTAAATGGATGGAGACACATATGGATCACATTAGTTTACTGTAAAGCTACGTCTTAGTTTGTGCTTATCTTGGTGAGAGCCGAGTTCAAATCAGCATGAAGTTTTAACATCTACTCTCGTGTAATGGAAATCAAACACATCGTTGCAGTAATGCCATTATGCACATCATCTTTACAGAAAGCAGTTGCCAGTGAATGTAAAGGAGTTTGTTCAGTGAACAGAGTGCTTTGTGTGGTTGTGGTGAAAACACTTCTCCTTTCACACCATACATGCAGGGGCCAAAGAAAGGCACCATAGTGCATAGACATTCATCAAGTGCTTAAAAAAAAGGCATCTCAGTGTGGGTTTCACAGAGCCTTAATGCCTGATGCTGTTCTTTGGGAATCTTTCAACTTATTTTGCTGTAAATAAATGACCACTCCCAGGGGTAACAGAGCTGACAAACAAATGACCTTTCTGTTCTTTCAGAAGATATTGCATATAAAAAATAAACATGATTCCCCTTTTGTTCGTAAAAGAAACCTTACAGCTGATTAATGTAACCGTTTTATTGGGAATGTTCCAATTGTGTTCTTTCAAAGAACAGGTTTTGGATTATTTAAGAGAAAAGGCAATACAGACTCTTTTTGTGAGTGACTGAGAACCAATGTAAAACGTTGGCTCTGTATTTGATCAATTATACACCCACTTCCTGTATGTCTACATAATAATGAAGGACAATAAAATGTTTGTTTGTTTTGTTGTGAACAATATCCCCACCTGGTGGGAACATTTCAAACCGACACAAATCTGGTGTTTTACCATTACATCTTCCTAAAGAAACATTAGGGCCTTTTCATAAGCCCTTAGCTCTTATTATTCAAAGACTTTTCTTTAATTAACTAACATTAAGTATTTGTGTAACCGTTGTTGACTAATTCTAGAGAGGGATTTGGAGATATGCACTTTTTGCCGCAGAGAACATTTAAAAACAAGCCGGGGAACCCAGACTTTCCCAGTTTAATTTGGCGCTCAGTTTATAGCAGTGTGGTGGGAGCTTTCAGGCTATCTGTGACATCTGAATTATGGGCATTTTTATAGTTCCTTTCATAAGACAACTGCTTCCCATATGAAACCAAATCCAGTTCTCATTCAAATTCCTTCCTCTATATACAAATAATTGTTATATATATATATATATATATATATATATATATATATATATATATATATATATATATATATATATATATATAGTGCCTATAATAAGTATTCACACCCCTTGGACGTTTTCAGTTTGTTGTGCTACAACCTGAAATCTTGATGCATTTAAATTGAATTTTTCCCCCTTTGATTTACACAACTGTGGCAGGATGGCTTGCAGTGATGAGGTGTGGTGACGTCACGGACCAGGAAGTAACTGAATCAAAACAATGGATGGGCGGGTGAAGCTGAATGCATCGGCGGTCAGCGTATTTAATAAATCAAATAAACAAAACAAATGATTTTAACAAAACAAAAGGGCACGAGGGCCAAACGAATCAGACAGACAAACAAGTAAGTGTCGTGCTGGCTAATCCAGCACGTTTTAGCAATTGTTAATTTCTGTCTCCTCTCTATCTCCCCGTACCTCCTCTCTGCACCCAACAACCAACCCCGCAGCACGGACAGCTGCAGGTTCTAATACTCTGGCCGAGGGGTTAACTGGCTGTTATCTTATTACCCCTCGGCCACAGTCTGCACGCGTTTGATAAGGATGCATGACTGTCAGCTACTTAAATAATCAGTAGCTGATCAGTCATGCATCCTCATGGGGTTTTTAAATATAAATATAAAAAACAATAACAAAAGACACAGCGCTTTTATCCGCGCCGCAAACAAATACAAATAATAATAAATAGCGGCGGGACACTCCGCCACAACAACCTACTCAACACTTTGAAGAGGCAAAATAATTTTTATTGTGACACACACATATACACTTTGTTACAAATATGTTGCTTCATTTACTGTTGTGGTTGACATGACCTCAGAACTTAGAAGACGACTCAAACACATTTTCAGAAAACACTTTTATGTAGCTACTACTAAATATTTACATCCTCAATAAACACAACTTATCATACTGTTATGAGTGTTCTCACAATACATTGAAATTATATTTATTAAAAAAATAAATAAAAGTATATTTGTCTTCTGCAGATCTATTTAAGTCTCCTCGCTTTTTGTTTCAGTATCAGAACTGGATAGATATCATTACTAGAAGCCCAGAAATCACCTCTCCACAGTAGTCAATATTATTTATATTACCATAGTCATACAGGTCAAGTTAGAACGGTATCACTGTTTTGCTGTGCCTAAAAATAAAAACCACTAGATGGATCCCAACTCATCATGGCCCCTAATATACCAAACATTTTTAAAGTCACAAACACATCAGAAATATTTAGTATCCAGATTCCCCTCCCCCCTCCCAAAATAAATACATAAAAAAATAGATAGGACATACTTTTACGCATTCAAAATTTAATAAATATTCATGACCAATGTAGAAAGAGTCAAAAAAATTCAGAAAAAAAACTTTATTTAGCTGCTACCAATCATTTACATTCTCCAATAAACAAAACTTGAGACTATAAAATAAGTATGTCTTCTTCAGATCTATTTAGGTCTCATCCCTTTTGTTTCAGCAGCAGAACTGGATAGATATCGTCACTAGAAGACCAGAAATAACTGACAACCCCCCCCACGCCTTCATGGTGTTATGCACATGTGAACCACTGTCTACATACCACCCAATTTCTTTATCCTAGAAAAAGATTCAGGAGACAAAAAATAATGTGCAAAATTTGTTTTTATTGGATTCTCAAATAAAACAAAAACTACTAAATGTTCATTAATATCCAATCATCCAAAAACCGCATTTGGTTCCTCTTCTTGTCCAGCTGGTCCAGGATAACATTTTCTTCATTTGTAGGCAACACTTGTACCCAACCTTCGAAAGGGAGAAGCTACTAATCATAAGCCCAGCCCTTCTGCAAGCTGGGGTTAATCTAGCACTGGAATGAGACCTAAAGGCCAGGGGAAAGGCTATCAAGTCACTTGACAGTGCACGGAATAAAAATAAAAAAAAAGTATATATATATATATATATATATATATATATATATATATATATATATATATATATATATATATATATATATATATATATAAACACAAGAACTCAAGATGCCTAGTTACCAAATTCAACAGTAGCCCCCTCCAAAGGCAATAAACAGTTTAATACAAGTAATCTTGGAAATACAATCTGAACAAAATACAAGCTCCAGTTAGATACTTGTATACCAAATGTGGGAGTTCGCAAGACACATCCAATTAAAAAAAAAAAAAAAAAAAAGTTTAATAGCTAACTTGCTAGAAGACATACCCCCTAATTACACTAAACAATGCTGAACATGAAAGTCCATGTATTAAAGTAATAAAGACAATGCACAAAATCATAGAATTTTGTTTTTATTGGACTTAGATATCAAACAGGCACTGTACATTTATTTGCCTTTCTTGGCCTTGATCTTCCTCAAGTAGAATTCCAGCTCCTTGCCTTCCAGGACGTAGCCATCGGCCCTGCCACACTGACCTGGCCTTGAGGCAATGCAGCCTGCAATAGGAGAGAATCAAAGCTAGTCAACTTTGTCTACAGGCAATTTCCAGGATCATTTCAAAACTAATTGAACAAGTCTTCTTCAGATCCATTGGGTATCATCGCTTCCATTTCAGTAGCAGAACTGGATAAATATCCTCACAAGAAGACCAGAAAAGCAAGTGTACAAGCCCTTTCAGTAGTAACTTTATCCAATACAAGAGTGATGCAGTACCAACAGGTAATACTGTGTTACTCACCCAGGAGCTTGCCCTGTTGAAACTGCTCTTCTAGGAGAGTGCTGATCTTGCAGGTCTTCTTGCGCTCATCATATTTCTTCTGAATCTTTTTTGACCTTTTCTTATTCAGGACTTCCTCCTCCTCGGGGGTCTAAAACACAATATCAATGTCAATTTTCAGCAGGGGGTGGAATGACTACAAAAGTAGTTACCATAAAACTTTAGGTGAACCCCACCCCCCACCCCCCAAACAATAAGATATGCCAGTTAACTACATTAGCTACAATTGCTTACAGAACACAACTACAGTAGACCCTAAACATACTTCTATATTATATTATGATAATTAACAACCTACACAATTAAAAAGGCAGCATTACGCTGTTAAAAGTAATCCTAAGAAACCAGAAATGATGCCTTCGTAATCAAAGCCTTGCTCAGGTGCCATAAATATCATCACTTGAGTTCAGTAGCAGAACTGGACAGAAGTTATCATCACAGAAAGACTTGATTACAGAATTTGCATCATTGAATAATCTAGGCATTGGCCCTTAGCATCAAGAATTACTGCAAGTAGCTTGTTCCCACTAAAGTATCTTAAATCCCAGAGAAGCCATTTACACTTGCCATGAACTTACCAGCTTGGCTCCCTTCTTACGACCGAGGGGGGTTGCATAGTGGGCCTCATACCACTGCCTGAAGGGGGTGCTGTCGATCTGGACGATGCAGTTCTTCACCAGGGTCTTGGTTCTAACCAGCTCATTGTTGGAGGCATTGTACACAACATCAATGATTCTGGTCTTGCGGGTACAGCCTAGCGAGGAGGAAAATCATTGTTAGTCAAAATTCAAGTTAAAAAGTAATATATACTGTGCACTAATGCCATGAGGGATGGAAAGACAATACAGCCAAGTTGAGGCTCAGGCTCAAGGTTGTCAGGTGACTTGCCCAGACAAACATGAATATCCATGATGGGATTCAAACCCAGGATCTGAGCCTAGTCCTCCACTCTGCTTTGTTCGGTCACACAAACACATGTGGCAGAGACATCAGAACCAAATTCATTCGGACAGCAATGCAATCAGTGTAACTATGACAAATTCCCAATCACGGGTGAGCACAAACCAAGACCAAAACAGTCACAGTGAGCCCACCTTAGGAGTGTGTTCTCATCACAGCATTGCTGAAGATTCTTGCATAAAGTACTGGCAAGAACTCTGGGAATTGCTATGAAGGAGCAGGACAGACCAAACACAGCCTAAACATGGGTTCATACAGGAAGTGCTGCAAGAAAGAAATCCTGTACAAGCCATTCTAAAGTTGAAATATCTACTGTCAAATAAATGACAGCCATTTGTATTAACTGTTCACTTACACTCTGAGCCCCAGGAGAAGTTTCCAACATCCAACCTGAGAGCACGGTATTTCTTGTTGCCACCTCGGACTCTCACAGTGTGGATACGGCGGGGGCCGATCTATCAGGGGCAAAAACAAGACTAACTCAGTATGGGACCAGTGAAACACTATTCATTTCAGTTGACTGTTAGGCAAATTATAGAAATGCTGAATATCCATTATACCACAACAAATCTTGGGCAATGTGATCAGTGTAACTATGACAAGGCCTAACATTGACAGGTTTGAGACATTGACCAAAACGATCAAAACAAACCTGCCTAAGGTCACGTTTTCATCATCCACATTGTCCAGGCACACCTGCATGTGCTTCCCTTACTGCAAGCCTAGAAGAGTACACTACTAACTCAGACTGCTGTAATTTTAGTCTTTTGTACATCAGGTGGTAAGTTTCCCTTAAGTAATACTGGTTTAGTATCTGTAGAGACTTAGATACTACACGTGGCAAATGCCAATAACTCAAATCATGCATCACCCATAGGGGTATTTAGCTTTAAAAAAAGTTGCAAGCTCTGTGCATCTGAACACAGTGCTGTCCTTACCTTGGTGTTTGCGGGAGGTCGACCCAATTCATACTTCCTTTTCTTGTGATAGGGCTTCCTTTTGCCACCGGTCTTGCGGCGTTTATGCCAGTTGTCCCTGGAGATACCTGGGTAAAAGAATTGAGCAAAATAACCCGGTGTATCTAAATGCTAGTTCTTTACTTCTAAAGTTTATACCGTAGAATATACTGTGAGTGTTCAGTTCTCCAAGGTTGTATCCACATTTTGAATCGGAAACAGCATAAAAGGTTTCATCATGTACACTCACTTTTCTACACAATCGCGTTAACACACTAGGGAAGTCTAAGGTCTAATTATTGTGCATTTTTAAAGAGTTTACCTTAAATCCAATTAAATGCATTAAGTTACGAATTAAACAAACCCATTTCAACATACACCGTGTTTCAATAACCACAAGTGACTGCATGTGCACGCGTATGGGCAAGGCCTAGACATGTTACATGCGGCATTGCCTAAAAACAGAATTTAACTGTTCAGCTAGAGTGCCGGTAACATGGCATTACAAGTTTAAACTACAGAAACCCAATCACTAATCACGACAATGCATAGCTAACGTTTTAACGTAGCTTCTCATTCAAACATGAACTAAACGCGGCCTAGGAGAATCTTACCTTAATGCCACATATATGTAACCATCTGCCAAATGGCTTACAATACTATAAAAAAACAATACAGCGCACAAGTGTGTGATCATATGACAAACCAACTGTAAAGTTATTTTCCAGCAACAAAAAACACGCCGCTAGTTTATGCTGGTCACTACTAGAAAAGCATGCAGTACAGTTAAACACCACCTTATAGAACGACTGTTTTATCAGCAAAAGAAAATATTTACCACATTGGAGTTTCAGCAATTAACGGGAAAAAAGACGACGGGCCTCTACATCCAGTTAGAATATATAAACACGAGTTATACTCATTCCCCCCCGCCCCCAAGTCCCGCATTGTACTAGAAAAGACTCCTGCAGGCGGCCATCTTAGAGGCACTGTTTTCTCCCTTTATTTTTCCTGATCAATTTTATTATTAATTTCACAATTTAATCCCCCCCGATATCGGTCTGCCTGTTTACTCTAATGTTTCCACGGAGACATTCTCTGGTTTTCACGGTCATGTCCCCGGTGTAAGGAGATGATGATAGCCGATTCCCTACCCGAACTCTTAAATGAAGCACATACCCATTCTCAGGCGCTGGCTGAAAGAGGAAACGCAAAGACTCACGGGCAGGTTTGATACTTACCAGACCTCGCGAGAAAACGAGAGATCTGTCGTCATTGAGTGGCAAATGAGTTTGAGTTTGTGAACCATGTCTGTGAGGGGCAAGTTTTCAATGTTTTTCGAAAACTAAACAAAGTGCTTCTCTTCGTTAAAAACAAATAAACAAACAAGATCAACTGATAGGTGAACGTGTTGTTATGTCTCATTAACTGACTTCAAATACATATAAGTTTTAGTGCTGTTTGGCATAAAATGCATTTTAAACTAAATCATCTTATTAAAACTATTTTGAATGTCATATTTCCTTTATATTTAAACCTTTACCTTAATTTCAAGTGGTTAATAAACTACTAGTGAATGAGTATACTGTACACTATATGATTAATATGTGTTTGAATCCCTGATATCAATATTATATGTTTGGATATCATTATACTGTATTTCTGTAGATGAAATCCAAACTTAGACTGTATTCCATCTGGTTTCAATAACGTTTCTATACAGTAGGGTACACTTGTGAATTTACTTCACTGATTAAATCAAGTTGTCATTCATTACACAAAGTGATATATTTGGCTGAAAATAACTCATAATATTAATTCAGGGTTGTAGCTCCTCTGTATCACAAACATAACCTGCAGCTCCGCACAATTATGTTCAATTGTACTCTAAAATATGATTCCTGGGTGAATGTTTACTCCAACCTTTCATGTTTAGCCTTCTGTGCAAGTACTGTTACCTGACCAGAAACTGGACCTTGTTGGAGTAATAGTCTGTTAATACTACTTAAGGTAGATTTAGCTTCAAATGTGCACTCAAGATACCTGTCAAACAGGTAACCACTTACAAATGTTTTGAATTGAAATGTATTTGTATGAGAATAGTTCCTGTGTTTGTTAGTAGGCAGGATGAATATACTATGCAGGTAATGATCTGTAGGTATAAATCCCTGAATACCAAGGGGGGCATATATCCAAATACATACTAGGATTCAGGCTTGGGGTCAATTCCTCAGTCCAATTCCATTTAATCCATTCCAATTCTTTCAATTCAGACTTGGCATTTGAATTTTAATGGATTAAAAAGGGAATGAGAATTGGAAATGGATTTTAAAAAAGCAATTGGAATTGAAAAAAAGACATTGACTCCCAATTGTGTTAGGATTGTGGATATATTTTTACTCAAATCTCTCAGCTGTTGTTCATTTAAAGCCTGTTTGGTTTTGTGTTCTGCATGCTGTCTTAGGAGGACCACTACTTTAGATTGCTCACATTCTTTACTTTTCAGTAATGATTCGGTTCAGAAACAAATGCAGCAGTCTGAACTATTTATTGAACCCATTTATTCTGCCACAAGTACAGAAAAAAACTCAGTTTGATTCACTGTGTTACAGGTAATAGGACCCCTCCTAGTTTCCTATTTACAGCATATAATGTAACAGCACTATTAAGACATAGAGACATTTTCAACCCCCCAAAATAAGTCACAAGACAATGTTTTTAGTTTATTATTATTATTATTATTATTATTATTATTATTATTATGTACATATGTGATTGGCAAAATCGGTGTAGATATATTTGATTCATATTACCAATATCAGCTACGGTAAGTGCATATAAAAGCCATGTGGTATTTCAGTACTATTGATTTTGTCATCAGTTTGTGAGCCATCACTCCTCCCAGGGACTCACGTCTGTATCTATTGCTACGCAGTTGTAAGCTGCATAGCGAAGCTTCTCCTCACAGACTTTAGCACTGAGGATAAGAGGAAACAGACAGCGAGTTAGTATTACAACTATTGTAGAAAACTAATGGCATAATTAGAACATTGATGCATTGAAATTGTTCTATGCCATAAATGTATTATGGGAAATGCTAATTTTACACCAAAGATCTCCCCCAAATAATATTCAACAGACAGAATAGGGAAGTGCACACTGCTGATCTTCCACAGAAATAGCAAACAAGTTGTTTTGCTTTTGTTAGTTGAAGTATTTCACCCTCTTAACAGATGGCACCTTGAATGAGCAGTAAGAGTCGTTGTAGATTCATGTTCTGAAGTGCCTACCTGGGGTAGTTTGGTAGAAAGAGGGTACTGGAGCAAGTAGAGGACTGTGGAAGAGCATCTGTGGTTTCAGTTCTAGAGGACAATAATGAAAGAAAGACATGACACTCTCTGCCAAACAAACAGGTGGAGGAAACTGCAGAGTAATTGCAATGTAAATGCTGGATCAGTATATTATTTAAATTGCAGATATGGTTCTATGATCAGCAGTGAGTGTATTCAGGGACTCTTACCCCTGTTTATCTGGGAAGATGTAGATCGGGGCAGGAAGTCGGCTCCTGCCTGTAACGAACCTCAGGAAACGGCTCCGGTCCTCTGAAGTGGTTTAGAAACAAGAACACACATTCAAAATTAACTCCTAAACTTTAATCTAAATCTCAAACCTCTGTGACATATTCAATTTATGTATATTCATTATTATATCTTTTTTATTTGATAATTTACTAAACTATATTTTACTATAAAAGTTTAATAATTACACAACCAGGCACCTCTAAGCCAATTTATGCAGTTAAACCTTTTTTTCTTTTCTCACTGACCGTTGGTGAAGTTAGTCAGTGCTTCCCATAGATACTGCACTCGTACTTCAGAGTGCTCCAAATCCTCATATCGGGCTAAGAGGGGAGGGAAATAAAAGAGTAAAAAGCTGTTCACTCAGTACAATGGAGCTGTCCGAAACTGCCCAAATTAAACATGAATTACAGTTCACAGACCAGGCTGCAATACATTAAATATCCAGCAGGCGGTGTTGTATACACAAGTCCCTATGTGCAAAAGTGGTCCCATAAAAATGACTTTATAGTTAATTAGTTCTGCACTACAGAATGTGTGAGTCTGTACTCACTGAGGCGTTTGAGGGCCTCGACGGTGATCTCAGGGTCTCCGCACACCTTCTTCTCCAGTTCCTGCCAGGTCAGGAGGTCGAGGACGGCCTGCGGGACCACTTTCAGCAGGCCTGCCTGCATCGCTGCGATCTGACACGCAATAATAACACCACATTTCATACACCCCAGGGAATTATGTACAGAAAAAAAAATCGAAATTATGCACAACTATGCGGTATCTCTGTACAAGTATGTACAAAGTAACAAAAGTATTGTGCAGTTGTATTGGGTTCTTCTCTCATACTGGATATCAAAATACTAGCATAAGTAAAAAAAAAAATAAATAAATAATGGAATTAAAAAAAAAAAATTTAAACATAAAAAGTCTTTCTAAATTCCAAGATTGAAATAAAAGGAGCACAAGCTCTTTCAGTTTGTCTTCCGAAGCAGAGCGCCTCCGATCGGACAGGGCAAGATTATACAGCAAGTTGCTGTGCTCAGCATCGGCTGTATTTGTTACTACATTATCTGAAAGCGAATGTTTTCAAATTAGGAAGACAGTAGCTGTTGATGACCAAAACAAATTGATGTCAATTTCCCCTGGCGGCAGAGTGCTCTGGATCGCATCGGGTGCCACCTTCACAGTGTACAAAGCACAGCAAAGAAATTCTTTTACTCTCTGTTTTGCTGATATATTTGCAACATAGGACCTTTGTTGTGGCATTTTCTGGCAAAATCTATCAATGTTCCCTTGATCCTCAGTGAGATTTTTCCCTGCCCTCTGTTCACAGTGATATTATTTAATATTACACACCTATGCATGGCGATATGTTTTATGCGTAAAATTACGCGGGTGCGTAATTCCCCGGGGTGTAATTTCAGAGGCAGGGAAGTGGCTGAGCTTCCCACTCTCCCCCTATACCCACTCTATCCAGCCTTTCTGAAAGACAATACAGGAACAAACCCCCCCCTTCCTCTGATTCGCAATGACAATAAGTCATACCTCCTCCAGAGGTTATTTCTAAGGATTTTATAAGTAAGAAAAAATAAACTGAACCATTTTAAAATGTATCAAGTACTCATCTTGAGGATGCTAACACACAGGGTGACACCAGCCTACCTGCTCACGGCTCTCCTCCAGCCTGGCTTTCTGCACCAGCCGGATGAATTCCTTGCGGTCCTCGTACTTCACCACAGTGCTACTGCAGCCAGGACTCAGCTCCACCACGCGTCCGTCGCTCAGCAGGGTGGTGTAGGTCAGCTCAGAGCTGAACTTGAACTCAAATGTCTCCTTGTCCATGCTCTCCATTGCCTCCAGCTGCTTCACCTGAAGGGGAGGCAGGGTGAATACAGAGACGGTACTCGACAAATTAAAAAAAATTCAGCGCCCTGTTCTACCTTTTGTGAGTCGAGAGCGTGGAGGGAGGGATTATCAAACCCTAGTGATCTCTGTTGATTTTATGTAAACTTTTATTCCCCCACTCAACGTTGCAGCTTTCCCTGCTCATCATTCAAGACAGTAGTTCTCACCAGCACAGAGTCAACTGCAGGGAAGTCCTTGCTCCAGCTCACTTCTTCTCCTGTTAGCTGCTTCCACACAATCCCAGGCAGAGCCAGCACCTACAAGATCACACAGCAGCTCAGTACTATAGTGAATTTTAGGATTCTGTTGCGAGTAAGGCTGTTTAATGGATTAAATTGACCTTTGTATAAATGACTGTTTAAACGTTTAAAACATCACATTTTTTTATGAAAAAGTAGAATTGATTTATGTTAGTCATATTTATATATTACTTTTGTATTTATTTCAAATTTTACATTTGATTACATGGTTTACGCTAAATGATTATTTTTTTAAATCCCTCCCCTAAAAAAAAAAAATTGGGGAGATGCAAATGCAGGCTGTCGTACTCACTAGGAACTCCTTTCCTCGGAGCGCTGCTCCCATCAGCTGTCCAATCCACTCGTATTTGTGAAACTCCCTGCAGGAAGGGTTTGGGACGTAGCGATCCCGCGCCTCCCCGGTACCCTACAAAGCAACAGCAAGGAGGCCCTTCAAACTGTGACACGTTCACACTGATCTCTGCTGTGCCAGTACTGATGATCTCAATATACAATGAGAAGTGTATGGTGCTGCATTCCTAGACGTCAGTTCAAAGGGCTTGGCAGCTCAGGAACCAGCAAACTTAATAAAATAATTCAGCGTAACCTAGACTGCTGCAGGGAGTGTTTTAGGAACAAGTATTATTTTTAAAAGGAAGTGTTAAAGGAAGACCAATAAAAAGATACCAAAGGATTGCTTGATAATAATCTTTTTTTTTTTTTTTTAAAAATCATACAAATGCTTATATGGCCAAACCTTGAAGTGACAGATCTAACAATACACTTGAACCAGACCTTCTCAGGTTTAATTGATACATGCAAGACCAGGTTGGAACCAAGTCATGGACTAGAGAAGCCAGAAGTTCCACTTCTTAAGAATGTATGAACATCTGTGTGTGTTGTAAATAATAGTACAATGAATGCTTCTCACAGACAATGCCAAATAGAAACTAAACAGTAACCCCTTACACACCAGGTTGGATGTGCGAGTCAAGAAAGGTAAAGGCACTGGGCATTCAGCAGAACTCGGGCACAGCTCCTCAGACATGTCAGCCAGGCTGTCTCGGAAACCACCACCTAGCATTGGACAAAAACATACAACTACTAAACATGATTTTAATGATGGTCACAGATTCCACAAACAAAGGGACGCCTCATATGAGCTTCTAAAAACAATGCATTTCATGTAGAACTAGAAGATATTGACCGCTATTCACAAAACTCAGAGTTTTTCATTAATTCTATAGTTTTATTTACTCAACTAAGGAATGTAAGGTGAACCATGTTTTCTGTCATAAGAGACAGGATTGGTACTGTTTCTAGAAGGCATAGATCTGGAAACAGGCGTTTGACCCAATGGAGCATTCCCTGTTTTTCAGCTGGGTTACCTTGGTCAATGATCCCCTCAGAGATGAACTTGCACTCCCACCACTGGTCATAACTGACCGGCCACCTGTGGAGAGAACATACCCATCAGCTACACCCGGTCCCCTCTGGGTCAAGAGCAAACTTTATTTACAGGAGCATAATACCTGTAATCCAGCATCTTTTCATTCTTATCTGAAGGTTTCAGACCCTCATACACCTGCAATTTAAATTTGTTTAAAATGTAACACAGTAAAACAATGAATTCAGTACAGTACTCTGGACTATTGTCAGAATCACATTAACAAGTAAACTACTCGATTCTTTGTAAAAACAAACAAAATCACTTTTTTGTCTTATCAGAAAATGGGGCTTGTGAATTCTATGTTCATGAAAGGTCAGGGTCAATGGTACTGGCTACTGTCAGACACAGTGGTACAGGGATGGAAATAAGACTACCACTGCAAAGCTCTTTGATCCATTCCTGGTTTTACTATCTGAGCTGGTTACCTATACACTATGGCTAATCAAAGTCAATAGGAGTCTTATTTCCATCCCTGGTGCTGGCAGGTGCCAGGAGGACAGGCACTGTACAGTATTAACTCTGCAGCTGTCAGCACTGCATGGCGCAGCGTACCTGAATGAAGACAGCGTGCTTGCAGCTGGGATCCAGAGACGGGTTGTCACGGTGCTCCATGGCCAGGCGCCGGTTGATGTAGAGTCTGGGCATGAAGTCAGGCTTGCTGGTCTCCGAGTCCTTCAGGCACTGTGTGATCAGGGCTGAGCGTCGCTTTGACAGCAACAGGAACTGCTTGATATGCTGAAACAGAGGAACCCAACCATAATGAGCTGATGCCATTATTTCTATTTTTAAAAGGACACGTATAGTAAATAGTAAAAAGATAATCAGTTTCAGGGCAGTAGTTCTGATTACAGGAAGAGTACTGGAGTAGGACTGCCCTATAGCACCAATCAACAGCACATGTATTTAGTAAGAAATTTTCATATTAATGAAAATATCTATAAGGGGGGATCTAAGAAAATATAACTCAAAGTCTTGTTTATCACTCCTTTAATAAGTTTTTATAATGATTCGTTCCCCTTTGGCAAGTATTAATTCTTTGATATTAAACACTACTGGCCTCTCAGTGGCAATCATGGTGTACTCTACAATGACCAGTTCAGGCAGGGATACACACATGCATCACAGACCATGTACGTTTTCGAAAGGCTTCACCTTCAGATGGCTGAAGGTCCCCAGTGTGTAGTCCCAGGCAGGGACAAGATGGGGGAGCAGACCATCCAAGAGTGAGATGAACCTAAAATAAAAAGCAATCAAAAGCCAGGAAAAGATGATAAAGCACTAAAGAGATGTGAAATTGGTCAGATGTGTCTGTGCATTTTAATGTGGTCAAAGGGTCATCCACATTACACTTGGGTAGGAAACAAATAATGACACTTCAGGGCACAGCGCTCTCTTTTTTTTACCCGCCACTAGTCTAAAAGTCGAACTACTAAAACCAGAGTATGTTTCTAACAAGTGTAACTAGAGTATATCAGTGAGTACTTTATCAGGGCTTGTTCTCCATACAGTCAACTGACTGGCATGAACTGTAGTTAGCACTAGATCGCAATGTCAAAGGTGAAGTTAAAATTCATTTCTCTACTCTTTTAGCTTCAGTACCATTTCCACTGCTCCCTCAACCATGTGCAGTTTCATTTTTCATAATGAAAACTGTGTTTTAGTTATCCCACTCAGTACCTCTGAATGACCAGGGCTCTTCTGTACAGCACCTCCAAGTCAGTCCCCTCTAGTCGTGGGTATCGGACCAGGTTTGGAGATTGAAACATGTCTGCGTTCAACCCTAGGTCACGCTCTCTGGATGATTTGATCTTAATTCCTCTGATCCGGACGTCAATCCCTTCACCTGGGCCAAGAGAAAAAAGAAACGTATCTACACGCTGTTAAGATTACAGACAAAAAGATTCTGCAGTAGGCTTTCCAGTATGACAGTCTAGTTCCATACAAGGGATCATATTTTTACTGCAGTATTTAATGCACTACTGACCTCTGCACTCCACTATTCGGATTTCAATGACTGGCAGATGTGCGGTCATGTCTTCCAAAACGCACACTTCTCCAACCAGACGCCTGAGGAAAGAGACAAGACCATGAAGATTCAATTCACATGGGCAAACCTTTTTTTCAGACAGATTTTACTAAGCTTTGTTTTGGAATTTATTTCAGTAAGAAAGGTGTATGCAGGAGTGCTGAAATTAACATTTTGAAGTATTTTATTTTTAGCTTATTAAAGCATGGTAGACTTACATCAGGAGTTAGAAATACAATTAACAGCTGTTTTGAAGGGACCAGCTTGCTGTATTGGAAAAAGCTGATTCCTGATGCAGGGGGGAATCAGAAATAAACACTTTCAGAGGAAAAGAAAAAAAAAACAAGCTTGAGGCAGATCAAAGAAGTTCTGTGAACCTACTCATCGACATGAACGTCACTGAGCTTCTTAAGGTTGTCTCCTTCTCCTCCATACACAGCAATTCTCTTGGGCATGTAATTGTCATCTGTTGTGTCAACAGTCAGAATCAGCTTCCTGGAAAGAAAAATGAATGATGTCAATCTAGTCTAGGTGCAAAAGGTCGATCTAGTAGAGAGTAATGGGGTAAACAGACAAGCAAATCAACTAACAAAAATACAGAATGCTTTTCTTGAACCATTATGTATGCATTTCAGATTACAATCGTGTTTATAAAAATCACCCTTTGTGCTCTCTATATACTCCTGGTGTCATGGGAAATATTCACAAGGCAGTCTGATAGTGGGGGTAAAGATCTCTCACTTATAGCACTAATTCAATTCACTGTACATTAATGCTGATTCAGTCACACTGTGGAAAACTGCACTGTACACGGCTGGTTATTTTCAGTAACACTTAGGGCTGTGTCTTCACTTAACAGCGGTACTAACAGATACCTGTAACTTTTGTGTTGCAGTCTTTTACGTGATCAAAGAGCTTACAAAAAGACATTTATGGCGGTACACGAACTGCAAACTGGATAGAGGAACAATGCAATAGTCTACACAGCAATGTTTTTTATTTTACAATACGGTGGGCCTCCTTACTTTACAACAGTCCCTTTCTTCATGCGCAGGCGTATCCAGTGCTGTCCCTGCGCTCCGTCACTCTCCCAGTATGTGCCAGTGTCCCCATCCGTCATGCACCAGGCACCACCATTTGGGTCTTCCTAAGAATAGACAAAACAAAGATACATCAATACACACCAAGACCAACTGTACACATGACAAGATGGCGAGACACAGTTTTATATTACAGAAAGAGATATCCATAGCATGAATAGGAAATTGTTCTTAATCACTTAAATGGTTGACTGAGCTGGAATTTAGAAAAAACTGAGGCTTCCCTGAAACTTTCCTTTGACACCTGGTCTGGAACTAGAAAACAGAAATAAACCTTCCACTCCAAGCTTTTAGACATCCATTTGGTACAGTGGCCTTAAAGGGACCAATGTACAATATCAAAAACATTATTCCTGCTGCAGGAGGACACAATGGGACAATGAAATGAAACAATCCAAGTAGTAAAGGAGGTTTAAATACTGCCACTTACAGAACATGAAGAGACGTCAATGCTTTCCACATACTGCTTGATGCTTCCCAGGTCCTCATCCTCTTTACTGACGTGGTCGTAGAAATAATGAACCAAATCTTCATCGCACTCGAATGTCCAGGTGGGAGGAACATACCTGCAGTTACAGAAACAACACAGCACGTCAGCCAAGCAAACATCCTCTTCTTTCATGCCTGTCCGTATAAACATTCTGAACTTGGATGATTTAGAAGAGCAATACGATCTTGTGCAAGGCTCAAAATCTTTGAACAAGATTCTTTCAAGTGTTATGTTGCCTGTTGTTTTTTACTGGGTAACAACTCGCCGATTACCTGAGCTTCTGCACAGCTGCGTCATCCTGCTGTGCAACTCTGGGTTTCGATCCCAAGTGCAGGCAACACTGCGCATCCACAACCTGCTCCCACCTGTTAAAAACAATAATCAAACAGAATGTCAGAACACCGCAATTACACAATGCAGGGTTCTTTTCCTGTATGTGATCAATTCTGTTCTTCTGAAAAGGTGGGCTTGTGAGACCTGGTATAAGGTTTGTAATCGTATCCAAACAGCTGCCCCTGTCGCTGGACTCTCTCTTGTGACTCCACAGGAACCAGCCGATCTCCTCCCTCTGCATGCTTACAAACCAGGATCCAGCCCTCCTCCACATCCAGACCACTCCTGTGCTCTTCCAGCTGCTCCTAGGGAGGAAGAGAGACCATTGGTGGCCATGACTGCATTTTAGACTGTTCTTGGTTATACTGTACACTGTGTTTGAGGATCTATGTAGGGTAGGAGGAAACTTACCCATGATGATGGGCAACAAGCAGAACCGCATACATGAAATGTCATAAAATTGTGAATTACCAAAATCAAATGCTGATTCGCCAAGAAGCAACAGTGGCGGAATGTGTTTGAAAGACTTTTAGCAATTATTCAGTTCTTGGCAGAACACAATCTTGCTTTTTGTGGTTCCAGTAACAAACTTTACCAACAGGGCAATGGCAACTTTCTAGGTTTAGTTCAGCTGCTTGGTAAATTTGATCCAGTGGTGCAGGAGCATGTCAGATGTGCAGTGTCACATGATGTTCGTGATCACTACCTGAGCAAGGACATTCAGAACGAACTGGTCCAGATCATGTCAGCTAAAGTGAGAAACGAAATTCTGAAACGTCTGAAAGAAGCAAAGTACTTTTCTGTAATCTTGGATTGTACACCTGATTTGAGTCATTTGATTCGTTACTGTAAGCAACTCTCAAGTTAAAATCAATGAGCACTTTTTAAGCTTCCTTGTTGTTGAAGACACAACAGGTAGGGGTCTTACAGAATCATTTCTGCAAGAACTGGAGAGGCTTGGTATAAACATTGATGACTGTGGAGGTCAGGGATATGACAATGGCTCCAATATGAAAGGAAAGAATTCGGGTAGAATCCTGGACCTGCATAGTGGAAAGTGTAAAAGCGGTGCGGTTTGACATTGGAGAGGTGCACGATGCTCTCACAGCTAATGCCGAAGAGCAGGGTGCTGACGCAGGAGTGCGACATGAGGCTTCATGTCTTGCACAAAAACTCCAGGAGTATACATTCCAGGTATTACTTGTTATGTGGTACGATATACTGTTTCACATTAATTAAGTCAGTAGAATCACGAAAAGCAAATCATTCGACATCAGTGCGGCAGTCCGAGTTGTCATCGCTTTGAGCACAGGAACACTGCACATACTTCAGTGTACTGTACACAGTGTTAAAGATCTGGAAAAAGAGGAGTGACGCAGTAAAGTGTAACAATCTTCAGATACACTTGACATATCGAGGAAAGTCCGACATCGACGGAAATGTCAGCTTGGCCGACCTTCTGCCACAGAAATCATCGCCCGTGGATGCTTTGCAGCTCATTTTATCACATGGATTTAGTGACGTCTTTACCAATACCTGAATACTGTTAATGATCCCTGTCAGTGTGGCGTCAGGAGAGAGAAGTTTCTCTAATCTGAAACTAATAAAAACATATCTTCGTTCAACTATGAGCCAAGAGAGACTGGTTGGACTGTCCACTGAGAAATGCTGCCTAGGGCGCTAGTATGCAAATATTTATCATATGTAATACATTGGGTATTGTACATTTTTTTTACTTTTGCAACTTTTGCGGTGCACTTCTCATTTTGTCTTGTTCGTCATGAATTGCTTTTTATCGTCTGTTTCCAGTTTACGTTTGCAAAAAAAAAAAAAACCCAAAAAAACGTGTAATTAATGGCGAGATTTGACAATAGGAAAACTCATCACTTCGCAATTGGTTGCACCTGTACCACAGCGTACCACTTTCTAGCATCACAGGGCTCAAGTTTTGGTACGCGTACCACATTGTGATGATGTACCACTCTATAACACGACATTGGTACTTAAAATTCAAAAAGGTGGTGGCAGCTCGTTATTCAGACCTGTTCCTGTTTCTATAGGAGCACTGGATGATTGAATGACTCACATTATAAACAAACCTATTCATATTCAAACAAGACTTTTGGTTTTTCCCTAGATATTTACTTTGGTGGTACTAAATTAATGTTAGCTGTCAATCAGAATACATTATCAACTCACATTATGACGCAACAGTTGTGATACATTCATATACCATGACGTCACCTAGAACCAGGAAGTGAAAACAAGTAATTCGATTTAAAACATAAATACTTACAGTAATGTAAATAATATTTGAATACCTTGTTTAATTTCACCCAGAGACCGTAAGTGTTGCAGTGTTCCTCTCCCGTAGCCCTAATGCATGTCCCTTTCTTGGCTTCGATGTTAAATTTTAAGAGTTTTTTGCTCGGCAGAGACTGAGATGGACACTCCCAGACCGAAATAATAGTTTTCCCCGCTGCAGAGCTCCCGGTGGAGGTAGCCGACGAACAAGAACTGGAACTGAACGATGAATCCTTACAGATTTTGTAACAAACTTCCTTGGGGACGAAACATAGCGCCTCCGGGAGGGGTTTATTGTGCCTAAAACATTCTATGCATTCAATTAAAAAACGAACTCTTCCTAAAATAATGTGTGGGTTATCGCCTAGTGACATCGCTTTCGAGTAATTTTAAATTGTTACCGGACTACAGACTATTGCACAGCCGCCACCTGAACCTGACATCGGAGGCACTTTCTTTCAACAGCAAGCGAGCCTTAGTTTCAGTATGTAAATAAAAACCTTTTCTTTTTTCAAACCAGAACGTTCTTCCACATTCTCAGTATATGTGTATATAGTCTGCACCACTGTCTCAATGGCCAGCGCTGATCTCTTGTTTGTTTCCAGTAATGTCGCAAACTCCCAAATAGCTGCTTGTTCAGCTTCTGCCCCAGAGGGCAAAGGTAACAGGGCACAACTCACTGCAGTTTTGGCACCGTATATACTGATATAAACGGGCCATTAGACAAACAACCTGCAGGAGTGTATTGTATTTGGTATTTTGGGCTAATACTAAATTGACATTAGATTGGTACTGATGGTAAAAAAAAATAAAAAAAAGCTTTGGGATTTGAATTATTTGGTGATAATGTATACTATTTTCAATATGTATATCCTAAATTCTAGTTTCATTTGTACTTTGTTGCAAAATAATGAGTAAAGCCCGTTTACATTACAGTATTTTTTTTTTTTACTCTCTCACCTACTACAATGTTTAAGGTAAGCATTTTAGCCTGTTGTTTGATGGGTCTTTCAGGCACAGGGGCAGACACCGCCACGAGGGGGCTTCCTACTTCAGCCTGTGACGCTATCAAGATGGCCGCGCACATGGTATAAAGGGGGCGTGACAGCGAAGCACCACGATCAAAGTTACAGAACTGATCAGTGGGGATCTACTTGTTACTTGGCTCATCGGCTTACGTGAAGAACGGCGTTGAACATCATTGATACACATACATTGGAACTGGGTCACTGTTGACATGGAGCAGGACAATTACATTCTGTATGTAAACGTAATCCTTTGGTTATTTGCTATACACGGTTATCCTGATGTAAACAAAAATACTGTATAGTATGTTGCTCAATACGATTCGATCGTGTGAAGATGAAGGATATGTTTTGCCTTATTTTTTACATATCTTTATTTTAATTTTATTGAACAGTCTATATACATATCGGCAATCAAACGACACAACGAAACATGCAACGTAGCGACAAATACTTTCATTAAGATCAAGTGACTGCAATACACGTATACATACATAAGTACATGCATACATACGTACATACATACATTTAGCTCGTGGTGTTATTGACTATGAAAGTGTATGACAGTTTCTTAAAGTGTTCTCTCGCTTACATGGTGCTTTACCCATCTGTGTCTGTTGGGGTACTTCCTGTATGTGTGAGGCATGCACACGGCACCATGGATAATACATTTACAGCAGCAAGTGCTTTCATTCTTCTGTTGTCTGCATTGTATAGATGAATTCAAGTGTTTTATCAGGGCAAAGCTAACCCGATCTTTTCACGCTAGCATATTGAAATACAGTAAATAGATATGACCCTGGGCAGAGCCTGTTTGCAGAAAGTGTAACCAGATTTTATTCCTGTATCTAGCGTACTGTGTGTTACACGACTAGGTAAGTGGTGAATGTACAGGCAAAACTGCCATAAGCAACACTGAAATCAAAGTATATCTTCTGCAAGTGATATTGGCAGGTGAGAGTTTTTTTTTTTTTTTTGTCTTGCTGATTTCTAATAATTACACTTGTTAATGTCAGAGCATGCCATAGTACTGAGACTTGATATATAGTGGGGGAGCACGTCCTTTGGTGTGTGCAACTTACACTATGAGATGTATCTTGAAATGCAATTTATTTAACTAACTTATTTTTACGTTAGTTCTGGTGCTAGGTTACTGGTCAATACTAGTTACTAGTGTTTTAACTTTTTTTTTTTTTTTTTTTTTTTTTTTTTTTTGAAAGGTGGCTTTTAGAGATCTGAATCTCGGAGGGGGAAAACAAATTAAATTCAAAAGCATTGCAGTTATATAAAGGGGTCAGCCATGTGAAGATGTGTTATAAAAAATAGCCAAGCTGTCCCAATTTTGTTCATTGTGGTAAATTATGCCCATTCATACTTGGTAGGCCCCCCCTTAACACTCAAGCATGTGCTGCACTGTTATTCGGCAGTTTTAACCACAATGGGATCACCCTTCTTGTCTGCTATCTGTATAAGGGTCCTGCTTACAGAGATAGTGACAACGAAGGGATGGGTGCAGTGAATTCAGATAGAGAAGAACCATATCATGGGTGCTGCAGTTTAGGTAGTGGCTGTATCGCACTTAAGATAGACAAACAGAACAGCCATCTGCTTAACAGGAATATATATATATAATCATTTTTTTAAACATCAATTTAACTGATTTCTTTAAGTTTTTTTAAAGACTTATCAAAAGGTTTGTCTAATAGAATAATACATTTATTTAGTTTTACTCGCATTTTATTTTTTTAATGAGTTAAGTTGTGAGAGGCAGACATTTTCCCGTCCTCATCTCTTTTTTTTTATTTTATTTTTTTAAATTTCAATTCACTGAATGCAGTTGATCAATCCTTGTTCAATAGCACTGCTGCTTGTATGTGTACTAAATGAATAGTGTTATCTCTAACAGTGCCTATAGTAAGTATTCACCCCCCTTGGACGTTTTCACTGTTTGTTGTTACAACCTGAAATCTTGATGCATTTAAATGGGATTTTTTTTCCTTTTTGATTTACACAACTCAACACTTTGAAGAGGCAAGAGACTTTTTATTGTGAAACAACAGTTAATGGGGGGGGGGGAAAAAAAAAACCCAAAAAACTGAAATGTCTTGGTTAGATAAGTATTCACCCCCCTGAGTCAATACTTGGTAGAACGACCTTTGCCAGCAATTACAGCTGTGAGTCTTTTGGGGTAAGTCTCTACCAGGTTTGCACATCTGGATCGTGCAATATTCGCCCATTCTTCTTGGCAAAATTGTTCAAGCTCTGTCAAGTTGGATGGGGATCGTTGGTGGACAGCAATCTTCAAGTCTTGCCACAGATTCTCAATCGGATTCAAGTCCAGGCTTTGATTGGGCCACTCTAGGACATTCACTTTTTTTTTTTTTTTGAGCCATTCCAGTGTCGCTTTGGCTCTGTGCTTGGGGGTCATTGTTCTGCTGAAAAGTGAATCTCTGTCCCAGTCTTGGGTCTTTTGCAGACTGAAGCAGGTTTTCCTCAAGGATTTGCCTGTATTTAGCTCCATCCATTTTGCCCTCTACCCTGACAAGCTTCCCAGTCCCTGCCGATGGAACGCATCTCCACAGAATGATGCTGCAACCACCACTTTTATTGCACACAGATGGACTCCATTTAATTTGAAAGTGTTGAGTAGGTTGTGTAAATCAAAGGGAAAAAAATCATATTTAAATGCATCAAGATTTCAGGTTGTAACACAACAAACTGTGAAAATGTCCAGGGGGGGTGAATACTTACTATAGGCACTGTATAATGGTGGCTTTGTTTCATAAATTGCTTCGGATGGAACTTTTTTCAGTGTTATTTTTAGATGCCTTGAGTGAGTAATCTATTATTGCTGTTGTCAGCAGACATTTCATGTAAAGGAGATGCTATATCTTGGACAACACGTCTGTATCTATCTCTTTCAATAAACCTCGGTGTTCGGAGTATAGGTGGTGAATAATTTTAAACCAGAGGCAGTGGGTTTTCTGATTTTTATATTAAAAAAAAAAAAAAAAGTCATGCACTTATTTTTCTTCTGTTTTCTTAATACCTTTTAGGCCAAAGAATTTTCCAGAACTGAAAAATGAGACCTTTCTGCAGGCTGCCAGAGGGGAGGAAACCCAGCATGTGCCCGTGTGGTGCATGAGACAGGCAGGCAGATACCTGCCAGGTAAGGCTTTGCTTTCTCTGGTGAACGCAGGTCTTGCTAGGAATTCTACAATGCATCACACAGTTTTGTAAAATCCTTTGCTTCCCTTTTCTCTACAGAGTTCAGGGAGGCACGTGCTGGAAAAGATTTCTTTGAGACATGCCGATCTCCAGAAGCTTGCTGCGAGTTGACGTTGCAGGTTGTTAAGTTTGTGCAGTCTTGTCTCGCACTGAGCTACGTACACTACCACAATTCGTATGGAAGTGTGCTCCCTCTGGTGGTTGATTTAACCACTGCAGTTCTATATAATAGGAGTTGTTTTATAAAAGCAGCAGATTCCAATGAAATGTAAAGTACAACAAATTCTGTATAAAACATATAAATGAAGAAATGCTAGCTGTAACAAAGTTTAAAAAAAAAAAAAACACAACATAGCCATTGTTCCTCATCTGTAAAATAAAGTTCAACAGTATTATATAACATGATATTTGATATGCTTGAAATAAATATTCATGCTAAAATGTCTTGCAGCCTTTGAGACGATTCCCCTTTGATGCTGCTATCATCTTCTGTGATATTTTAGTCGTCCCTCAGGTAAGTTAAGTTTTAAGTCAAACGCCATTACAAAGAAAACTCCCATCTGTTTTAGTCATTCTTAAAGCAGACTGTGTGTGTGTGTGTGCAGGCGCTGGGCATGGAGGTGCTGATGGTTCCAGGGAAGGGCCCCACGTTCCCAGAACCCCTGAAAGAGCCGGAGGACCTGCTGCGTCTCAAACCCCAGGTGGATGTGGCAGCCGAGCTGGGTTACGTCTTCAAGGCCATCACACTGACTCGCCACAAACTGGAGGGCAAGGTGCCACTCATCGGCTTCACGGGTGCACCAGTCAGTATACACTCTCATCCTTCACTCCGTGTCAAGCTTCCTTTCATAGCTGGTTTAGGAGCTGCTTTTCTGATGTTTAGCACATTTTTGCAAAGATACATACTGTACATACTGTGTTTTTTTTTTTTTTTCCCAATCTGAAAAGCTGTTGGCATGCAAGCTAAGGTTTCAAATCTGCAGTAGGTTCTGACTTCAGACAGGGTTCTGAGATCTGTGCCTGTTCTTCAAAGAACAGATCTCTGGAATTTGATTAGAAACGACTGGAACTGTGAATAAACATGATGCACAGCTCTGCTGTTCGACTTGTAAGTGGTGGTCAGACTTGTACTATGTGGTTGCTTTATTGGTTAACCAGGAGCAGAGATGGCTCTGAAATATGTTGGCACACTTTTATGACTATTGGAAGTTACGCTTTTATTGTTCATCTGTGGGGGAAGAAGTCACAGCTAGGGCAGATGGATCAAATGAGACAATAGGCAGATAAATGTTGGTCGTCTTGTTTGTGATTGGAGAAATGTTGCTGCACTCTGATCTCTGCTCTCCCTCTGCAGTGGACACTGATGACGTACATGATTGAGGGGGCTGGCTCCCCCACCATGTCGAAGGCAAAGCGCTGGCTCTACTGCCACCCGGAGGCCAGTCATAAGCTGCTGCGGCAGCTCACCGATGTCATTGTGGAGTATCTTCTAGGGCAGGTCAGCGCCGGTGCACAGGTGAGACGAGCACCTCTACCAACATACTGCTCTGCCCATGCTAGAGTTCTGGATATCTAGCCCTACACACCGCACCACTGGTATTGCACTCTCGAACTAGGAGAGCCATTGCAGCCCAGGACTTCGTTCAAAACAAGTCCTTGGTTATTAGTTGAACTTGATAGTTTCAAATAACACTATGTAACACAATTTTTGTTCCTGGGTAGTAAGTGTTATTTCCTAATTGCTTATGCCTCAAAAGTATAGAAAATGGCTATTATTCCCCACAAACTTTGCTTTTGTGACTAGGACAGTGATATTTTGAAATTTACCTATTTCCAATGAGAAAATGGGCGAATTTGTGTCTTTTCGTTCACATAGTCAGGAAAAAACAACATATGAATCCAAATTAACATGTATTTATACTAAAGTAATACAAAAATGACTACAAAAGATTTAGAAGTGAGTAGTTTTTCAAGATTTATGATTATACTGTAAATCACTTTCACGAATCAGCCCCCAAATGTAGTCTCCCATCATGTTCTCGTTATACTGTCCTTGGTAGCGGTGTTCAAAGTCCAGTATATCCTGGTGGAAGCGCTTGCCTTGCTCCTCCGAGTACGCTCCCATGTTCTCCTTGAATTTATCAAGATGAGCATCAAGGATATGGACTTTGAGGGACATCCTACAGCCCATTGTGCCGTAGTTCTTCACCAGTAGAGTCTCAACCAGCTCCACATAGTTTTCGGCCTTGTGATTGCCCAGGAAGTCCCGAACCACTGTGACAAAGCTGTTCCAAGCCGCTTTCTCCTTACTAGCGAGCTTCTTGGGGAATTCATTGCACTCCAGGATCTTCTTTATCTGTGGTCTGATGAAGACACCGGCTTTGACCTTTGCCTCAGACAGCTTAGGGAAGAAGTCTTGAAGGTACTTGAAGGCTGCCGACTCCTTATCTAGAGCTCTGACAAATTGTTTCATAAGGCCCAATTTGATGTGCAGTGGTGGCATCAGCACCTTCCGGGGGTCCACCAGTGGCTCCCACTTGACGTTGTTCCTCCCCACAGAGAACTCGGTCCGCTGTGGCCAGTCCCGCCTGTGGTAGTGCGCCTTGGTGTCCCTGCTGTCCCAAAGGCAAAGATAGCAGGGAAACTTGGTAAAACCGCCTTGGAGACCCATCAGGAATGCCACCATTTTGAAGTCTCCTATGACCTTGATGCCATCTCAGAAGAATGCAGATATGTATCCACTTAGGCAGCTGGAACTAAACTGAACTGGTGGGCTTAAGGCCCCTGTATTTATACTACTATTTATATTACTGGAAAGTTCTAGAAGTTACTCCAAGTTTACTCAGCACTGAATCTATCTGGAATGTTCTGGAAAATTAGGTAAATTTCAAAATATCACTGTCCTGGTCACAAAAGCAAAGTTTGTGGGGAATAATAGCCATTTTCTATACTTTTGAGGGAAAACAATTAGGAAATAACACTTACTACCCAGGAACAAAAAAAAAAAAAAAAAAAAAATTGTTACACGGTGTAATCAGTCAGCCTTCTATTTCCCCTTCTATGTAAAATGTGCCACAAGATGGCAGTATTATCAAACACAGGTATGTAAAATCCAGAGCTTTGGTACGTTGTGTGGTGGGGTTTTTTTTTTTTTTGCTCAACATGTCTCCTCCCCTGTATCGCAGGCCCTGCAGGTGTTTGAGTCCCACGCCGGCTGCCTGGGCCCAGTGCAGTTCAACGAGTTTGCCTTGCCCTACCTGCGGGACATCGCACGCAGAGTGAAGGAGAAACTCAAGGAGTCAGGTCTGGACATGGTGCCCATGGTAAGTCAGCCTGTATATCTCAAAGGACCGAAACATAATTTTATGCCATTAAAAAAAAAAAAAAAAAAAAAAAAGAGAGCTATAATCTGTGCAAGTGAAAGCTCTCTCATTACAGGCTAGGATACATGATATTTTGGATACTGGGGAGAGTGCCAGCAGATTATTGGAAGCCTCTCATCCAACTACTGTCCAGACCCAACCTTGCTTCGCTTCCGACAAGAGCAGGTTCCTAGTTGTCATGGCTGCAGACTGATAAAGCTTGAAGTGGCTTAAAACTGCTGAGCAATAAGAATATTATTTGTTATCCTGTTGTTGCTTCTCAGCCAGTGGCATTAGAGGAGAAAACCAGTGACTTTTGAAAAAAAGAATCGGATTGATGTTTTGGATTGGATTAACACCCCTGGTGTCCCTGTTCCAGATTGTTTTTGCCAAGGATGCCCACTATGCCCTGGAGGACCTCTCGCAGTCCCGCTATGAGGTAGTCGGCCTGGACTGGACTGTTGACCCCAAAGAAGCTCGGTGAGTAGGGGGATTAATTAGCTTCTTTTGCAGCAATAATTCACAAAGCTGAACATGTTTTACCCTTCAAACTGCATGTCGGAGACTATTGAAGGTCATGACATTTGTAGGTTTAATACAGTATTTCACACAGAACATTGCCTCCACTACACATGAAATTGAGCCCATCCATGACTACTATTGTATGGTTCTGCAATAAGCTGCTTCATTTGGATTGAAGGTGTATCAAACCTCAATTCTTTCTCTCGTTTTTCAATAAAAAGCACTATTGGTGCCCTGTCCAGACAATCTTAACCTCTTGCCAGATTTCATTTTTCATTAAATCGCTTTTTAGTTCTACTCTAGCAAGCACTATACCCACAGCGATGCTTTTGTGTTGGTCACAAAAACACTGATTTGTTATTTATATAATAAACCATTGATCAACATTATTTCCCAGGACTCTGTTGAAAATGACACTTGCTCAAGTTTAATAAATTCTTCATTGAAGGAGGGCCTTTTATTAAGCTCACCGCTGTCTCTCCCCTCACCCCTAATCTGTCAATGGCTTTGATTTCAGGGAGAGAACAGGAGGCCGGGTGAGCTTGCAGGGCAACATGGACCCCTGTGGTCTTTATGCTCCGAAGGTAAGGCAGGAGATAAGAATGTATGTCAACAATACAGTCCCCTAAATACAAGGACAGGCAGCAATTGACCTTGCATCCAAATACATGTATTCGAGTAGGTGTAATAGCATTACATACTGTAGTAGTGTTCTGCTTAATACCTATAGATGGGTTGCATGTCAGAAAAGTAGGTGGCTGACAATGTACTGCCATTGATTGACTGACTGATTTTTAAATGTAGGAGAAGATTGGTGAGATTGTGAAGAAGATGGTGGAGGGATTTGGTACCCAGCGGTACATCGCTAACCTGGGTCATGGCCTGTACCCGGACATGGATCCGGATCACGTGGGTGCTTTTGTGGAGGCTGTTCACACTCACTCGAAGCAGCTCCAGGAACAGAAATGAAGCCCTTTTCAGAATTAAAACCATGGGACAGATTTACAAAGCTCTTGCCCCATTGCAAAGTTTCACAAAAGGAAGATGGTAGGGTTTTCTCTATTTATTAAATAAAAAAATAAATATATATATATATATATATATATATATATATATATATATATATATATATATCTCAATTTGAATAGCATTGCAAACCCAAATTCACTTTTTAAATTTTTTTTATATATACTAAATATTTCTCCACCACCTTAGAACCATGTCCTTTTGAAATATTTTGCCCAAATACAATAGACATTATTTCACCAGATCAAACCATTTTGGAATCTTAAGAGGAAACATCAATGTTGAAGACTGCATTATTTACCACAAAGGCATATTGATGCTGCTGTCAGAGGGAAGGTGGGACCTGAGGTGGTTTTAAAAAGGAAAAATATGGACAATGTTTATAGCTGTTGGTTGTAGTTCATAATTGGCAAATTTAAGACCAACAGCCTTTATTTATGAGGTCCACCAGCTTTTCTGCTTTACCAATCATGCAGAATGAAAACAGTTTCAGAGAACAAAGGGAATTATTGTCAGTATTTTTTGGGCCGCAGCTGCAGCGTGTATGATTAGTTTATTATAAATCTTTATAAAATCAATTTGCAGATTACATGACTGCAGTTTAAAAAATAAATAAATAAATAAATAAAAGCAGTATTGACTGTATGACTGACATTTCCTGTCCATGTACGTTGTGTTTTAAATGTAATTGCAGTAATGAATTTATACTTTAATTTCAAAACTCCCTAAGGCCACCTTAAAAAAAACCATGCCTGGGGCCTTGCAATAAAGCTCAATCTTTCAGCAAATCAGAAAGCCTGAAGAGCCAGTCTGCTCCTGGAGACAGCAGGCTCTACATCATTTGTCACGGCCAATGCTATCAGCTTTTTATCAGATCTGAGGATTTTGGAAGGTCTTGGCTATGATTGATTTAAATATTAACAATCCTGATGGAGATGTATGGGCTTATCCCCGGTGGTTTATTACAGATCCATACTAAAGATTTGCGTCAACATCACATTGTTCTGTATCATCGGTGCTTATCAAACCTCTCTCTCCTCATACCAAATCAGGATTTGGGACAGTCTTATAATACAGCCTCAGAAAGACCAAACCATGAGCAGTAAACAATACTGACAGATCTGGGACTGTATCAGTGTAGATATAACTGTAATAATGCGTTTAGTATGACGTAGCGAGCACAACACAAAACAATCATAATAGGTTGTTAGTTCCAACTTGATCTTAATACAAAACCTTTTATAACACATACAGAACAGTGAAATTTAATTTAAATCAATCCTCACATTTTGTGGCTCACCATATGTTTTGCCCCAATAAACCCCCTTCCCCCACATACACAACAGATAGCAGCCGTGGGAGCGAATGGACCAGGTGGGAAAACCAATTATTCCCTCATCTCGCTGCATGTCACTAACTGAAATCAGCTTTCCAGAGGGATAAACCCAATCGCCATGAAAGGGAATAATGCACTCAGCAGCCAACAAAAGCAAATCATACATATTTAACAGCAGGAAAAGTTTGAAGTTCATATATAGAACTCAACGAGCCTCAGAACTGATCAGCCGTATAAGGTAGAGATCAGGCAAGGGATGTGAGAGAGATTATTATTATTTGTTTATTTAGCAGACGCCTTTATCTAAGGCAACTTACAGAGACTCGGGTGTGTGAACTATGCATCAGCTGCAGAGTCACTTACAATTACGTCTCACCTGAAAGACAGAGCACAAGGAGGTTAAGTGACTTGCTCGGGGTCACACAATGAGTCAGTGGCTGAGGTGGGATTTGAACCGGGGACCTCCTGGTTACAAGCCCTTTTCTTTAACCACTGGACCACACAGCCTCCTATGAGATATATAGAGATACAAAATACTCCCTCTGAATGGCAGAAAAAAATATCACTGACAATCCCCATAATTATTCTATCAAAAAAAGTAGTACCATTCAGAAGGTGGTATCTGGTCGGACATGTGCCACACCAAACGTGCACCAGCACTACGTACTGCCAAAAACAGACACTTTTGCTCTTTAACATTATTTTGTTCTACAAAATTGGCAACATTTTTATGAAAATCATATCAAGATAACAAATACAATTCACACTTTCAAAAAAATGGTAGTTCAACATGCTTGTGTGCTTCCATGGTCAGATTTCAGTATCAGGGTCAAAAAGCCAGTTGGGTGGTAAGGGGATGGGCAGTGTTGCAGACTCAGCAGGGAAAGCTGCAGTAGGGACCATTTTTATAAATGGCAGAAAATGATACACCAACAGACTACTTTTGAAATGTTTTGAAATCTTCCAGATAGACACCATCCACTGAGGCCAAATTAATTCTAACAAAAAAAAACAAAACAAAAAAAACCCCACACACCACACACCTAATCCTATCCTCTTAAGTCATTAACTGCAGACTCCTGCCAAGATAATGCATTGCCTCATTTAGAAAGACGATCAATCTACCCAGACTACTGTTGCCACCAAATGCTGATAGGCTTGACTTTTCTCAGTACCATATTCAGTTATGTGGGAAGCAGCATCGTCAAGAACCCCAATTAATCAGCATCACAAGATATCATGAACTGGCTGTCTGGGAGCCTGGCTGGGGGAGCGTGAGTGTTTGCAAGATGAGGACACCTGCAGCTTCACCAGTCCTGCCACTCAGCAGGTGTTACTGTAAAAGAAATGGCTTCAAAATTAAGAAAATGAACCTCAAACCTTTTCAGACGACCATAACAAGGTAGCACAGTATAAATGTATTTGTCTAGGAGACCCTTTTCACCATATAAAATTTAAAAGGAAAGACTATTGTTGAATAGCCATTTTAGATAATGTAAAATATAAAAATTCCTGTAGTATTCATAATTGTTGCTTTTGGCTGCAGTACTTGATATGATTAGTGGAGTTTTGCCCCTGTTCAACTGTCAAGCTCTGAGTGAGTTCAAGGCTGGGTCCCAGTACTCTATCACTGGACTTGTACAGCATCCTTTCCTGAAAAATGCTTAATCATTTCAGTAAAATGTCAGGAAAAAGTTCCACAGGCAAGACTTTTCCATTTGTGATGTTATTGAAGATAAAAAGGAAGAGAACAAATTGTGTTCCACACTTTATTCATAAAAAAGCACTGAAATTTCAACATAAAATCATATAAAATGGTAGTAGCATTACATAAATAGTATTTTTTTTGTTTGACATTAGCTCAAGGTTGCACAAAAAAATTTGATTAACGATACTTGTGGCAACAAATACTGAATACCTTTCTTTTTTCAGTAGCACAAAGAGGCAACATTAAACACTCTTAAATTAAAAATTTGAATCTAAAAAACAGTAGATAACAAAACTAGTCAATATTCTCTACCAGCGCTTATTTCCTTCTAAAATCTAGGACAGATTAAAACACTGGTATAGTTAACACAAAGACACTTGGTAAAAAAAAAAAAAAAAAAAAAAAAAAAAACTAATTTTGTAATGCAATTGGACCTAAAGTATAACATTTTCACATGAAGCACTAAGAAGATACAACTAGGTTAGATATTAATGCAACAGAATTAACCTTTGTACTGAGACAAAGAATTTTAGAAAGGCAACAGTTTTGAATTCAAGATAAATACTTTAGCGGTTGTCCTTGTGCACATTTGAATTTTGTGCAGGTGTCATACTGTTTGACTTTGCTTTACACCAGGTCTTGAATCCAGGTAATCTCAGGCCACATCCACAATGAGGTTACTAACCTGACGACATCCCAACAGAACTGGACAGACCTTCCCCACGCTAGGCAACCACCGTAACCCACTTTCTAAAATCCCTTCACAGATTTTTCAAATCTAGTTATTACTACTAAATATAAAAGTGAGTAATGCTAGAAAAGCTTACTAATGTGGTTAAACAGTTGGACACAGACTGGAACGGGAGCTTCCCATCCCTATTGGAGAAGAAAGGTTTGTGTAACAATCTTGTGATTTACCAAAAAAAAAAAAAAAAGAAACTTAATAAAAAATGAGCACAAACCTAAAGGCCCACAACTGGCTCTCATTTCTGTACTTTTATACTGTATACAAAAAAATAAAAACATGTTTGCCACGTTCCTCATTGAAGTCTCAGCTGAGGTGCAGGTGTACTGTTCAAATCATCCTCATTCTGGCAAGCTTTAAATCCAGCTGTTGTATAGAATAAATGTGAATTTGACAGTACCCGTGTTCTTTCATTTAAGCTTCTTAGCGTAGCCTGAAATCTGGCCCTTTGCTTTACTTAAGATTTTACGCAGATTCTTATGATGTTGGATGTAGGAGATGTTGGGACAGTTAACATTACTCCATAGTTCTGCATAGACTGGTGCTTTAGTTTATCCTGTTACCGTTTTATTTTATTTTTATAAAATACTCTGCCTCTCGCACAACACAGCCAAACAATATAAAATGAAATAACCCCCAAAAAAACAAAAAACAAAACAAAAAAACACCCAGAAACAGGAGCACCTGAGAAATGTTTTGCTTAAGTCTTAACATTCCCAGCCCTCAACATATTCAAGTATCCCAAAATAAATGAAAGGAGACATACAATTATTATAAATTATAACTTTACAATTTAATTGACACTTTTACCATTATATTTACAATATCATAAATGCTTTTGCTACTTTATTTGTTTTTGTCTTTAAGCAATCCCTGAGAATGGAGTTAGTATTTCTTTTACTCATTCTTTTTTCTTCTCTTCATTTTTTTTTTTTTTTTTTTTTTTTTTTTAAAAAGACCTACCAAAAAAAAAAACAAAAAAAAAAAAACACACACACAAGGAGGAAACAAATATGAATTCACACATCTTGCTTGGTCAAGTGTATGCAAGCCATCCTACAGACCCCATGCTGTTCCTGCCTGTGTTTTGGTGGCGCTCATGCAACGTTTAGTGTTGCAGCTCTGCTTTTGATCCCTGCTCTTTACTGCATGCTGTAAACCAGGTTTATCCTTGCAATAGAGAGAGGTACAATATCACACTCTGCAGTTTTTTATATATATATATAAATTTATTTTTTCTTAAACCACCAAGTTGGCTCTTGATAGCTTGTTTGGTTTATGTGCCACTTTTTCCTTTTTATAAAACAATTTATAAAAACAATTAACAGATTTTTTTTTTTTTCTTTCAATAGTACCACAAATCTATCATGGTGCATCCTTCCACCCCCTTTCCAAAAAAAAAAAACACCCCCACAAATTGCGATGTGACGGTTGCTCTCAGATCAAAATAAAATAAGTCAAGTCTTTTTACTATTGCACTCCTTTTAAAAATCACCCAAAGCGCTCCCGCACAAGCATCATGAGCTTCTTCTTTCCCTTGTAGATCTGTTTGAGGTTGTCTATGAACTGGGCAAACTGGATGTGTCCGTCCTGTGCCAGGAGAAAGGTCTCTCTGGCTTTGCTGAGGAACTCAATAAACTCCCCGTAGTGCCGTGGGCTGATGTGAGTCAAGCGGGAGTGGGTGGTATTGATGTAAGCGCTAATGGTAGCGTCCAGTAACTGCCTCAGCGGGGCCTTGTCAGTGGACATGAGCTTCCCGGAGTTGCGGCGGCCGGGGATTCCCGCTAATCCGGGGGCAGTCATGGTGCAACGGCGCAGGATGTCCGACAGAACGGTGGCGCAGTGCACACTCTTCACCACCAAGGGGATGATGGCAGCCAACTCGTTCTTACCCAGGGAGTGGCTGAGCGCGCAGGCCCAAAGCACATCATTGATGGCCGGGTGCGTGTCCTGGTTGTAGGCCAGGTTGAGGTGGGTCATGGCCAGGGAGGCCAGCTTGAAGGCCCGCAGAGGGTAGCCACGGTGCTCCATGTAGCGGGCGATGGTGAAGAGCTGGGAATAGGTCATGCCGGTGGAAGCTGCGTCGATGACGATCTGGTAGGCCGTCTCGAAGGCGATGTGGTCCTTCTCGCACAGCGTCAGGGCCGACAGAGCGCAGTTCTGCGGGTCCTTCATGGCGCACTGCAGGGCCAGCGTCCGTGCACAGCTGGCCAGCTCCTCCCGCTGGGGGTAGTCCAGGCTCAGCCGCAGGATGGTGTTGTGAGACATCACTGTGGCTGCAACGATGCTGGTGGCCTCAGTGGGAGTGAACAGGGTGTACCAGCTCTGCAGGATGCTCACGAGCGCACGCAGGCCTGTAATGGAAGAGAGGAGGGAAAACAGACAAGGGGGTTAGAGTGAGAAGAGAACGGTACTAGGTCCATTAGAAGTATTAATACATCCATCAGGCACAAGCCAAGGTTTTTAACTTGACTAAAAAGGGGCTTTGGTATTTTCACCCCTTGAACATATTTTGGCGACAGTCTGCAAAGCCTGCTGCTACCTATTTCAGTAATATTTAAAGAGTTAACCCAGGACAAGGCAAAACAGCATTAAATAAATACATAAAAAAGAGGCCTAGATACTGACCAACTTCAGTGGCACAGGTGACCAGCCAGCGTACCATCTCCCTACGCCTCCAGTTCAGCGTGGACAGAGTCATTCGCATCACCTGCAGGAAGAAGAAATCATGACAGTCAGTATCAACAGCCTCTATTATGAAAGTGCTGGCTGTGACAAAGATAGCCACAGTTACCTGAAAAAATAAAACAAAATCTTAACATTTAAACAAGTCAAGTCCCCTATGGGTAATGCCTTTGTACAGAGGGCTATCTATAGGTCAAGTTAAATCAGTTTAAATTGAGCAGATCAGTCATGGCAGTGCTCAGCACCTCAATCTGTATCAATTAGTATGAAAGTCTCTCCCACCTGCAGCCCCAGCTCCAGCGCCACATTGAGCAGGGTGATATCCGGCGGGCAGTCCGCGGGTGTTGCAATTTTGAAAGCATCTTGAGCCAGTTTGAAGATGAGGGAGGAGGAGTGGATGTTTTTCTGAATGGCCTCCAGCACTGTGCGTAATCGCAGCATGTCTCCTAGAAAGGAATGCAAAAAGAACTCTCAACCCCAATCGGCATCCAGCTTCCTTTACTCGCCTCTTGTTTACAGTTTGATTTAATAGCTAGCTTTGGTGCCAAGCTCAGTTCCAAAGTATAGTGTTCTTTGCAAACATCTATTTTGGAATTCCATGAATTATGTCAGGAATAAAACATTAAGCATTCCCTCTTTTTGTTAGTGCAACACGCACGTTTTATTGAATGTCATAACAAGACTAAAATTTTTGTATGTGAAGCTGCAGTGCTGTTTCTGAAAGGGTATCTGAAAACAGAGATGCTAGCATGTTGAAGTATTTGATCTATAGCCCAGACGCACCTTTGGCTGCGGTGAGCATGGTGGATGCCAGCTCACACTGCAGGGACTCCAGGTGCCCAAGGGTAAACCAGCGTGGGTATCTGCTTGGCACCACCGAGATCCCGTGGTGTGGATGACTCACATCACCAGAAGGGACAGTAGACTCCAACACAGGCAGTCTGAAAGAGACACAGCAAGAGACACCGATTAAAGACAACTGTCCAAAATAAAGCCTGTGCATAAATACATGCGTTACGGAGCCTTTTGACATTGTGGGGCACCACTTGATAATAAAGTCCAGCTCTTAATAAAAAGAAAACACACACACAAAACCTAGCTGGTACAACCTTTATCAGCAAGACAAGATCAAAGCAGCATGTCTGCATCATCTGTAAACAAGCTTGCCCACAGGCAGTGAGCTGATCCCCACAGTACTGGCTTTTACAGCCTCTATATTCTTGCTTTTTACATCGTGTTTTAAGCTCTGTTGATTTTGTATTACCAGAACCCTGAGGAAGCCTACAAAAAAACAGAATGGTTCAGCTCAGGTGGGGGATTAGCCAACAAATACATTTTGATAACACAATTTATAAGCAGATCTTTTAGAACTGCTGTCTTATTAAAGCACTATATTATTTCTAACTTCATTTTATTTAGTACCCTTTTGATGTTTTAGTCATATTAGTACTGTTAATATATTCTATTGGAACGCAAAGCCTTGTATTGGAAAATGTTACTTTCCGACTTCATTTCATTTATTTATAAGGTCTGACTAAGGGAGGAGTTAATTATGGTTTCAGTTAAAACAAACAAAACAGTAGTGCAAATAACAAAAAATATGCATTTCATGGTTTTATTACAAGACCCCTGCGTGGTGTTAAGGGTGCTGGGCTCTTGAGGATGCAGGTATGTCAAATCCTATTTACACTCTGGACATCAAAGACAGCCATGACAACAACCACATCTATCACTGACAAGCTAGCTAAACTGCAATACAGAACAATTTAACCTGCCCCTCAAAAAAGTACTCACAAGCCTCCCAGACAGATATGCAGATGAATAGCTGATTCTTACCTCATGGCCCGCAGAGAGAGTTTATAGGCCAGGTCAGTGTCGTGAGGCAGTAGCGCAGAGAAGAGGTACTTTGCAAAGGTATGCATCGGAACACTCTCCCGATGGATCACCTCCCCCAGCCCACTGAAAGGACCCCCTGGAAGAACACAAACGCATCAATATTCATCAACTAAAATGAGAACACATACTTTTATTACTGAAAAGATTTTTGTTAAAATGCCTGAGCTGATGATACAAAAGACTGAACACTGCTGGAACACACTCTCGGCTACCCTGGATTGTATATAACGTTTTTACTTGACTGCAACCAGCAGGGGTTACCCTTGTGAACAAAAGCATATCAGAACACAAAGTAGTCATTGAAATCTTTTGAAAAACAGATTCGTTTGGCACGAGTGTGGGCGTGCCCATTAAAAACGGACACAAAAACGCTTTTGTAGTCCAGTCTTGCATGAAGACGCCTCTTCATGTACTGCTCAAGCTGCGTTATCCCCACTATAGAAAAAGTGAAGTGAGCCTGTGCTTGCATACCCTCCAGCAGGAGAATGCACTGCTTGCGGAGTGTCTGCACCAGCACCTCGTCCAGATCCAGCTCCTGCAGCCTCCCGATGATCTGCTCCTCGTTCCTGCACACCTTGTCCTGAGAGTACAGGCCCTCGGGCATCACCCGCTGCTGCCCCATGCCCATGAGAGCAACCTCCAGTGACAGGGCCAGGTACGACTCCCCGCTGTCCTGGCACCCAGACACAGGAACATGGTGATAGACTGGAGGCTTGGGGTCCCCAGAGTCTGCCAGGAGGAAACACAAAACCAAGCCAGTTAGCTCATGGATACCTCTGAAATCAGTGGAGTGGCATGTTGTGGTAGATACAGAACGTATCTTAATAGAATCCAATTCTTGTTAAACTCAAAATCCCTGCAGCTGTCAGACGCACTGTTTTGCTAGACCGACCCCACTAAGCTCCACAGAACAAGCCAATACACAGTGACAGATGTACTATGTTTATGTGTAAAACAAAAGATTTTAAAAGGCATGGTGTCAGACTGAGGAGGCCTTTGTATACCAGGAGATAGCTGATGACGATGATGATGATGATGATGATGATGATGATGATGATGTTGTATACATACTTGTCTATATTCATTAGACTGATGGGGGGGCAAAAAAAAAAAAATACCACTAACATTATTGTCAAGGCAGAGACCCCAAAGCTCCCTCTTAAATCCCTAGAGCAATTGATCCACTGCCAATCCTGTTTATTAGGGTAAGGACCTGGGCTTAAGCTTTATCCCATCAGAAAATCAGGTCACAGTGCTCAAGGGGAGTTAACCGCCTTGATGGGTGCTTAAGGTTATAATGGCGTATTTATTCCTATTTATTGGACCTAATAGTTACAAATTAATATTTTACAAGCACAAGGCTCACACTTCACTAGGCTTCTCTGCTAATTTGCAGCAAGGGGTCTGGAGTAGGCTGCCTCTAACATTAAAATCCCCCCGTCAAACACCAGCTGTTTACAGCTGTATAACGAAGAGCACACTGACCATCTCTGCCAGTTGCTTTGTGAAGCTGCCTTAAGTGTCATTGTAGCTCACTGGTTGAAATGCCAATTAATATTACATTAGACAAAATGTATAATTTTCTACATTGGGGCTTATTTTCATTTTGACATACAGTACATACAGTAAGTGATAACATCAAGCTTGCAGTAAGCTTTTCTGGACAGAAGAATTGAGAAAAAAATAAATGCAGCATTGGATTGGTTTATATATTAATGTCATTTTGGTGACTAGTAAATTAAAACACTGTATGGCTCTCAACTGTACCTCCTGTATCCATGGAGTTGTCATCCTCTATCCGGCAGGCTTCAGTCAAAGTCACGAAAAGACAGCCTATAGGGTCCAAAGGGTGTCCCACCCAGCCCTCCAGATTCGTGATTGTGGTCACCCCCCTTTGGAGCAGCTCTAGAACACAGCAAGGGCAAATAGGTTTTCTACGCAAGCGCATTTACCTTTGATTTAGACTCAATAGTGAGTTCAAATGGTCTCTCCAACATACGGTCTGCGTGTGGTGAAAGAAGAGGTGTTGCGGGTTAAATACAGCTGGCTTTCACTGACACTGCCGTTAGCACATTCATCAGACTCAAAGATCTTTATTAATATCATGTAAGATTTATTGTTGTTGCCAGGGATTTAAAAAATAAATAAATAAATAAATAAAATAAATAAATAAATAAATACATTTAAAAAACCTGGAAGTGGGTTATAGAGCATGCCTGTGTGGGGTGTGATCATTTTGTCCAAACTCCAAGAACACAGTTGCTCTCCCACCCACAGAAACCACAGATTCATTACAACACCTTTGCATCCTGCCTTTCAAAAGGAACCACTCAAGGTGAATCAGACCCCCCACCCCCCTCCCGTCCCCGCCCATGCAGGATGCCAGAGGGAGGGAGAGAAGCCTCCTACCTTTCTTCTGGTGCTTGTATATTTCTAGCTGCCTCTGCTGCTGCAGCCTGAGGGTATTGATGATGGCAACGGCCAATCGCAATGCCTCTCTGGGGTAACCGTGGGATCGCAGAGCATCCACTCTGGCACAGGCGGTCGGCACATGCTCTGAAAATACAGGAGAGGGCATCTATGTGAACATTTCAACAGACAATATTACACATCTAATAAGCAGCGATAAAGCACATCTTACAAAACAGGCTGTTCTTTATTAAGATATTGGTTTCTACCTTTTCTTCCACAATAACACCAGACTGCAACATTGACTGTGGGCTTACGTTATCTGTACAAGCTGGAAGAACCTCAATGTTAATGAGCACACCACTTAAACAGGGATCCTAGTTACTATAAAAGACATCAAAAGTAGACGCTGTGAATTTTACCAGTTAAAACGGAGCTCTCCTGGCTTTTTTGTTGTTCTATTATTCCTCAGGTCAAATTGTATAATACCCCTTTTATTGAACAAAAGTTTTAAGACATTTCATACTTATGAACCTCCTCCACTCCCAATGTGTCAGTAACTTGTAGGTAATACAAACCCTGCCCCACTATTTGCTAATGAAAAGCTTCCACACTCATTCTGACGCAGAAGCCACTGAGGCATGACAGCTCAAGGGTGAATCCACAGCATGGTACATAACTGCATGTTAGAAAAGGAAAGGTGTGTGCATCAAAGCCTGCAGAAGTAGCTTCCTGAACAATGGAAAACAGGGCTCAGCCCACTAGTGATTCACAGCATCATTTTTCAATTGCAAAAGTACAGTATATTAAAATTAATGTGCCCTCTTGCAGTATAGGTTTTGAGAAAGATTTACTAGTGACAACATATAAACGTTTTATCTAGAAGACATGAAGAATGAGAAGTGCTATCGCACAAGGCAATAGGGTTTTTCAGAAATAATTTAACAATGAAGTTATTAACCCTTTCATGCATGAAATATTGAAAATAGCTTTATGTCCCCATATAAAAGACTAGGAGCATTTGTGTCCATCCCATATGGGGTTGCCATGCACGAAAAGGGTATGTTTTGCAAAGAGAACACCCACAACTCAAAGCCTGTGGTCGTGGGCAAGTTACTCCCTGTCATGGGAGTGCCTGCCTCCTTACCCAGCCAAAGCGGCAGCCCCTGGGAGGTGAAGAGCAGGCTCTCCCCTTCTCGCTGGTAAGTGGGCGACATGTAGAAATCACTGCTGATTATCCTCTGCAGGTGGCTGTCTTGCCAGTGCAGATCACAGGCCTCCATTGCTCTTGTGAAGACAGTCCTCCTTGGCCTAGCTAAGGAGTCTGCAGGGAGGAGAAGTGAACAGGAAAAAAAATAAAAACAAACAAGGACGTGACAAAAACAGGCCTAGCATTCTGGGAAGACAAGATATAGGAGAGAACTATATGGAGCTACAACTAAAAACTTACAGGAAAACAAACACCAGGGAGAACACTTTGGGAGAAGAGAAGTCATCAGGAGACGTATTTTCCTTTTACCATTTAAAAAGGTCTTGACTCCAGGTCTTTATTTACATTATACATGCGTGGATGAAACAATGAATTGTCACTATCGGTTGTACTTGAAACTAAAATAAAACACACACACTTTGTTTTAACGCGAGATTTGCTGACATTTTACCCTCAAAATAATTTATTGACAAGGTGTCAAAGCAGGCAAATACACTAAGGTTAACTAATTGACATTTAAAAATATCTCATTACAGGGTCAGTGTGCGAGTCACTAAGCTGTGTCTCACATTAGAGCAACACACTGAAGCAATTAAAGTTAACTCAATGCATGCCCAAGCCCTTTGCCCCTCCCTGGCTCTTAGCTGCCAAGGCTGTCATCAGCTCAGAGGGTCTCCCAAACCCCAGCTGACGTGAGCAGAATGCGGGTGCGGGGTGGGTTGGTGCAGGAGCACCTTCAGAACTTGCTAATTGCACCCAGAAGAGAGCGAGAGTCTTCAGTCGTGTTACCCTTTCTACCCCCACTCTTCCTCAGCCTGCCAAACATATACACTGTAGACCAATTAGAGAACAGCAGATGGAAGGAGAGCATGAGATCTACAGGAGTTTCAATTAGAGACGTTTCCAGGAGAACTAGAAGGTTCAAACTGCTGCAGTTTCATCACGGTGTGTGCAGGTTTATTTTTTGCACTAATGAAGCACTTAAAACCTATTAAAACGTGATTTTACTTAGCTTAAATTTAAAAATGCATATGACAAGACAGCCATGGGAATACATTGCTAACTACAATATTAGTGTGTTTAAAAAAAAGTCTATTTTCTGAACACTCTCAAAAGGGTCTCCCACTGGCAATCCAGTTTCCCATGGCTTGTATTGTTACTGCTGCAGATTAGGCTGGTAAGAAATAGCATGGACCACCTACATTTTGCAGTCATAGGGAATCAGAAGTATAGAGTTGATATACTGTATGCAAATACTTGGGCTACACCACGCATACACAATAATGTGTGAAGGGACTGTAAGCTCTGTATGTAAATAGGGGTATATGCATGCGATACAAGCAGGTGACAGAGCTCACCTTGGTTGAGGTTGGAGCTCTGTGGTAGGGCATTGGTAATGTTTGGTAACTCGTTCCCGTAGTTGCCGTCCTCAAGAGGACACACGTCCATGTCACTCCACTTCTTCAGCTGCCTGAGCCAGCAGGACTTCTCATCGGTTTTGCAGTGTGGGTTCAGCACAATACAGACCCATAAAGCACCTAAACAGAAAGTGAATCTGTGAGCTATAGACCAGCGCCCACCATTGACCAGTTACCTTTCTGCACTAACCCAAAACCATATACTGCTTCCTTTTTGTACCAGAAGGAGCTATGGACTGGACCCATAAGCTTCAAAAGGCACTCATGTGAATTATTGTAATAAAATAAACATGGCAGGACTAGCATTAATTCCTACTATTGCTGCCATCATTGCTTATATGGATCCTGTAAGCAAATCTTATGATGAACACACAAAATGTTAAAACCAAAAAGTGAAACAAACTGCTATCAGCAGCAGAAGTGGCAGCAGGGTATGCGGATTGTTTGGCATCATTAAGTCCTGCACTGAGGCAATGGAAACTTACTCTAGCAATACAGGCTGAATGTCATGTTTCACTCTCCAGGCAACAGATGGCTGATCTGCATGTATTCTTCTGTATTTCTATTAAAAACTTGCTTCAACACCAGTCTGATTAGCCATCACACCAGACTTACAAAGGTCCTTGATCCACAATAGGGTCTCAGCAGTCAATGTATGTGTACACAATAATTAAGGGTGTGCAGGAATAATTCAACAACAAATCGAGATGTAATGAACAATTTATATAAATAAGAGACCAGGCTCAGCTAAGCTAAATGAACGGTCTGGTAGGAGTGTTGGTAGCTCTAGGTAAAGTGAACTTGATGTGCAGCACTATTTCTAAGCAAAAGGTGACTGACAGTAGTTTTCCTTACCCAGCTCATCCCACAGCTGTCTGCATTTCTCTGTCATACCAGTTCCCTGTTGCCTCCATAGAGACAGCCGTGGGTCTGCCATGAACTGTTCCGTTATTAAAGTCAGCATCCGGGCACCGTTTGAATCCCGCATCCTTAGCATCTCTCGCACCTGCCGAGCCAGAGCAAAAAAGTGAGTCTGGGAACATGCAGCTGCTCCAGTTTAACCGATTTATTTAAAAGTACTTTCTAAAGGCTGACACACACACACACACACACACACACACGCGCAGTAGTTTAAAAACAAAAAACAGGTTATCCATGCCTCCATGATTTGGGATGGCTTGAAAGATAGATAGACAGACAGACAGACAGATACTACTTTCCAGGCAACAAAGTAGCTACTTGAAATAAAAATATAAGAAGTCAACTGCACAACACCTGCACAATAGACTCCATGTAGGTTGCAGATATTTTGCAGTATAAAAAAATGGCCTTGATGCAAAGGACTGGATAAATACAAGGCAGTAAGAGATCTGAACACAACACTCCTCATGCTTTGTTCTGAATAAAAAGATCACCTACCTTGGCGAACATAGAGTTGAGCTGCTTCCCCGACCCGTAGTAGCCTCCCTGGGACAGGAACTGCTTGACCTGCTCCCTCACCTGCTCCTCATCCAGGTGCCAGCAGTTCTCATCGTTGATACTGGCTCCAGCTGTGGGGTCCGGAGCACCTGAATAGACAGCCAACCAGCCACAATCAATACAATGTCAAACTGCATTGATTCATATAGTATCATTTTAAAAACAAGCTAATACTTTACACCAGGTGTTCAGCCACCTTGACATCCCAAAGTAATGCATACAAGGGTCAACAAAATTGTCTGCCCAGAGAACATTTACAGGATTTTTACAGTCAACAAAATCAGTACAAAAAGAACAATTGTGCAAAGGTTTGTACACTTAACATACATGTACAAAAGGCAGCACATTTCCGTGTCAAGAGCAGGCATCTGAAGCAGTTACAATACGGGAAAGAATTGTAAATATCAGCTTCTTAACTTGTTCAGGAAATATATATATATATTCCTAACTTAAACTTCAATTTTATTCTGCATTGAGGTACTGCAGGTGCTCAACCAATAGATAACAGCAATATTTAAAAAGGATCTTAAATGTTGCTTGTATGTCAATAACTTGGTAAGTAGATCTCAGGTTTGATTTTCATCTGCAGAGACAACACCTCATCATAATGGTGTGTGGGAACACTGGACTTAAAAGCTCTCACAATGCTGCTCCAAGGAGTCCAAGGCTAGGCTACAACTACTGGATGGCTTTGGTGCAATGGAAATATTCTCCAAAGACAAGATGCCCAATGTCTCCATCGTACAGCAAGCCAAGATTATCTTATGAAAAAACTTCTATACTGCCGCCCTATTTGAATAGATTTCCTGAGCTTTGCCTCCACTGGAGTTAATATTGCAAATTAGAACCAAATGCTCAGTTTGTTTTTAGTGCAACAGCCTTTATTTTATTTTATTTATTTATTTTTTAAAACAGAAAACATTGTCGGCACAGCCTCCAATTGTTACAAAACATGTTATCAAATAATGTAGCATGCAAGACTTAAATTTGGATGCCTGTGACAATCACCCCCAATAAAAGCACTCACTCCTGCAAACAAATCCACTGATCCCTCCTTCAGGGTTTCCACCTGTCACAAGGTTACTTCTCAGAAATGGCTTCATGACAGACTTGCTAAAAAACTAAACCATTTACAGTACACTCGCATAAAACCATCATTCAGAAACTACTCTGTATTGCCTCGTGGCCCTTAAAAAAAACAACACAAAACAAAAAAAAAAAAAAAAACACATTTATTAAATCTGGAGGAGGAAACTGTAGAATATAGATCAGTTTACAAGACAATGGCTTGGCTTCATGATGCAAAATCTTAAAGCACAAAAACAATTATCCCTTGACTGTTGATATAGTAAGTTGTGAAATCTAATGTATATAAACACAGTAAAGTTTGAAAGTAGGCGTCTATTTTAATGACTCGAAGAGAGGGACTCTCAATAGCACCTTTAACTACAGTACATTAATCCCACTGGGATCCCACTCCTCAAGACTCCCTTATTAAACATCACTAAATACCAGGGGTGTGCAATTCATATCGACCGACACCCCAGACAACAAGATTTGTGTGAGGGACAAGTTTTGCCGTTATACTTTGCCCATCGGACAAGTAGTTTTTATTTATTTTTCCTGCCTTCGTTCTGTTGCTAGAAAGACACACCAGATTTTTAATTATTTTTATTTTAGAGAGCCACGCAAGTTTCTGAAAACTGAATTGCTGAAGTTTAGCACATACACAGAAACAATTTTAAAAAATGTTTATGTCCCACCCCTATCACTTCTGATTGGCTACTGTGGGAAAAGCTGATCTTCTATTGGTTACAAAGAAACCAATAAAATGGCTGCCAAGAGCGCCTCTGGCAATGCACAGACTAATCTTTTAAAACTTAAGGTATTATTTACATTTTTTGAAAATTAGCAAATAAGTGATGCTGCTTAATGCATGAAGCTGACATTTTAAATGCAAAAGTTAAAAAAAAAAAGTTGGGAAGGTATTCTCGGATTAGAAAAAATCGTGTTGTGTAATTTATAAAATTATTTCTGAGTCAACTTTGTGGTCAAGCGTCTGCTTGTTGGGATGATTTAAAAAAAAAGATTACCGTTGTGAAGCATTTCAAAAGACAACATTTCCCTGGTAAAAATACATCGATTTTAGTGTTGCTAACCTAGTTTGATATTTACCATATTGACATCATTTTTTTTTTTAGATTTAAAAATGCTATATTAAATATATATATTTTTTTTACTAGATTTGAACAGAAGTGATATTAGTTATTTATTGGACAAGCACAATCCATCGATTTGTGAAACTATTAAAACATGAAGATTGACAAACGTTTATAAATGATATAAATGAAATGCTTATATATGACATTATCTGTACAATATTTTATTATATTAATACAAGTTACAGACTGTAAATCTCATGGCAATGTGTTTATGTATTAATTTATGTATTTATTTTTCAGTGAGTGGTGCAGAGAAAGAATGTTTCTCCCAAAAAATTTTTTTTAAAAAAAAGCCATCAGGGTATAAAACCAGGATCACCCTGCTGCAGCTGTGTTCCAGGTAGCCATCATGGGACAAGATGTTAGATGAGGAAAAATAGCTGTAAAACGTTGTACACTGTTAAAAAAATAAGTATATAATAGAAATAAACAAAAGAAAAAACATTTTTGTCTTTGCAGAATTTGATGGAGCCTCCTGTAAATATTGTGTGCATTTTGGTAGAAAAACCATTACAAAATGCAGAGAAACTTGACAGGTTACACACAAGCCCTTTAAAAATCTGGGGTACAGCAGTGACAAAACTGAAAGAACGTCAAGAAAAAATAAAGAAATCAGAATTCCACAAAGCAGCAGCAATAGTTGGCAATAATTTTGTATCGGTGATGCAACAAACTAAAAACGCCTCTACATCAGGAGTTGGATTCAGCTTATAGAGAAAGAGTGGGGGAAAAAACAGGCAGAAGCTATTTTTATATTTGAATAACTCCAAGTATTGCTTATTACAGCTGTACTCTTAGTATGTTACTTACATTTACTAGCCAATGTGTTCCAAACTGCACAGAAAGGAACATTTCCTTAAAGTATGTTATACATTTGTTGAGGTGAGGTGGGGTCACTGGGAACCTTTTGTGTATTTTGAAGAATTGTGAACCTGTCAAGTTACAAGGCTAGATCCGGCCCTGTTAATCACTAACTGATTGACTGTGTTCACTGTTAAATGAAACCAAAATCCTACAAGTTAAATTCTACTTTTTTTGTGTGTGTGTTTTATGCAGTGTGGAGGGGACAAGTAGATTTTCTAACATTTTGTCCATTGGACAACAAGTTTTTTTCAAAAATTGCACACCCCTGAATACTCAAGGAGAGAAGTGTTGTTTTAGGACATTTGTGGTAACACGACCTGTTGTGTCTTAAAATTCTAAGAACAGTACCAGGTATGAGGGATCTGTTTACAATACATTTCCATTTGAATTTTACTACTAAAAAAAGCCAATGCTTTAAGACTTCAACCGAGATATTTCCTGTATTTGGCTAAAGACTGCGTGTGAATAAAAGATCTGCCTCACTGCAAAGGCAATATTTTAATAGGACTTACAGGACTTGTGTGTATTGCTGTATCTGCTAATGATCAGTAAGTGGCAATTCAAAAACCTGTGTGCATTACTACAAAAACAGCAGGTTCATTTTGCACAGACCCATTTCCGCCCTAAATAAAAGCAGCCACTGAGTTTCATATAACAGTAAAGAAAGAAAAGAAAAAAACTCCCCTGTAAAATAAATATGAACCAAAAAATTCCTGTTGCAGTCAGGTTAAAGTACAGTATTTAGTTGTGTGCTAGTTTAACAACATTAAAAAAGTGAAAAACAAATTGGAATTAAATGCAAAAGTGAACAGTCTTCTCTTTATTTTGTAGGTTTAAATCCATTTTAGTAAAATTGGTAAGAAAGGTTGGCTATTCTTTCTACAGATGAGATTTTGTGGTTTGGAAACTTGATTTATTTACTCCCATGCTTGTAATCTGCAGCATGGAAATGTTGAAAAGCATATGTCAGTAGAGGGGGTTTTAAATATAAACCATAAATGCACACAGGGAAGGGGGTTCTACACCCTCAACGCACAGCCAGTACTCAAGACAAAACATGTGGCTATCTATAGCAGTTGTTGCAGGACTTCATTTCCTTTTACAAAATCAGTGAAAAGTAAATATTTAGGTACAAATCAGGCCATTTGGCAGAATAAGCAGCAACTAACTAATAGTACTGCACAGGCCAAGTTCAGAAACATGAAGGTACTCTGCAAAAATGAAACCATTTCAGCAAAAAAAAAACCCCATAAATGCCACATTAAATCAACTTTAAAAAATAGTATCCAACTGGTTAAACAGCTATCGTTGCAGCAATTCATAATCAGGTATAACGAGCAAAAAGCAAGAATAATTAGTATTATTTTTACCATGAACTTGGTTGATTTCCGAATTAGATGACAGAATCTCGTCTGCCAGTTTCTGTGCAGTGGGAAGGACCTCTGTGTGATGAGCGGCGATTAAATACTGTACAAATTTTTGCAGCTGGTCCCTGTTCATTTGGAAAAGGGTCTCTGAGATGGGAAGACGCAGTTTGACCTGGTCCGGCTTACGGATTCGGTAGAGCGAGAGCGCCACCACATGGGCGCAGTAGAAAATGTCTTTGTTCCCACAGCCGCACGTGACAGAGGTGATCTTGCAGCGGTCGAAGCTGATGGCCACTTTGTACACAGTCTCCGGGTCTGACTGGGACGCTGGCTCCGTCACTGTGCCGCTCAGATGGAAACCTGCAACACAACATCAGGTTCATTTAATTTTTTTTAATTTGTATATTCTAAACACATTTATTATACATAGACAGAAAAGATGATAGTATGCAACCAAGAACATCCAGCAAATTAAAAACACAGGGTGATTAGAAAGTAAGTTTACCACATCACGTACGTACGTATGTGTTTTACATGCGTAAAGATTTGTTGCTGTATATAAAATGAATTGAGTAAAAAGGAAGTGTACTTGTCCAGCTACATGGTTTTATATTAACAATATTAAACAAGAACGAAATCAGACCTGTTCATGGAGCTTTAGAATTACGAGACTGCAAAACATTCATAAAAAACAATGAACAGGTATTTAAGTTGGTATAAAACAATGTACATACTGACTAGTTTACCAGGTTTTTAAACCTGTGCTCAGATGCCATAGGTCCACAAATGCAAAAATACTAGCAGCACACTATTCAAACCAGTCAAAAACCAACATTTAATAGTTTATTGTCAAGGCAACCCATTGGAGGGAAGAAAGAAAAAGTCAGCCTGTGTAATCCAATCTTTACTGCGCTTCATGCTGGTTATCACATTGCCAACCATTTCCCTGCATGCTGCACACAGCTGAGAAAATGCATTCCTCCTAGCCTTACAGGAGCAGACGCTCGCACAGCTGTATTCTTTACCAGGATCTGTTACCTAACATCCCCCTATCCCTTCAAATGTCACACACTAGTAGGGTATCCATTCCCCACAGGCTGTGCTGAGCTGAAATCACTCCCAGTGGAGCCATAAGCCAACAACAACATGATCTGTACTATCACTGACACAGTCTCCAGAGGCATGCCATGTTTGAAGCTTTTACTGTTTCACCCCCACCCCCTTGCAAAGATTAGATTCCAGACCCATCCCAGCTGGGCTTTTTGCTCTTTTTTTAATTTTACATTTCATAATGAATTTTCCATGTTGGAAGTAAAATCCATTAAGCAGTTTTTCTCCAGCAGATCGGTGACTGTGTGGGTATTGTATGTTAATACACTAGTACTGTACAGGACACATTTACACTTTCAAATACAGTACACAAGTCAACATTTTGTCATTAACACAATGAGGAGGAGAGTGGCTGCTCTTGTGGGGACCAGTAGAAATCTGAGCTCCCTTATTCACAGTACTTCAAGTAGCGTTTAAAAGGCTGGTCCTTTAAATACTCATGTTATATTACTTTTTTTTTTTCAGATGGTTTATACGTCAGTCAATGCTAAATGTACAGTACTGTGTAAAACAGCCAGAGTTATACTCTGGTAACAAGACAGCTTTTAGTCTCTTTATATATGCTATAGGGGGCTCTGTAGAGGAATGAGGACCTAAATTCTGTGTAGACAGACACTTTAGTCCAAATAAAACAGAACATTTGGCAACTAAATTCTGTTTCTAGACAAACACCTAATTTCAAAAGGTTTTAGAAGCAAATTGGTGCTAAAATAAAAGCAGTTATTTTACAGTTGTGCTTCACTAGTTAGGTGTATAATTAAGACCATTTGAAATAGGATGAGGCATGAAAAACATATTCAGATTTGAGAACCTGACAATGCGAAAGCAAGATGGAAAGTGGAAGCACTGGTATCCAATCAAGTGTTTTGCTGCACATTTTGCATTTAGTATTTTAAATATTTAAATCATTGTGCACTGCAGGGGAGGCTCTCACTAAAGCACTTTTCCTGTGCAGCACTGGCACAGGTACCCTTTGTATGTATATATTGAGAGTGTGGAGCCTGGAGAGACACTGCTCTTCTGACAGTGCGGAGGTCTCAGAGACAGGGTGTTATAAAATAATTTGCACTGCGACCTTAGAGGAAACAATGTCACATTAGAATAAATCTTCTGACTCGCAGATAGGAGCAAACTGTTGCTAGATCAGTTCAAGATAACATGAGGGACTTCACTACCAGAATAGGGCCTAACATACAAGGCGTTGCTTGTAGTGGATTGTGGGGGGAACTTGCAACACAGTCTGCTCACAGGCAACTGTGTACCCACTGAGCCATTAGATTAAGCCTGTGGCTTCCTTCAACCCCCAAGTGTGCAGATGAGATACACCTCTGTGTTTGTCTTTTTTCTACCCGTATGCCAAGTAGACTACTAGTTGGAGCCCCATGTAAATTAAATTGGAACTGTAACCTTTTAAAATGTGGTTGAAAAAGGGTCATAACATCTAGACAATGGTGCGTAATAAGCATGTACAAACCCTACTGAACAGTTGCCAAATCCCACAAAGGTTTTTCCAGATGAGTTCTGGTCGAGAGGATTTTTTTTAAAGGAATCTGACCCTAGATTTACTGCCAAACCCTTTTAGGCAGAGCCAAAATCACAGGCCAATGTGATTAAGTGAGTTTAGAATGATGTCTGTTTTCATTTTGATAAAAGGAAAGAAAGGAAAGGGGGTACCTGTATGTGCTGCAATATTAGTCTCTAGAGAACTCAGAGTTGAAAGCAAGTTTGAGTTTAAGAAATAGATTTTTTTTTTTTTTTCTTAGTGTGTGTGATGTTTGAAATACTTCTGGGAGAAGCTTGCTGGGGTTGGTAATCTATCAAAAGGCGGCTGTACAATCTGGCTTGTGTAATTTTTATTTTAGGGAATGAATTCTCCTACAAGAAAAAACAAATCTGGTTTAAGAACACATCCCATAAATATGTACACATGTACGTACATTGTAAAACAGGCCTCCTAATAAAGCAAATGTATAAACACAGGTTTTAAACAGTTCAGTATTTCCAAGTACGTCTGTTTTCCTGTATGTAGTTGCCCTGACTGAGGCAGCAGCTTCAATGGGCAGAGCATTTACTGAGGAAGAGAAATCTAATTTGTTGGAATGCCATTTTATGAATTAACCTTAAGAACCCACCTCTCTAGCAGGCGGATACAGGGCGGTTGCGTGTTCACTGTCTGTTGCACTCACTTGATAGCACCACTTTCTTCTCTCCTGCCCACTCTGATTCTGAGCAGGCATGAAAAATAATGTGTACTGATCGCGTGCACTTAAATCATGTACGCTTTAAGCATTTTTTTTCTACGAGTTTTTTTTTGGGAGGGGGGGGCATGTAAACCGAGAACGATGGTGTGTCGCCACAACTGTTCCATCACACCACATTGGATTAACCAGTCGCCTTTCTGTTTACACACTGTCAACCAAGGATTAAGCAGACAATGCTGCACGAGCACCCAGCTTTCAAACTGATTCATATGGCCAAGACACTGAAAAGCACAAAAGCAGACCGATGTCAGTAAAGCTGCCATTTCTATTTTATTTATTAGTTTAATTATTTGTAACTTTCAATATTTAACATTATATTAAAACTATGACTTACACAATATTGGCTTTGCACAGCTACACAACAAAGACATTCGTTTTCGTCATGTTTAAATACTCCACTTGGGACAGGCTCCGAGGTGATGCAGACAGTTTTTAAAATCCTTCAGGTCACTGGTGACCCAATAGGTACAGGAGCACAATGAAAAGGTCAAAAGTTTGAATTCTGCCTGGAAACAGCTAACCTGACAACAGACTGCACACTTAGTTTAGCAGCCTGTAATCCTGTAAGCACAAATGAAAGCTTTCACAGGATCTGACAAATAAAACAATCTGTAACAGTCCCAGGGTGTTTCAGGATAACAGCCCTCACTATGGAATCTTTTGAACAGAGGCACCAACACAAATTGATTAACAAGCATACAGTTAATCTTTCTCATCAAAACTTCTATGACGAAAGGGCTGCCAAGTTCATGCGTTAGACAAATACTGCATATATTTTACATTTAGTTTCCTCCTTTGATACAGTATTAACCCATTAAAAAAAATAAGGCCATTTTTTTTTTTAATAGTAATTTAAGGTGGAAATAACAGGCACCTATATCTTAATCTGGACAAATGGTTCAGTTGTCTTCCTGAATAATTCTCAACATGGCTCTCAGCAAAAATCCCAAAGCTTACTCTGCTTGAAAGGTACTGTATTGGTCTTGTCAATAAAAAAATCAAAAAAAAAAAAAATAAAGCACAAAATGTCACCTCCTCTTTCCTGCCGCACTGAATAACAAAAGTAGCTCTTAGGCCCAATATTAAAAACGGGTCGCAACCGGGTCTGAAATTGACAGTTGTCTGCTCCTGACCGAGCCTGCTGTAGAGGATGCTGGGCTCATGAACTCTTTTGCACATGACAATGCTCCAGTGAAGTGGGGCATCTGCTGCTGATGGAAATAAAGAGCTCTCCTCATCCCCAGCCAGGCCTGTCGGTTCCATTCAGCGCACCCTTCTTTTATTGCATTCAGGAGTGTCACCCCGGCTCAATAGAGAGCTGAAGCGTGCAATTAACACCCTGCCTTGCGATACTGTCGTTTGTTTGTTTTTTATTTCAATTAATTGGGGGTGGAGAGAGGGAGCTGCATGTACCCATATATTTCACTTTATAAAAGGTAGATGCTTTATAAATGGATAGCGCTACAGGAGCAGGTACAGTACTTATCCATACATACTTGACCATTTTAAAAAGGGCAATACCAATCCAATGGTATGTACACAAAGTGAGCTTAGCACAGAACCGCAACCATGCGCTTTCACTGTTCAGTAGCTTCTAGTAGAAACCCCCATGAGGGTGCATGAGCAAATATGTCTATGGCTGCAGCCAAACCTCTAATGGATATGCTTTTAAAAGTAATTTGTACTGATTAGCTGTCAACCATCTGCTTTTTGGGTTAAGATTAGTCTTTTCACATAGCCTGCTTAAAAATCAGGACAGGGATACAGCATTTTTTTTTTTTGTTAAACCAAAAAAGGATCCAGGCTACTTGGTCCTGCATATTCCTCCTCAAGCCCTTAACAGCTGAGCAAGTCAAAAAAGGAGCCACTCTCCATCTTACTGCCATCTGCTCCCATCTCAGAACGCCTACCCAAGGCCAAGGAACCAATCAGAGTAAGCCCTCTCCCCTACTTTATCCCATTAACCTCTAATCGACCATCAAGACTCAATACCCAAAGCACAGCAATGGGCCAGCAGTATTCCCTATTGCCCAGCTGTGTCAGACACAGAGTTCAACACAACTGAGAAAATAATCCCAGACTCCCCCACCCGACACACACACAACCCTTGTTTAATTATGATATAGGAAGCATGTTTGACATGCCCACCTCTTAACCCTTTGCGGTTCTATGTCGGACCTGGTCTGACATTGCAATTTTCCCTTTCCGGTCCAATGTTGGACTCTGTCCGACACCATAAAAAAGACGTAAAAAACAGGTCTCTAGTCGTTTTTTCTCCGGAAAAAGCCAAGAAAACCATTCAAAGGCCGAGTGAGACCGATAGGAGCTGAAAAAAAGGGGCGTATGTCATGAATACAGATAGCCCTGGCACCACATGGATAACACGGGCATAAACAAACAAGATAGCTGCTGCTGCTTCACAGACATTTGCAGAGGTTTTTTTAGATGTTATAGTAATAAAATAATGACTTGGATCGCATTATTGATGAGTTTGGTGATAAAACAAGTGATCAGGAGATGATTTAATTGGTATGCACTACCACGAAGAGGTATGTGAAAAATACAGCGAACAAGGGCGGTGCTGGAGATGCAGTACTGAGTGTCCTGTTGATTATGCAGTGCCTTTTAAACCTGTTTTGCTGTGAAAAAAAACAACTTAAAACAGCGCGTCTAAAATAAACTGCGCGTGTGAAAATAAATTGGACCCGATGCGCTGAATAAATGGACTGAAAGCTGGGGTTGTTCACACTAGTTTTCAGAGCACTTGCCTTAACATACTGTACAGTATGCAAGGATGGATTTACTGTACTGTATGTTTCCACATACTGCTGTGCACTGTATATTCTCAAACACTGTCACCAACTTTAATAGAACTTCACCTGGCAAATGAAAAAAAACATTATCAAAGCTACATTTGGATGAGACTGTTTTAGATTACAGCTCCGTCAAGATGAAAGGGAATATATTGAAAGTGGTCAGTTCGATACAGTAATGTTTTTGTGTTCACAAAATACTCCACCATACTGTACAATTTTCTACTACTTTTTCTTTATACAAAAAATGTGTATGTACATATAGCAAATTAATTTACATGCAGGACAGAGATGACTGGCTTCTAAATTATTTGAATATGAATACTCATGCAATAAATACAGGAGGAAAAATAAAAACATAAATTACTGGATTGCTAATTTGTTCAAGTACATACAGATGTCCCGCTTTAGCTAAAAAGCAGCAGATTTAAGACGGACAGAATCAGTTCAGTGTGTGGTGGTAGTTTCTCTTCCCAGTGAAAAGCAGAACGGAGGTGTACTGAGGTGAATGCTGTAGTTGACAACAGATTTATGAAACCCATTATAAATATTCTTAAAACCCACAACTCAAACTACTAGTGTAATATTCCAGTACCTAGCCCTGTAATCTGTTGTGCCCTATTGCACTTCATTCTACAGTAAAGGAAAACAGGAGGGTGACGTACAGTAAAAGTTATTTGATGGCAAGAGAATTACAAAAAAGTACATTCCAAAACAGAAAAAGCACTGCAAAAAGATTTCAGCCATGGCGCAGAAAGACACTGAAATACACTGAAATACTAAGCTTCTCAAGCAGCCAGTATATTAAAAGTAGTTTTGTAAATAGAGTCCACTAAATTCGAAAATGAGACACCCTGCTAATTCAAAAGACACTCCCCCTTTTACCTTGTGTATTAAAATTAGAATACCAACACCAAATTTAGCTAAAGCTTTCTGTTGTGGTCATTGTTATTCATTACTAAATAATTCAACAGTCTTCATGCCACATTAAACCATGTGTTGAGCAATATTTTTTCCATTTGAAAGTATTAAGCAAAATGTACACATTAGGAGGCACCACAACAAACACCGCACAGAAAGTGCATTGTTTAATAAATGCATTTCCCATCCTCCCGATTTCATGTAAAATCGGATATTTTTTCCTTAAAAACAAGGAGTCCAGATTTAGCTAAATACATAAGCGTATCACAAATTCAAAATCAGTCTATACTTTTTTTTTTTTTTGTTAAACATTTACCAGATAAATCTGCAACACATTATCATTCAGCAATTAAAAACTGTAGCTAGTCATGAAAAGGAAAGACTCCTTTCTCCTTTTGCAGAGACGAAATAAAAGCACAAAGAAAGAGCATGGGTACGCCACACTAAAAAAAAGTTTCGAGAATACCACAGGCTTGTTAAAAGAGCTAATGTGATTATTAATAAAAATTCCATCAACTTATTAAAAAAGACGCGTCATTTTATAGAAATACAAAACCAGTGTGTGCTTATAAACCACTGACACTGGCATCATGAAGAACATTATATTTTTCACCTTTAATAATTAAATTCTCATTGACGTCTTTTTTTTTTTTATTTCTGTGGTACTCTGCCTGAGCAAGACAGGGACAGTCACTTTGACCTTATTTCTGATTGGTCCATTGTGACGCGAACAGTGCGTAGCGCAAATACAAATATAACAAATGTATTTCTACATTTGCTCACTTCGCTTGCGGTGTGCATTACTCCACTTAAATCAATAGTTTGTTTGTTTATTTATTTATGTTATTTATTTTTATTCGCTCTGATCTGGTGTGCACACCCCTAACATGGAAGCCAATGCCCATTGATGCGTTTGATATGACATTGTATGCTGCAGAGCTGCGCTACACTTCGACTTAAGAATGTGTTTAACATTTACGTATTTAGCAAAATCTGGACTTTTAGCTAAATCTAGGGAAAAAATGTGATTTAAATTAAATCCAGGGAAAAAAAAAAAAAAAAAGACCTGTTAAACATTAGTGCTTTTTTTTTGCCCCATACATGGAAGCCGCCATTTTGGCTCTGTTCACTACAGTTTCAGTGACACTGGCCACTTCAAAACATCCTTTCTCCAGTTTTACAAGTCATAGAGTGGTCATCAGCGGCTCATTTGAAAAGGTGATAACTGATTAACTCTTTAGAAGGACCAGGATCGTGTTAACACGATCATACTGAAGTGGGCTTTTAGGGCCGTGATCGTGGAAATACGATAAAAAAGCACTTTGTTTTTTAGACTTACAGGGCCACCATACTTTGCGGTACAGGCTTGAAACAACACATCAATGGATAGAGGAGGGACTGACGTTCACTTCCTGGTAGTTTGGTTTTTTTCGTGTGACGTCAGAGAGGGGCATTTGGGGTCTAAAGGGCAGAGACAGTTCACAGCAGCCCACAGAGACAAAAGCAAATACACAAAACATCACAGGAACCTGTTTAAAGCGAATTAAAAAAACAAAAACAAACACACACTGTAAATCTGATGTATTTTACTTGGAATAAATGTTCCAATATACGTTCTAATATATATATGTTTTACAACATTTATAATTAATCAAGAAACGAGTGGATATAAGCATATAATATTTCATAAATTAAATGTATCGGGTACTTTTTTTCCTCATTACTGATAATAATGAAATGAGTAACTTGGCTCAGTATTTTATTTATAAATATTTATTTTGAGGAAAAAAAATAAAATTGGTGTTGGAAAAGTTTGTATGGTTTCTGAAGTACTGTTATGTAATGTTCCTCAGTGTTCTGAAAAAAATGGACACCATTTGCAAGAAGTTACTGTAAAAAAAAAAAAAGGATTTTTAGTGAATTTTTATAGGAGTAGAGTCAACTACAGCCAAAAAACGCCTGGTTCTGGGGGAGCATTCCACTGAAAAACACTTGGTCCTGAAAGGGTTAAATTAGCCATTATTTATGTACTTATTAAAAATGTTCTATCCTTCAGTCAGTCATGCCCCCCACTTTGCGTACCACTGAACTAGAAGAACCACAAAAGGATAAAGGTAAACCTATACAAAATGTTGGCCATCCAAGTTAGTGGCCACATTTTAGATGACATTTTCTGTTACAGTTTACTGAACTACTTCTGCTGAATAATATTACATCAACCTGTGATCTCTGCCAAATAAATAAATAAAAATTTGAACTATATGGTCAATGAGTCTCTTCTGCACTGTCCAGGTCAGTCATTTTATAGTACAGGGTAATGACCGGTTTGCACCAAATTAGTTTTCTTGTCAGACAAATAATTTACATGCATCCTTGATTTTTAGATTTCAGTAGCCACTGGCACAGGGAAGCCGAATATCTGAAATGTTTAGTTGTATTCATTTTTAAAAAGTAAAACAAATAGTCAATTGTACTCCCTCTGAAGGACACCCAATATTGCATTTTGTGGAGTTGTCATCAGGCCCTTGCCCTGGAGGTGTAAAATTAAATTGAAACAATCAGTATCCCCTTCCTCTCAAGCTCCACAGCCTTCTCGTCTTACCCCATTCTTCCAACCCGACGTCTCGCTGGCATGGACTGAAGCTCAGCGATGTCCTCCCTTCATATTCTTAAACGCGCCATGACCCGCTTTATTCCCTGTATACCGGCTGCCTACTGTGCCTGGATTCAGAGTCCCTTTTGTTCTCTGCGGGCCTGTCTAGGCCTCAGGCAGGGGACTGGCTTACTATTGTTGCCCACAAAGCCAGAACAGCAGTTACCAGGCGTCAGCTTGGGAGCGGGGCCTGCGACCCACTAAAGCCCCAGAAACGAAAGAAAGAAGGAAAAAGAAAAGGACTCAAATAAAAGTTAAAAGAATTGCTTCTGCCGAGAAGCATCACCAAGGTTACCTATTTGTGTATATTAAAACAAATACAATACTTGTGAATCAGTTGAAAAATGAAGTTATCTACCACCACAATGTAGTATGCAAACACATTCCTGCTTTGTTAGTACAATAGGTACAGTATAATGTGCTTCTACTACTAATTGTTTTTTTTTAATTTAATTCAACATAATTGAATTGCTTTTTGAAAGTCCCATGTTATCACTTCTCATTGCAACAAAGAAAGAAAAGTAATTTTCAAGTCAGCGGATAATACAAGGAAACTTTAAGTACAATGTATTAATAAAGACCACTTTGCACTGATGTCACGGAAAAAAAAAGTTATTCACGGTGTTGATTTAGCAGCCTGACATTTTGAAAGGTTGGTGTTCGAAGCCCTCCAAGACAAATGGCAGCGATATTAACAAAATGCATTAACACTATGCATTGGCTACAGTGCGCTCTGCGTCCTACAATCTTGATGCCCCCCACCCCCAAAATAACCTTATGAAATGGCCAAGTGACCATATACCATAACCAATGTGTAGAAATGCAATAGGCTGCCAAAGTGACATACTGTACAAACTCACTCAACTGTGTTAAAACATTTGCTGGCCCAAAGTTGGTGTTCTGAAGCTGCATACTAAAATATCTCCCTTAAGGATGTTAGAAACAGTACAGCACGCTGGGTTTGATTGCAATGCTTTGAACCTGCCTCTTGCCTCCAAATAAACTAAGGAGTGGGAGCCATGTGATCCTTAAAAACTGAGAGCCACTGAAATCACTGTGGGGGAGTCTGTCTACAATAAAAACCCTTGGAGTTCAGGAGAGAGTTACAGAAACACTGTTCATAGTGAGCATCCGGTGTACCGTCATCAAAACAGCTTGCCTTTGTTACTTTCCTAAGTTTAAATTCAGATGCGTCAACATGTGGTTGTGGCAAACTATGTACACAAACTTTTTTTTTTTTTTTTTTTTTTTTTTTTTAAATATGCATGTATTTTAATCTTTACTCTGGAATTCAACATAAGTCAGCTCATTTATATAACTATGGTATGTACAGTACATTGATTGCAGAAGGGCCCCCCGCTATTTAAAGATCATCTGCATACAAAATGCAATTCAAGATGTAATCATTCAGGCAGGGAGTATCCAAAGTACGCCCAGAATCTGGCAAGCCTGCTATCGGTTTCTGAGGTCTGTGTCCTGGAATGCTATTCCACCCGATTAAGACCTAAAATCCCCTGGAACACGCCTCTGCAGCTTCAAAACCTGCTGCTTTCTGGAGGATCAACTTTTTTTTTGCGATGTCCAATTATTATTCAAGCTGGCTCACCGCTGCAACCCCCAAACTAACTCGGTAGACAAAGACAAGCACTTGCGTCCTTCGAAACGAGTGCCATCAGTCGAACTTACAGCGTCGGAGGACCACGCAGTTCTGAATTGCATACAGGCTGGCCTGCAGGTGCCCGGCCAGCTATAGGGGTCGCTGGTGTGCAGTGAGCCAAGCACTCCCCCAGCTGACCTAACCCCTACCCCGCCCGGGCAGCACTTGGCCAATTGTGCGCCGCCCCCTGGGAACTCCTGTCCACGATCTGCAATGGCATAGCTTGGATCTCCAAGTTATAGGGCACATCCTGCACACCGGCCGGAGTGCCTTTACCAGATGCGCCACTCGGGAGCCTCGCAAAATAGTTTTAATGATGTGTCCAAACAAGGCAATAGTTAAGAATACATAAAAACAGCAATGATCTTTTCAAGGGTTATTTATATGTGTTTCATATTAATGAATACGGAGAACGCCATTTGCTGGCAAATGATGAAGGTTCTACTATACCAAACCATTTTAAATTCTGTATTTTAGCAGTCTGAAACATTTTTATACTGTCCCAAGCCTTCTAGTTTCCTGTGACCTGTGTACTTGTTGTATTAGCTTAATATTTCTTGACATTAAAATACATATCTGATAAGATTTACTGGAATTATCTATGCACTTGTCTGTGTACTTCATTACATAAAATACAATGTGCTTAAAACACTAATAATGCATGCATAAGTACTGTATTAGAACAGTATTGTCACAGGATTGACCACAATGTACTATCCATACCTGCCCTCAAAATATACTCTGACAACTTCATAAAAGGCTGTCCACCAGGAACCATTTTGTAGTTATAAGGGGAGCAGCAATAAAAATAAAAACATCAAAAAAGCTGATTGACAGGAATGAATAAAGCAACTCCAAGACATTCTCGGGCCTTTAGTTGAGTTGGCCTCATAAAAGAGAGCCTTACAATGAAGAGAGAGATATAGAGATATAGGTACCGACAATAAACTCAAATCATCCCAATAGTGTTCTTTAGGCTCCAGCATTTAAAAAGAAATAAAGCTGGGCTGGCTTCTAACACATCCCTTTAAAAACAGAGTTTCTGAACACCATTACTGATTATAGCCTCTCAGCTGCCTGGCAGGACATTAAACAGTGGGCACTCCAGGAATAACAAACAGAATGGAAATTACTACCAGCAGCAGTTTATCTATCTTGTTTTTTTGGACAGTATGATGATCATTAAATTTATCCTACCCGTTGTGGCATTTGTGTACTGCAAGTTATAGTTGTCAACCCTTTTTTATATCCATACAGTATAGGAGCCTTTGCATGCATCAAATAAGAGTAACCTCAAAAGAATACAAAAAAAAAACAACAAAAAAAAAAACACACAATGTCAAGTGGCAGCATTCTCTCAATATCTACAGCCCTGGCTTTAGAGAAATTCTAAACCAAGCAGGCAGAGGCTGCCAAGGGAGCCCACAGTCAGACAGGGCATAGAGTGGTAACACCCCCCGGCCACGTGCCAAACACAATGACCCACAGAGCCGGCATAGCAGAAGTCGATCCAGAGGAATGCAGAGTCACATTCCAGAGGCTTTCTGCTTCTTCTACCACAGCAACAGAGGGAGGGAGGCTCAGGGGAGAGAGAGAGAGAGAGAGAGAGGGAGGGAGGGAGGAAGGAAGGGAAGGAGGGACAGAGACATCAATAGCAAGAAGCTGGGCACTGAACCAAGCTCCTGAAAAAAAAAAATTAAAAATCGCTGTCTTTCCAAGGGTGACGGCAATTCAATTACTGCAGTGGAGTTTCAGGCTTCTTGTACTTTGAGCTGGGCCGAGGTTCAGAGCAGCCCCTGAACAGCAGGAGAACTGCTGACAATGAGATTACCTGCTGAGGAAACCACAGAACGAAAAGCAAAATGAGGTATTGCATTATTTTAACATACCCTTAAGCGTCGCTACTGCATACATTGCTTGCTGTATGGGACTATTTAAAATGTTCAAAACGGACTTCAGTGAAGACGATTCCCACTTTCAAAACCCAAGGAGACACATCTGACGCCCAGTTGCAGACACCCTCCTCCCCTCTTACGAGTCTCTCAGTAATGTGTTTAAAAAGGAATTTAGATGTCTCATTCACTGCAGTGGGCTACAGGGTAGTCCGCTTCCCACTGTTCTAATGAGGTGCTGAAGTAATAATTGGCAGCATTTCTTCCCAAGGCCTGAGTGTACTGCTCCAGCAGCCACCTGTGTTTCATTACTGAATGAGGAACAACACCACCTGGAACTTGTAAAATGCCCTCTGAACATCAAAAGAATAGAAAGTCAAATGAATAACCATTTAGTTTGCGAATTAAACACAGGTCTATCTATCGATCTATCTACACAGTAAATAAATAAAAGTAATTAAACTTATAAAATTAGCCATGTTCTGGCTTCCATCTTCTTCAGATGGCATGGTAGAAAGTTAGGTAGACTGATGTTTCTCTCTCTCATACACACACAATTTTATTTGTGTATATATATATATATATATATATATAATTTATATAAAAATCAGGAGGTTTCTGAACACATCACAGAAGCACAAGCAAAGCAGAAATTCTGCCCAGTTTCCTGGCCTAATTCTACCCCTCTCTGTAGTTTCCAGTCCCTGCGGCAGCCTGAAGGATAATGGGGCCTCTTTGGAAATAAGTAATAAAGCACTCAAAAGACTAATCCTGTTACAAATAGCTTCAAAATACAAATTAATAAATTAAAATGAGCCCCCCCCTCCCTCCCTCCCTCCCTCCCTCCAAGGTAAACTACACTGGGAATGGTCGGCAGTGATAGGACATTATTTCATGAAGTAGTTCTTGATATGCAGTCTAATTTCTAGAGTTTCTTTAAAATGGCCCCTGGGAATCGGAAAGGTTTTAAATCAGCGCGTGGAAGCAGATCCATCAGATATGCTAATCAGAGATCTTACCTGAACAAATACCCTCAAGAGCAGACTCATCTATCTTAATTGGGAAAGGCTTCATTAATAATGCAGCTAAGGAGGCTCTGGCTGGAGGTATAAATAGCAGGATCAGATGCAAGTGCTTTTTTGTCCTGTCAGCACCAAATGGGGAAAGGCTAGGTTTCAAGCAAACACACTGGCAAATCTCTCACCAAATGGATCAAAAGATGCAAGAGACTACCCCGTGCACTTTCAAAAGCAAACCCCATATTGTCCTAATAATGGTGACCAGGAGAAAACAAAGGAAAAAGGGCCACACAGTTATACTATTATCCAGCAAGGGTTTCTGCATGTGTTACTGTGAAAAGGAAAAACACTGACCATTAAAAAAAGTACATCCAAGGACTTTGGCCTGACTCCAATCACAAAATACTATATAGGTGCACAATGTTAATGGTACCAATTAGGCTGCTATTACCATAGCAGCCAGGTGTCTTTAATCAGTCTCTCTATATATTTTAAATTAAGAGGCAATCATTTGTAAAGAATGTAAAAGGTAGTTATATGGGAGGTACAACATTAAGAAACACACAAGTTTCAATTGATCTACTGTATATAACTAGCATGTGTCACAGCTGGGAATGGAAAAACACTTTGTCTATCTTTGATTCCCGAGATGAAATACAATACTGTAGCCAACGGTGAATGGTTAAATTTGCAGTGGGTTTGTTTCAGCAAAGTTCAGGCCAGCATGTGCACAACACCTGCATGGATTACTGGAACCTCCCCCCCCCCCAAAAAAAAGAAAATCCTCCACATGCACAAAAATCGGAACATTATATCAAAAAGCTAAAAATGAAAGTGAACTTAACTACCCCTGAGCCAGAAGCTGTCAGGGCTGCCTTTGAAATTGTATTTCATGACAAATTATGGACACTGGAGTCTCCTCTCCAATGCAGACTGGAGCCTCAGAAAATGAGGAACACATTTTGCAGTTCACATTAGTAACAGTGCAGCCAGATACTATAAAAAAAGATGGAAAATGAAAGATGCCTTGACACAGAATGAACAGACTCCTCAATAGGGAGAAACAGCAAGGCGGTGCATGGAAATACAGGCAGAGCAACAACAAGTCTGAGTCAAGTCCACGCATTCAGTCTGGTAAAATGAATTTCAACTCAAGTTAAAACAGTTTGGTAAAATGTCCAAGCTTGATTTTCGGTCAAGTTGGCAGCCTCTCATTTTTGCTTCAGATAACTACAATTCATAAAGTCAAAATGAGCACTAAATGTAGGCTAGCATTGCTAAAAGTGAACATAAAATAGGTAGATAATTAGTTTTATTCAAATTCTTGCACAAAAAAAAGTAGCTATGACATGGTTCAAGTAGCAGCTCCCTGCGTTATGACACGAGTAGGAGAGATAACCGTGAACAGAACACAAATCTTGAGAAGTGCATCGATTTGTTTATTTATTTGTGTAATACATTCTCACCACCTTACATAGTTGTGCTTTTTAACTAGTAAAACGTGAGCTTTCACGAAAGAGGTTAGAATGGGTCTGCTTAAAAACAGCATAGCACTTTTCCCCCCCTTGAATTGAGTGTCCAGCAATGCACCATAACAAAACTGTAAATCCTCTGCAACTGTGAATTTCAAGAACTGTGAAACTATATAAAGTCTCTCAAATGTAAACATCTAACATTATGTACATCCAGCTGTTCATCATTGTGATGCAGAGCACTCTCCGTTGCCTGACGAAGTTTCTATTTGAGTTTTTTTTTTTTTTGTACAGGTTTTGTAACAACGGTTAACAAAACTACAGTTGCACAGACTGCAGACCGAACTACTCATTTGACCACTATCATTATTAAACTCCAGTCATGGGTAAATCTTCAGCCAGTTTGCCTGAAAATCGATCTGACTTTCCCTTCACTGACATCGCTTATTTGTGCTGTTGTATCATTAAGGCTGTATTTAAGCCTCCAGTCTAATCTATGTATTAGTCAGTTGCGTGTGACCGAGTTTAGTAAAAATACCCTGAATATTTATTTTTTGCTAAAATTACCCTGTTTTTTCCCCCCCATTATAAAAAGTTTGTTTTTAAATTTGATTTTTTTTTTTATATATATACAATTTGATTTTTACAGTGGAAAAGTGACTTACATTTTAATTTTTTGTAACAATTCGGGTGTGAATCAGTCAGAAAACACTGCTTTGTGTTTGTTTGAATTCAAATTCCATCAAATAGGCGCTCTTTTTTTTTTTTTTAAGAATGAGTATGAAAAATCGTCTTGGTGCCCTTGGGTTGGATTTATGTTTTGCTCCCCCCTAGAACTGCCTTGGTTGCCCTGAATATTCACACTCAACAAAGGCAACATTGCCTTGCCCTTCATGACCTTAACTTCATGCCCTGACACACTATATATAAATAAAAAAGTGGGTTAGCACATTTCTAGTAGTTCACTGCAAGAAAAAGATGCAGTCGCAGCAGTACATGATACTGTTTTATTGACTTGAACCCTAGAGAAGTATATACAATGAACTTTAAATCGACATTGGCTGAAGGCTGCAGGGATTCTCCATATTATCAAAATAATTCCAGAGAATGCCGTGTTCTGGGGCGATCACCAGCTGCAGAAGATAGCGAGTAATTAAAGCCTGGTCCCATATCCAATAATAAAAATGCGGCACATTGATTTTGTTTAGTGCCTAGACCTGGGGTGTATAACAAAAACACATCCTATTCTGTGGTCCAGTGATTTCAAGGCCACAGACAATGCCAAAGGAAGCCATTATATCAAGGAATCATTCTACAGTTAATTACAGCTAATCAGTGTTTCATTTGCATCAAACTTGAATCTCTCGTATTTTGAGTAGAATAAAAAAAAAAAAAAAAAAAAAAAAACACAACAACTTACAGCGGAAGCTACCAAACTCCTACATTAACAAAACGGTCTGCCAAAGCATTCTTTAAACCCTTTAGACATGACGACCAATAATTAATTTCAGATAACTAAAATACATGGGAGGATTACATAAAAGTAAGCTTTTAGTTTGCAGTTATGCAAATGTTTGGTCTACTGGAAGCCACCCGTTACTTTTAAAGCAGGAAGTCAAAAGGTTAATTCAACCAAAACAAATGCAATGCTGTAGTGCAGTGTAGGAACAGGCCTGCTCGCGACAGTCTCTCTTTCAGCCGCAGCGACTATGAGGCTTGTACAGCAGAGTCCTGAAGCAGCTTCTTTCCACTGCTCTTCAGAGATCAAATGCAAATCAAGCAGATTAAGCTTGGGCTGAAATTAATCATCATTGGAACCAGGCGACTGGAGAACACCTCAGGTGGTGGTGGTGGGTGGAAGAGGCAACATTCTTCAAGTACTGTTTATATACTGAAAGATGAGAGGCGTTTCATTCTTATACATGCTATTTCATGTCTCATGTCAGAAGCTTTGCAGGAGTCTAGATACAAGCACAGCAGTTCCCCCGTTATGCCTACCCCACTCCACAGTTATATCAGGACATTGCTGACAAACTGTACATTTTAAAACTTGCATGGTTTATACTGTGGCTATTAAAATAATTCCACATTGCAGCACACCAAGGTGGAGTTGAAATCAAAATTACATTCAGGGTTCATCTTTAGTCACTCCAGGAGCTTACCTGCCTTGCAGCCCTGAATGGCGTCTGAACTGAAGCAGGCAGCCCGGGTCAGACTTGCTCAAGCTATTCTATAATGTCAAACTTAATAGTGTCTGCAGATTATTCATCAGCCCCAGCACCTATTTTTACCAGGGGCCAATGGGACAAGGAAAACAAAAATTAGTGTCAGATACAGTAGTTGATGAAAAACCCTTTAAAAACAGCAAACAGTCCACTTGTGCTAGTTTTTATAGTTTCCATCTTCTTGCACCAGAGTGTTTACTCCAAGTTTCATTTAAACCCCAAATCAGTATAAAAACACACAACACTATGTGCACTTTTCACAATCTGTAAATTAGAGCTGCTGGTTACTCCATCATCCAATGGTTGGAAGTTTACTTTTTAAAAACGGCAAGAAGCCGCCATTCTTAGTCAGCAGAGACAGGTCAATGGTCAGCTATAAAAGTCTTGACAATAAAATGCTATGTAAAAAAAAAAAACAACCTAAAAACATTTTAGAAACTTAACTTTTGCTCATTCCATCCAAATACACAGCTAATTTTTTCACACAGTACCCACTATTTAATAAAAAAAACAATTCTATATTTTATAAATCACTTCAATTCACAGTAGTCACATTGATTTCCCTATGAAGTGGAAAACCTAAGAAATTTTAGCTGAAGTAGTGTGCTAGTTACTATAGTTTCACAGTTTGCCATTATTCCTGTATATCCAATTCAAACTGAGCAAAGCAAACCAAATGAAATCAACACGTACTGTAAGGTACTGTATGATTTAGCAACATGTGTGAAAGCATGTAACCCTTTCTAGGAGAGCTGTTCCAAACTTATGGATCTCTAGATTCTGAGGAGCCTGATAATGTAGAACCTCCTTCCCAGAATTACACTACTTGAAAACAAACCCTAGGAAAGAAGAATAAAACATGCAAGGACAACTTACAGCCATAAAAACTCTTTCAAACAATACCGTGTTCTCCGGAGCAGCTGAAGAGGGGTTACGCCACGTGCTTGTGGTCTTAAAAGCCTACAGAACCCTGTTGAGTGTTCTACCTCATGTACAGTCTTATCAGCACAACTATTGTATCTGCTGCAATACACCTTGTGTTCCGTGAAACCAGACTAAGTTAGGTTCTGTATCTACCCATACAATACCATTCGGTTCCATAATCAACAGTAAAGTACTGCTGATGTTTAAAATCATGCCATCAACTTCCATTTCCCCACCAAATACTCTGAAGAACCCGTCCCTAAGAGTATTGGGGTTAAAATGAAGTAATAGCTCTTTCTGGATCTGTAGAATGCCTTTTGGAAATCACTATGCAGCCCCAGTGGGCTACACGGTACAAATATAAAAGTCTGCTGCTTTTTCTCAATGGATCTCAGTGGTTTCTTTTATTGGCATCCACACTATAAATCCCCACCACACAGCACAAGCCCAATTTAAGCAGCGATAGAAATTAACTATTTTAAGGAGCTGATCTAGACAACTGATCAGTTGAAGCACTAGTCTGCCTGAATATTGCAGTCTGCTGATGATCTGCTTCATGAGTACTAGCCCACAGAAACTGCTGCCCGGCACAGACCAGCAAACCTGAGCCACTTCTGAAATAGGGTAAAGTTATTTTCTCCGATTTCTTTTGGAGGCAGATGTGTGGCAGTATCAATGCCTCATCGTTTTATGGGCCATTTTGATCCCCCTTTCAATCACAGGACCTCTCACACACTTAAAAGCAGCACCTGTTGAGAGGTGGGTTTCAGCAGCTGTGAGATCTCCCCCATTGCCTGCACACTGTGGTTTCATTATATCAGGAAACCCCTCATTCATTAATGATTTTTTTTTTTTTTTTTTTCCACAAAGAAGCCATTGAAAGTGTTACATTAAAATGTTCAAAGGGAATGCAGAAGATGAAAGCAGGCCCCATTCTCAATTCATGGCAACCAACAGAATATACATGGATATAAAGAAAGAAAGAAAAAAAAACCACCACACACACAGCATTTAATACACAGGAGTCAAAACCATGAAACCCACGGACTATCAGAAGAAATGCTCGTAATGTACAGGCTAATCAACTTCACACACTAGCAAAACAACTCCGGGCTCAGTACTATGAATATCAGCAAGCAAAGAAAAAATACAAAATGTTTAAAATGTTCCATTTTAGAGCACTGCCCTGGATATACCCTACATTTTGAAACCCATTTTTTAATATGTAACCATGACAGTAACAGGAGAGCAACGTAAGTTGAATATCCGCAAAAAGGTAGCTCAGATATATGCAAAAACAGTGCCAAGTTCATACACCACCCGGGGGGGGGGGGGACGGGGACGGACTACATTTAAATGAATGAAGCAAGTACACAGAGAGAGCTACGAATGAGTTCTCCTTTCTGTAGGAATCGTGCCAAATACAGGCTCACAAAAGAGCCCTCGGGTCCTTTGCAACATGCTAATGTCATTTACCCAGACAACACACTCCTTTCCCTGTCGGATGTCAAAAGGCACAATCACGGCTTTATTTGTAAACTGAAGGAGGGCTTTTTTGTAAACTGAAGGAGGAAGACAGAAAAAAGGACAAGAACCAAAACAAATCGAAAGTGAATTTACTCAGGAGATATGAATACAGGAGAGAAGATTGGAGACAAAATTAAAAGGTATGTTTTTTTTGTTATGATAATGAGTGCGACAGACTCCAATTAAATAGAATTCTTGCCAAGGCCTCTTCAATCACTGATTTACAGGCCAACATCTCACCAGAAATGGAAATGAACATTCACTAAAAATTACCTTCAAAATGAATGCGGAAAATGAAGAAAAAAATAACTTAAAAAAAAAAATGAAGGGGGCAGCACCCATCCACACTCCCAACACACACACAAAGGGGCTCCATTAGGGAGGAAGCCCAAAGCCTGTCCTCTTCAAGTCTTCATGTCTGCCCATTGCTGTAGTTTGTTGTACTTTTTATGGGAAACAGTTGCTTCCTTTGCCATTGTTGTTTTAGGCTCAGCCCACACTTACACATGCATCTGTGCTGAGCGCCACAGTATTCTTGAAACATGAAGTTCCAATGCGTTTCCCTGCAAAAAATATAGCAGCTATTTTTCAGGGGAGATTTTGTATTTCAAATTAAATATTTGTCAAATGATCAGGTCTTATGAAAGAAAGCCAGGGCATATCATTTTGTGAAAGGAAAATAAAACTGTTTGTTACTGTACTAGCTTTGTAACATTAACAGTTATTTTTAAAAACAGTTATCAGCATTATTTCTTTACAGTACTTTCACAAAAACATAATTAAACACACAGTATATGCGCCCCCCACCCCCTCTCCCCCGAAAAAAAATAAAATAAAATGCTATGGGTGTTTAATAAAGTAAAGTAACCTATAAAGGTAATGCATTTAGTATAATACTAGGGCAGGAGTAGGATCTGAGATTTAAAAAGAACACCAAAAATTAGGAATCCCATTTAAAAAAAAAAAAAAAAAAAAAAAGAATATTTCTATATTTCACTGGATTATTTTTTTTTTTTTAAAGTATATAAAAAAAGGCAATAAAAAAATAATGGAATGTTTTAGTAGCTAACTATATGGTTTAGCACTAAATGGACCAGTGCTGTACTTTTTAAATATATATTTCCAGCATGTTCTACGTTGGGTTTGAATCAGATACATTTTAATTACAGCAGCAGACAATTTCCTTTAATCCCATTTTTGCAGGCAATTCCGTTCCCATGATAACTCACCACAGTAAAATATTGAACAAAGGCTATAAATCTCTCAGTTCTTTAATTTTATTTTTGTTAAGTAATTTGGTTAAAAGTAAAACAAACACTCTGAATTTAAATACATTAAATAAAAATCTCCTTCAATGGTATTGCAATTCAAAACACAAATCTGTTTGCTCCACACTGCAATGCTGCCAAGCAGAAACTATAGAAGCCAACAGGAGGAGGATTTAGGGACCCTTCCCCCTTGAGAGACCTGAAAAACAGCACTATTCCCAGGCTACTTTTAAAAGCACATTGATTTTTTGTCCTTTTATGACATGACATTTTTATTTATTTATTTTTATTTACAAGGACTTCGACCAACTATTGGAGCAGCAGGAGACATTAAAATATTGCTATCCAACACTGTTAAAAGATAGAGGTCGCTGCCTAAAAATGTAGAGGCAAAGCTTCTGGACCAAAACTAAATAAAAATTACAAAAACTCTAGAAGCAAAGTAGGTAGGTATTGCAGTAACGGGGAGCAGCAGTGTGCTCTCTCCACCGATTCCATTACATTACAGTATAACGTTCAGCAAGAACAGCAGGCAATGCCCTTCCTGTAGCAGAACTGTGATCGACTCCCCTGGTTTTCAATAACATTCAAATGCCTGACAATACCAGCCTCCCCATTCATCTCGGAGGACAGCTCTTCTATCCTATTATACCGTGGCAAACACACAATCTCTCCATTCAGCAGACAGCTCACCCTTTTCATCGCGTGCATCTTCTATTCAGTTTTTATCTGCTCTGTACAAGACAGGCTTTCTCCACCAGGAGCCCTGTCAGACATGGCCATAAGACTTGACTGGAACGGCCCACTTGAGATCTGGTCAGCAAGGGTCGTTTAACTGGAAAAGAGGCTTCAACTGAAACTGAGCCACAGACTTTCCAAACTCCTCTCGCACGAGACCAGAAACAATTCGAGTGAACTTAACTCATGTGTACAGTAAAGAATGGGTGTAGGGTCAAGCAATATTTTAGAGTGGCATCCTTTCCAGAGTACAATCTGAATGATTTTAAATAAAGCAGATGCCTGAAAGTGCCCGGAACAGAGTAGTCACAATAAGGGATGCGTGGGTGCTGCATGCGACAATTCATTTAACAGTCCAGCATTCACTCCGTGTACATGGGATTTCTTTGCATGTCTATAAAAAATAGTAGCACAAGACCTGGTACAGAGATGACTGAATAATTCAGACATTTTATGCCCCTCACCAAAAATCTGTAGGAAAGCAAATTTAAATATATATTTATTTATTTATTTCTTGGCAGGCGCCCTTATCCAGGGCAACATATATATAATTAAAAGCATTGCACACCAGGTTCATTACTCCATCGCTGTCATTTTATAACTACGCATTTTGATATTTCTTAATTTCCTGTTTAAGTTACTAAAAAAAAAAAAAAAAAAAATGGTATAACACACACAGTAGTTCATTTTTTACTCAAGGATCATTGTACAGCGTGGTAAGATTTCACGATTTGAACAGGTCAGCATTCAAATATCAGTGTCAACCTTTGCATAGGCATAGCTTTTCTCCATACCACGATTATTACCAGTCGCTGTATTTCTTCATACAACAATCTGCATTAGATTTATAAACACAGAAAACCAGACCTCAAATAACTCTACAACAGTGTGAATTTTCTATGAATGCGTTTGTGCAGCTGATGTCCATAAACAGTTCAGCATTTACCAGAGCGACTGCTCTTACTTGTAAATATTTTCCAACAGCCACATGACAAAACACTTACTGTAGTGCAGGGTTTAGTTAATTGGTGATACATTCGACAGTATTTATTTTACCCGAATGAAATTTGACTGCATAACAGATTCAATACTGTACAATACATGTTCACTGTAGATCCAGGTCAATGCAATGAAAAGTAACACCTCTACAGTACAGAAGCAATCTGTTTGCACAGTTAAGGTCAATGGACCTTCAAAATGTAGCAATTTCTTACCTCCCCATATTGAATAAGCACAAAGCCTTCCCATCTCACTCTGCTACACAAACATAGCCTGCTATTCACATTAACACAACAAAGCAAAGATTAACAAACGTATGTGTATTTAAAGAAGGGCTGTATTGAAAGGTGGACTGCAGTGCGATTTATGTCAGTGCTCTTCTTTGGTGGTGTCTTTGTTCTCGTCCACTTTGTTTAAAAACTGATTATTAAATCTTTGAAAAAAGAATCAATAGGTGAGTAAAAAGAGTGACAATGTTCTAAAGGGAATGGGGCCCAATTTCCCCCAGGAAGTACAACAGATGAATCATGTTGTGAGAGAGTATGAGTTTGTCTCTGTGTACAGCAGGCTTTGTGTGTTCACAAGGTACAGCCACACTTCCACGGTCTTGTGATGCCACTGCAGTGTCAAGATTCCATCCATGACAAACGAACGGTCTCAAAACACAGCTCGGCTTTTTGCAGTCGCAAGATGCCAGGTTTGATTTTTGGTTTTGTGTGTATTTGATTATTTTTCTGCCGTCATCCGTTAGTTCACCCGTGTGAAAGAACCTGTGGCAGGGCGATTGCCCTGCACAGGTGGGAATTAGTGTTGGTATAATTTGTATGGGGAAATGGGTTTATTTGTTTTGATTAATTGATTGTTTACAGACAGGTGCTCGTTTGAGACTTTGCTGTCTGCTGGGTTTGGTTGAGAGGAGGGGCAGTGGATAATTGGCTGTGCCAGTCCTTAAATCAGCAGGTGGGCGATCGCTCGTGGCAACTGCAACGCCATGCTACACAGGGGAGCTGCGTATATTCGAGTGGACAAAGTCCCTAAAACTGCAAGTGGTGCTTGTGAAGGCAATGCCCAGCCAAGGCCGTATGAAGCAGCAGGAGTCGTATGAATACCGGCTCATCAGTAGGTTAGTTTAGGGGATAGTGATCCCAGGAAGTAATGTACAGCGAGGGTTACGTAGTGTAGCCGGTTCCTGGAGTGGGACGCCTCGTTTAAGGTTAGAACTCGCCCTGTGTGGCACCTTTTATTTTTAGTTTTTGTACTGTGTTTTATTTAGCTTTTTGTACAGCTTGCATGTGTCCTCTGTGCGTTACCATCGCTGGTAACGTCACATGACCCCTTTGTTTACTTTGTTTGTATTAATAAATCCTGTGCGCCTGTGCTGGCGTTTCAACTCCATCTCCCATGTCTCTCTGTATTGCCTAAGCAGTGGCTACCCACACACGTGACACGAGCACCCTGTCACAGAACCAAATGGCTCTAAGGAACGAATTGGCCATATCCCATGAGCTACTGCAAGCAAATGAAGGCTACCAGCTAGAATGAGCATCAAAAAGAACAGCAGGCAGGTGTGAAAGGAAGAATTATTTGAAATATTTAGGGAAGTATCCATTTTCAAACATTTTGCCCTTCGCAGGTTAAGATATCAGAAAATAAATATATGCTGTATTTAAATGTAATCAGCAATATTATTGTGGGTAATTACTCTTGAGAAATGATTAACTTCACAAAAAGCTGCCTAGAATACACAGTACAACACACACACGTTGTATTATGCTGTATGGGGGGTAGGGGTGTTATAAATAGCCTTCTGCTTCTAAACCAAATAAAACGGAACGCTCTGGGATTCCTGAAGGAAATCTGCTACGTCGGGTACAGACCAAGCTCCACCGCAAACCAGATGTCACATCTCAAATAAATAATTCTGCACAAGATCTGCTCATCCAAAATATTTACCACAAGACTAAACAACCCTTTTGGTGTGCCTGGGAACTCAAGACAGGAATGTATTTTAAAAATTTAAAAGCAGTTAAACAAATTTAGTATTCATTTACTGTAACAAGTAGGCTATTTGATGGTTTAAAGCTCGAAGAGGAAGTTTGGGTTCCAAAAGATGGCACAGTAACCAAATCAGAGTGTCATTTCAAACTACTTCTAATTGATCAAAAAAAGCAGCAGTGTGCCCCTTTGCCTCCAGACCTGAACAAGGCAGTTTTAACCATGAAGAGTAGATTACTATCTACCTCTCACCCAGGCATTTCTTGTTAGCAGGGGTTCAGTGATAGTGAGGCCTGAGCAAGGAGAAACAGAGACTGCAGGTTGTTGCTAGTAAACCACATGGCAATTGTGATGCAGCAAGCAGCTAGGAGTTGTTTTTACTCGGTTTCCATTTCAAACAAGATGTTTATGTCCAGGTAGTCTATAGTCTGTGGAAACACAACTGACCAACCTAGGATTCCAGTTCAGCCAGTAGTGTGTTTCCTGCACAGCTTATCCAGTGTAAAACAAGATCTTTCACAATTAGCCTTCACCTTGGGGTGGAAGTTTGCATCTGTGGATATAGGTACAGTATGTGTGTACATGGTCAAGCAGTGGGAAAGGAAGATGACTAACATGCAGCCCAATAAAAATCTTGAATATACAGTAGGTATATTGTACCAAATCATAAATGTTGAAAGGCAAGATAGAATAAAAGCAGATAATTCAAGGCTACATGACTACTTGATGGCACTATGCTTCAAAGTACACCTTTACTACCATCACCTGCAACCTAGAATCCTTCAAGGAGGCATTTTGTAATCTGTAAAACTCCAGCAGCTATCAGTGCTCCAGTAAACTCCTACTTCATACAGTATCGGTTACCAATTTGTATGTATTTTTTTTTTTTTTTTTGCTGCTACAGCAGTTTTCAAATGCTGCTAGAAACAAGATTTTGCAAACCCACCAAGATTCTGCTTTGCTAACTGGGTCATTTCAAATGAATTCTTTAGACAATTTACATTGCAGTGTCAGGATAATTGCAACAAAGAAAACAACTTCCAATCCTTTGTTTACCCCTGTTGCGAGCGATTTATGTCATGCAAAATTCAATTATTTCCCTAAGAAGATTATCAGATTGAAGCAGTGTTCCCAATTCAAACTGAACAGAAAATACTGGGAACTTCCCCCACCTCTCCCCATCATCTTTTACAACAGATAGCCACGTGCACACCTGGGCTCAGTGAATCGGAGCTCCTCGAAACACATCACTGGGTCAGCATGGCCAGGACTCCCCTCGCTCATTAAGGGAGCTGGGGGACAATGGGTTGAGTGTGTCACGTTTATCAGAAGCAGACAGCTGATCCGCCGAGGAAAAATCGTTCAGTTCAGTGACCTAAAAACAAAGCGGGGCGGGGGGTAAATCTGCTTTCAACAAACCGCCCAATCCCACCCCAGTCACAACAAAAGAGGTGCTACAGCAATGCATTGTCAGACTGTTGCTATTGCTAACCTGTCTGCCTCTAATTCCACCACCTACTGTAGCACTACTGGCTGCAGTACTGTGCAGAAGGTTGATTCGATTTCACAAAGAATGCAAAACGTTTCAAAATAGGAAAACGCCACAGCCACGCTTTGAGGAACCCTCCGTGTTCGTTCAATCATTACCATCGTCCAAGCTGTGCTTCCGACAGACTGAACATCCAAAACAAGTTCTGTAGCATTAGGCTTGAATAAAACAAACAAACAAAAAAATAATAATAATAATGAAAAAGCGAAATGAAGTTCACCAGCATTGGTCCATCCGAAACATATTTTCTTTGTTTTTGTGAACACATACTGTCTTATTTAAATTCAACTGTGACTGGAATCAATTCATGCAATTATCTACTTCACTCAATATTGCTGCCAAATGGTGACCTTTGATAACGCTGAACACTAGAAATGGAATTTCCTTCACCTCTCCATGCCATTAAACATGCACCTTCTCTCATGTGGTTCATTCATTTAACATGCTTCCAGTTATTTTTTTCTCTACTAGTGGGATCAATTTAAGTGGATCCTTGCTACATTTTGTATGTAGATTTTTTTTAAACTTATTTCAAACTCAAAATCAGTTTTAAAAAAGAACCTTTTACAATCCTCCAAATCCGATTAGAAAAATGTTAACCCCTACTGTACAGCATGCATTATATAATAGTGTATAAATATTCACACAGTAACTAAACTGGAAATTGGAATTCACATATTTTGCATGGTTATCTGCTTCAAATATTTATACAGGACAACCCTCAGACACAGACTCCAGTTCATAAGGGTGCCTAAACATCAGACTTTTTTCTTTAAATCAAATTAAGTCTATGGACCCCGAGCCCCAAAGTGACACACTAGGTAGCGGGCTAATTGAACACCGCCTGCAGCTATTTAAATATTCATTACGTGGCAGGCCTCTACCAGCTGGTTGCCTAATAGAAAGCACAACGCACCCAGATACACCAAGCCTGGCCTTTGACCACAGGATTCCTTATGAGAATCATGCTACTCATACAGTACAACATTCTGGTTAAGAGGGGAAAACGAGCCATCAAATGTATGCCGATTTTCAAGACATGGCTGCAAATTTAACTTGATAGTTTACAATGTTTCATTGTTTTGCTTTTGCTTGTAATTGTGTATCATACATCCAGAATAGCCATAAAATAAATACTGCAAGATTTAACCAACAGTCCAAGACACCAGACAGAACACACTGTAATGCTCCTGTAGAAAGGATTCTGTCACTGAGTTCATTAACAATGGATGCCTGGCCCCTCTGGTTATAGTGGCTGGTCCCATACCCAGAGTGCCTGGTGACATTGACTCCAGGTTTGTTAAGAATCAGCTCGGACCCAAGCTGGGTACAGGCCCAAACATGAACCCTCCACACTGTATTTATAGAAAGATTGTAAAGACTGTTTGGATTGGCTACTTTACTGTGCTCGCCTAAATAAAACGGTGAGTTTTAAATTGTGAGTTTTCCTACAGCGAGCCAGGGAGATTTAGGGGGAAAAAATCACCACCGTACCTAACCAATATTTATAAATAGTGTATATTTAAAATATAAAACTAAAAACAGCAAGGTGATTTCTATAACATTGCCTAATTTGCAGGGATATTTATAAATCAGAGTGTACTGTAGTTAATTAAATCTTATTCCCCAGAGTGGATTTCCTAAACAATAGCAATCTTACGCAGATAAGAATGCCCTCATTTATTATTACTTTCTGCAGATGTCTGCATTAAAAGCAGTCTAAAACAGACAAAAAGTAGTCCAGTTTCAGTCCAGTTGAACAGCTGTGTGGAGCTAGAACCAATGTCCACCTACCTAGGAGCACACTGCTGAACATCTTGGCTCTTGATGTCTAGGGGAGAGGCTTCAGGGCCGGCTGGTCAGCTCACCCTCTTTGCCATACTGCAACCTTCAGCTTCCTTGAGCCTCACAGTCAAACCTATTCTAGCTGTAAAATGAGTAAAAGCATAAACCCATGGATGCGAACAGCTTTACTTCACCCTCAGCTACAACTATGAGCTGCAAGGATAGGTTGCTGCCAGTACGTCACAACCTACAATTAGACCCAAGCCAAGTTACGATGATACCCAAATTGAACGTGCCACTTCATCTGCCTCAAAGCAAACACTGCTGGGTACTCTACTGCACACGTTCAGGGCAAGACAACACGGCAGACAGATGAAATCATTCAAAACTGCTAGCTTACCGTACTGTGCCTGCTGCAAGGCATAGCCTTCGGAGGAACTGGAATCCATACCCATCTGTTAGAAATAATCCAAGTTTACTGTAGGTTCCTGTGGCTTGAGGGTAAAAAGTTTCATCTGCAGGACTGCTCTTCACACATTCTGTACGGAGCTTTCACACATCGGCAATACTGTTACGAGCATTCAAAAGCTTATTTTCCTCTTTCCTCGTCTCTTCAACAAAGAATATACCTGGATGTTCTACTTAAAGCTGGGATAGAGCTAATCACTTCAACCAGAATGGTACTCTTCAAGTTAACAAAACATTTGCTAGCCAAACAGAAAAAAAAAAAACACAACAATTTCTTTGTTGATTATCATTCTGAATTTAAAAGGATTCAGGGGGCAATCTGGGATCATATTGGGGCAAGTAAAATGTTTTATACTGACTGATGAACCTCAAATTTTTTACATTTTAAAAAGAGAATGGCTGATATAGGTGACTCTGTAGCCAAAAGTATCACATGTCCAAACCCTCTAAATGGTAAACTCAACATGCACCGAAAGTACAGTAAGCAATTGTATTTTCTCTGTTTCCAATGTGTCCCTTTGTATCAATATACATTGGTTTTTAGCTACTGCTGTGCACACCATCATTACTAATGCATACTTATTAATCTGTACATAACTTTGGCGTGCAGGTGCAGGAGGCTTGCAGATCAATACTATTATTGTTTCTTGGTTCTGGACAGACAGCCATGTCAAAATGGTTACAAGTTAAGTAGTTAAAGATGGATAGGACCACCACGTACAAAACATTTAATGCTACACAGCAATTCTTTTGGAGGGAAAAAGGGGCTATTTATCTGATCATACTGAAGTGCAATTACTTCAACGTTATCCCCACTGGATGCAGAGAGCCCTTTGTGTTTAGCAGCTCATCTCACCAGTGTCAGGGTACAAAACAAAACAGACAGAAAATCAAACATTACTGTGGCTGCTTCTATTCCAGATACAGCAAACCCATCAATTATAACAAGGCAGCACGGATTGGTAATCAAAAAAGAATTTGCTTCCTGCTGTGACACACATACATCACAATATCTCACAACACATCAAGCCATCCTATTGTGGCCAAGCATGTGGGCTGCCCTGAAGCAGTACCTTCATTCACCAAGGCCAGGTGTTAAAAGGGATTCGGTCTTCGCAGATTACAGAAACAAAACGAAAAAAAAAAAAAAAGAAAGAATTGCAAGCCATTTTAAAGCAATTACTAAATAAAATAATTATTTCCACAAAGCACTAGCCCGTGGTCACCACACCTCTCACATCAACTACAGCAACAAAGAAATAATAATAACGAGGCTTTATTCTTTAGCAACAGGAAAAAAACGGACCAAAACAACCACAAGCCATTGTGTGGGTTGTTTTGTAAAGTCATTGGAAGCCGATTGTTAGGTCTTCAACAATACAAGCTGTAACTTGGTTAAAGTTAATCCAAGGAACCTGAATGATTTAACAGCTGCAACAGAAACACTGAGAATCAATGCTTACTGTACTCTGATTCCTTGAACAGCCATCAGCTCGTGGAAATGCTCAAAGGCAGTACTGGATTGGGACTTCTAAGATAGAAAAGGTTCATTATGGGCACCGAGGTGGAATCTGCATCTAGTTAATGCTACAACAGGTCATATAGTCTGTGTTATTCAAGGATTGTGCTAAATCTTAACCTTGTACCACAGTGTTTTAATTGATAAAAACAAATATTTAGCTAATCTCCTTCTCTAAGGCCATGTGGCTTGCTCTACATATTACAATTTCAGCTAGCTAGCTAGCCATCACCCAATAATTAGCAACCAATAAATTTTACTAAGTAAGGCTACTAAATTCTACAGGTTCCAAGAAAAACTTAGCTTTCCTAGAAAATTTACAAATACATCACAGCAGCTATTTCATTTTTTTGAGCATTAATTAGTTGAGTGTTATTCACTTTGCTTGTTAAAGCCAGTCAAATGGGAATCAAAAGGTTATGGAATCTGAAGTGAATACCCTGACCACTTTTAGATACAGTGCGACGGTTTCTAGAGCTACAATATACTGCAATCAGTGAGGGCACTGCTGAAAATAGTTTGAGGTAGTTCAGAGTTAAATTATTTTCAACACTTGAGAGGGTTGCCATTTCTGTATGTATATTCTATTATACATAGTGCAGCCCACCAACCAAAACCACAATAACTGAGCAAATCTTTAATACGCACTATATTTGGAAACAACTGGCAAATTGTAGTACAGCTTTCAGTTGGCAGATTTGATCAATCGGATGATGGTCCTCGGGATGATGTTAGGAGAGGGATTAAGCAAGGACGGTGCTCCTGGACTTCTTCAAAGCCCAATGTTTCACAGGTAAATAGTATTTCATGTATTATTTCTACTAGAAGAAACAAACATTTCAATGTAGTTAATAAAAAAATAAATCAGCTTAGAAGGTGGTGATTTACTGTATGCATGGGGCATGAAAAAGCATTGGGCTTCCAGGAGGCAATCAAAATGATGCCTAGTGGAGGAAGTCTTGGAAAATCCAATAGGAAAATTATTCACATCGCTTCAAAAAAAAAAAAAAAAAAAAAGAAGCAAGCTCCAAAACATCGACGGCTTTTAGGGAAAGAGACGGCACTGCACTGGCAAAATGAGGGTCAGGCTAATAGAAACAATGGGGAATTGGGGACTAAAAATCTGTCACATTTTCAAACTTCTCAAATCAGTTCACCTCACTAGACACAGACAGTGCCCTTGTGGATACCTGGTGCAGTAAGACAGCAGTTGTTTCTCAGGAAATCTTTAGAGCAACAGGTACAGAAGCAGAGCTGAAAAGTCCCAGCATGCATCTGTAGACCTGCTCCTTTTATCCTCCCCAGCTTTGATAACCAGCTGACAGCCTTGCCAGGCCCCCAGGTAGGGTACTTTCCAAAAACAAGAGAAAAATGTCAAAGCTAATATTCCACGAGACTCCGCTCCGCCCTTAACACCAGCTCGCAGATGAGAATCTGTTTAGCCCAGATTACATTACAAAAAAAAAAAAAATATTGCACATTTCTTTATCCTGTTTATAGGGCTTAATGGTCAGATAAAAAAGAATACTGTCCATCAACTGCACTATTCCAGAATTTAATCTGACATCCATAACATTAGAAGAGATTTTAAAACTTGCAAATTAAAATACAAAAACAGAATTATACTACAACCGGTTAAACTGTAATATATAGACATAGATATCTATCTATCTCTATTAGGGGTGAGTCAGAATATTCGAATACTCTACACACAATTAACATTCAAATGGTTTGATATAGGTTTGAATGCTCGAAAAGGTCTTTATACAAATTGTTTTTAAATGAATTTTTTTTTTTTAACAAATGGAAAAATGCGCCAATCACAACTGTAAAACTCATCTCACTGGCCACTGCAGATAAAATTGACAGGTAGGCGGGTGCACTTCATTATGTAGCTCTGCTATTGGCTAAGGGAGTAGAGGCCAGTGACACAGATGCTTCCTGTACTGTCGCTTCTGCTGTTGGAGCAATACAACTACAATGGCAGCTTCGAAAAGAGTAATGCCTGGAATTATTTTGAGCAATTAAATGAGACCACTGAACAAAAGCCTATATGTGCATACCAGCAGATAGTTCTCAACAGCGGAACTTGTTAGATTGCGCTTTCGTCCTTCCCCTGAACATGTGTGGACATGAAGATCTTTTTAAACAATAACGTGAAGTATACATTACAGAGCCAATACCACCATTTTTTTTTTGTAAAAAGTTAACTTTTGGGTTATGGTACACTAAACTCCCACCACTTAAATAGAAAATTCTGCCAGTTTTTTTGTCATTAAGCTTAAGTCATTTTGAGAAACAGATAATAATTTATTCATACTGCAGGTCAAAATAGTACTGTGTATTGCCTTTCAGTTCATGCGATGAACGTCAGATGTAGCAGCCATTAGACTAGATGCTGTGAAACAAACAGAGTTAAAATAGTAACGGTACAGTTAGTCTAATGGAAGCGTCTGGTCCAGCACGTCAAGGACACAGATTCAAGTTGAGAGGAAAGGTGAAGGGTGGGTTGTAGTCTTTGTTTGCGTTCCGTCCTAGTTTAATAGTGACCGAGCTATGTTTAAAATTTAAAAAAATAAAATAAAAAGAAATGTAAAATATGCTGAGCGAGCACAACAAGAGGCGTATCTGTACACATGAGAATGGTACAGCTGTATTTTGTTTTACTATATTTTTATGAATAAGTTTAGAATTGTGTTCCTTTGTATTAATATAATGAAGTCAAGGATGAGAAATTTTGTAGAATTTTGTGGTTTTGAGTGTGTGAGTTAACATACCCTTAGTTTGGATTTGACTGTTCAACTAGGCTTCTGAAAATCAGCAAGCAAGGTACGTTTCCATTTTTATTTTATTTTTATAATGTCGATATTATTAGGCAATAATTGCTTATCGTCAAAATTATTGTTTAACCCATTTGCAAGAAATTATTTCTCATGTATTTATATAATGCATTTCTATAGACATGGATGCTGCTAATAATTATTTATTTTAATTAGAGGCCAACTATTCGAATATTCAACATTTGTGGCACTGGTGTATTTGAATGTCATTCGAAATTCCCACCCATCGATCGATCTGTCTGTCTGTCTGTACACACACACACACACACACACACACACAAAACTGCAAATTTGAATTGAACATCAATATAAAAGTACTTTTATGAAGATTCCTTCACATCAAATCAACATTTAAGCGGTATTGTGACAAGGTACTTGTGTCACGTGTGGCTAACCGCATTGCAAGACAGAGACCGCATTGGAGTTGAAATGCCGGCACAGGCGCGCAGGATTTATTAAACACAAAACAAAGTAAAACACACGGGTTATGTTATGCTACCAACGATGGTAACGCACAGAGGACACACACACAGGAGACAGGCAGGCTGCAAGTCTCAATCGAGCGCCGCGTCTGTAAACAATCATTTTATCAAATAACTCCAAAAAGCACACAAAACAAACCCGTTTCCACATAGAAAATTACACCCACACTAATTTCCTGTGCAGGGCAATCGGCCTGCTACAGGTATGTTTAAAAGAAAACAGTAAAGAAATGAAAAAGGAAAGAATGTACACTTACATGCTGAATACAGTAATTACATGTCCTTTCTCTTGAAAAAACTATCCAGTGTAGATTGCTCCTCACGCCCGTTGCAGTTTGTGTGAAGATGACAGACAGGCAACGATTGCAGTCGTCATGCGTGATTCGTACTACAATAGGTCATCTTTGAATTAGCATTATCTTTCAGTTAGTCAACCATTAGTGTTTGTTTTCACTGAGAGAATAACACACTTGACATTGGAGAAAGTTCAGCGTCAGTCAGTACTAAGATCGCTGTATCCGGGTCGATCCTGTACGTGATCGTTCTAATAGGGCTAATTTGCATTGAAAAAAAATCGGTTCTTGCTGTTGGGATCCTTAAAAGCAGGTGTTCGTTATAAGAAGGGTTCGTTATAGTGAAGTATATGAGAATCAGACTTTAGAAATTCTGCATGGGATTGGTTAAAACCTCATCACATGACCAAAAAATAGATATAACTATTGCCCCTGTGACGCTGTTTATGGTCAAGTTTTTTTTACAAACTCCCTCCAATTATGTCATCAAACTGAACATCCTTCCTCTCTTAACAGAAAGCTGACAACATAAAATGAATACCAAAATACCAAACAAAGATGCTGCAAACAATAAAATCATCATAAAAACTTTGCTTTCAGTGTTTTCTGACTTCCTAAAATTGAAACAAATCCAACTCGACAATGTAAATATATAAGACGTTCACAAACTCAATGGGCTCCTCTGAGAATTCTATGCTGCAGTGAGAAAGTCAAACAGACAGCTCTATGCCAAAAAAAAAAAAAAAAAACACTTGAATAACTGACTATGGACTCTGAAAAAACATTACTTTGACTGATTCATAAAACAAATATGGACTGCAGACCTCGCATAATGGGAAACTAAAGTCCCCTTGGGAAGAACTATAGTTACCTGCAGCTTCAGGCATTATAGTACCCTGTTGGTAACTATACTTCTTACCTCGGGGGGGCCCTAGTTTCCCATTGTATGCCTCCTCTGTTTATTATTATTATTATTATTATTATTATTATTATTATTATTATTATTATTATTATTATTATTATATATATATATATATATATATATATATATATATATATATAAATGGAGAGAGATGCTTTAAATTTATTTAAATAAGGAGATCAGAACATAGACAATTACCCTGGTGTAATTAATGAAAATGGAGAAGAAATTAAGGGCTGTTTTTTTTGGTTTTTTTTTTAAATACAACACAGTTATTTCCTTTAAAAACAGTGGAAGAAAACTCAAATGAGATATTAGCAGCAGTGTGGAGTAGTGGTTAGGGATCCGGACTCCTGACCGGAGGGTCGTGGGTTCAATCCCCGGTGGGGGACACTGCTGCTGTACCCTTGAGCAAGGTACTTTACCTAGATTGCTCCAGTAAAAACCCAACTGTATAAATGGGTAATTGTATGTAAAAAATAATGTAACTGTATGTAAAAATAATGTGATATCTTGTAAGTCGCCCTGGATAAGGGCGTCTGCTAAGAAATAAATAAATAAATAAAAATATTAAAATACAAATATATGTGCTAAGTTCCTCAGCAACACAAAGTGTCTACAAAACCAGATGCAAGGAGTCTACATGCAGTCAAGTGAGAGCGATGTTTTGGAACTGGAAGTACAGTGCAAACATTCACATAGGCCTACATTTAGTGTGCATGGGGGATGGGTGGCAGACTTAACAAGTCATTTCCATTTAATAAAAGCACTTAAGGCTTTTATAAAAAGCCTACTTCAGATCTCAGCAAGATATCAACACAGGCTTAATATCAAACACTAGGCAGCAGGGTGGACATTGGCCAACTAAACTGCTTCTCAATGCAGACTGGCCTCACTACATTCCAAAGGAATGTGTGATTTTAAATGGTTTGGAGACTGACCTCCTGGTTTTATGCAGCTCAGACAGACTTTGAATTGAATACCTTTAGCTCCAGTACTGTATTTTAGTAAGCTCGGGAAATATGCAGTTCTTTTAACTTCACAGTAAACCTTTCAGCCCAAAGTTGACCAACCAGTGCAATCAAAAGTGACCAGCTCAATCTAAAAAGGATTTTGCCTCCTCATCTTCAGTTTAAATGCACTCCTGAGCAGACTTGCTCAAAGTATCTGTTTATAGATGTCTCCCTGATGCGGCATTTTCCACTCCATATTTTTTTATATATATGTGGCTGAACTCTATAGTAGTTAGAAAATGTACGACCTCCCACACTGTTCTAAAATACGTTCATCACATGACCCATATAGGCCCACGCACTGCAATCTGGATATAGGAACTGGGTTAATTTCTATTTAACATTCATAGCAAAGATATAATTATGATAGGGTTTTAAGAGTTATGACAGGCCAAAAACTACCACCCCTGCAATTTGTTCAAAGATCGGTGTATTTTTTTTTGGTTGGAATCAGAGCAGATTTTTGTGATGTGTTCAGTTTCGAACTGAAATACATTTTCAAATGTCAAATTACAAGGACGGTTTATAATTGTATTATTAATAATGGGGGAAACAAAAACAGAGACACCCAGTATCTCCCAGCTATGGAATATCAGTAATCCGAGAAATCAGCCCCAAAAATCTGAATCCATGCATCCCTGAAATGCCCCCTTTTTCTCTAAACTCAAGTAAGCAGGAGTTTAAAGATGTCTGCATTTTTTTGTCGCTACCCCTCAGGCTGCACCCGAGAAACATGCACAAGAGGTCTAGTCTTCGTACTCAAACAAAGAATGTGGCACTTTTTTTTTTAAATGTTTAAAAACTAGCTCTGACTGTTGCGGTTGTGACTAAGACACTTCTAAAATTTGCTCCTTTTAGTCATCTTATATAACAGATAAAATACAGTAAAAACAGAACTGTCGAACATCACTGTACAGCCACACCATCAGGAAACGATGGATTGCTTCATACTTTCTATATATATTTTATAGCCGTTACCAAAAACAAACCTACTCTAATTAAACCAGCATTTCAGTTGTAAAATTAATAATCAAAGCTAAAAGAAATCTTCAAAGAAGCTCGTAAAAACATGTTCCAATGCAATAAAATCCACACGTTTATTTTTTTGCAAACAATGTACTTTCAGATTACTCTGCGTGATAAATATATCAGATTATTCAAGTTTTGTAACTGAAGTACAGGCTCAAATTCTGCCTTAAACCTGCATGTAGCACCTCTACCGACACAATGTGAGGCCCCATTGGTATTCGAAGGACTGCCCTGAAGACGACTCAAACAAGAAGTACAATTATTAATAGTCTGTGTATCTGTCTGCATGTTGTTCTGTACATGTTGTGGTCAAGTCAAGTTCACAATTTTAAAAACCTCTTCTGATTTTTACTATTCAAGTCTAGCTACAGCTACTTCTGACATTATATTATATATACGCCTGTCAAAGCAGCAAGGGTATTGACCTAATCATCCTTGGTTAAACGCCACATGAAGCATCACTTCCCCATCTTAGTATAGAGGGCCTTTCAGGGAAGATAAACAGAATGCAAAGTTGCAATCCTGTTCAAAATATATTCAAACAAACCAAAGCCAGAAAGAGACAGAAAGCAACAAGAAAAAAAAGAGCTAAATTAGAAAAAATGCAAATTAAAAAGAAAACAAACCCCCACATCCAATCTGTTCAATGTTGATTAATTTTTTCAAAGACAGCAAGTCTTTTTTTGTTTCACATGGTTTTTGAAACCTGCCTAACGTTATCAGAAACTAAAATAGTTTCCTCCTTTTTTCCCCATTAGAATGGAGGAGATAAGGGTTAGGGTTTGTCCTTTTTATTTAAATCCCCCATTGGCATGACAACACACAGAGAGCGCTATGTTATGGAGATGTTGCCACTTCCTTCCCCACACATCTTTCTTCAGTCTGGTACCTGTTTTACACAAATCTTAATAAGAGTTTACCCACAGCAAAAATGTACTGTATTTGATTAAAATTTAAGCCAAATAATGCCTGCTCCATGTACACTCCTATTACATTTAAATGTTGCACTTTTGTCCGAGGATCCAAAAAAGTCTACTATATACATGCCTAGATTCCCTTTTCACACATTCAATCTTCAGAGGCACATTTTATTTCCATTGGTTGGCTATTAAACAAACACTTGTTAGCTAAAATACAACAGCCTGCAAAAATGCTGCCCTTCTCCAAAACTGTTTGTAATTCAAACGTAACAGTATAATACAATTTAAATTAATACTGTAATACAATATTCATGCAAAAAATTAGAAGGCACACTTCTCTAAAATACGTGAAATCTGCTGTAATTGATAACTCCTGAATTCTATGTAGAGGTACCCGAGGAGGCAAGACATCAGTTTTATGAGAATAAAACCTTTACATTGTCCTCTCAATGTCCTTATGGTATAGAGCTACCAGCAACTCCTGTTTTAAACATTAACAACCATTCTCTTTATTGAGCAGTTACTGTGTGGTGACGTGCTGCAGGAGACACAGAAGGAAAGTCAGTGAAGCACCACCTAAGGAGTTAATACTCATCAAGCCCCACTATCTGTACTTCATTTTATACTGCCTCACCTTAAACAAGCACGTTCATAAATTAATTATTTCCCAGGAAGGGGGTTGGAGGGAAGAGTCACATTTGGAGTTAAACACTCCTTAACCCCCAATGTCTTTGGTTCAATCAATAACTTCTTATTCAAGTAAATAACAAACTATACTTTTAAAATGTAAATATTTCCAAGCGCCTGCAAAACCTCATCAAAAAGCTATATATAAATATATATATATATAAAAGCTAGTTCTCCATGCATACTGGATTAAGCATTTTTTAAATGTACAGTATTTACACATTTATTCCACAAGCAACATTTTGCTTTAATAAATTTGTTAACATTAACACCAAGAGTGAACACGATATTTTCCAGAAGATTGACATGCATTTAAAATCATTTCCCCCAGTTTATTTCATTACAGCCACAACAAATGCTGCTTTTAAATTCAATACAGAAGCTCTTTGTTGGTACCAAACTAACTTCAATGACATGATTATAGTAGAGGTTATGAGTATGAATATTTTACACAAGAATGTAATACTTAACACTTGCAAACGTACCTACCAAAAAAGGCTTTGTTTATAATGCTTTACCACTTGAAATGAAGAATGCAAGAGCTTTGCTAGGATTTGCACTTACATTACTGTATGGTATCTGTTCACAAAAAAAACCTTGACTAATCTAATACTACAAAAGGAAGGACACAGGGGGAAAAAAAGATGCATAAAAATACACTTGCAAAGCCATTCCTTGCAATGGCGCAAAACTGCTTTTTTGAGAAACATGCAACTACAACTTTACTTAATATGTTTTCGACATACAGTAACATGTTGTTCTAAAATGCAAATAACTGAATTTCTTTATTGTCCGTTGTTATTACATGCTTGTGCACATGCGGTATGTAATCGTCTATATTTACGGTATGGGAAGCCAGTAGTTATTTCTCAAACATACTAGTCAATCTGCACTTCGTTTACTGTAAGTGGAAGTCTAATTTTTCACAGCGTTTGCCACAGACTGTCATTGTGGAACCTTAATGCGTTACATTTTTAAAAAACAAGTGACAATGTTCGACTAAAAAAAAAAAAAAAGGCGCTCTGATTTGGTAAGCAATCGCCTATCTTAAATATATGAAAGAATTAAAAAGCTTAGTAAACCAAAACAAATCATTCTGGGTTATTGGCTTATGTTATGTAATGTGCTGTACTACGTTTTCAACACCGATGTACGATATTAAGGAAATAGATCAAATGTACCACTTTTAAAACCACAAGGTACACGATATCTTCAAGTCACAATAAAAAATCTTTACATCACGATAAACTAGCAAATATTTTTATGTGACAACGTGACCACAGATATAGGGATTTATATTATTCTTGGAGCCAGGTCAATCGTGTTCAGTATATTTTTAAATCTCACTTTTCTGCTCGGATTTAATACAACCGTTAATTACATTGCGCACAAAACAGAATGCATCTGTATTTGTTTAAATCAGCGAGTACTACACAATTTAAGGAAAGTGAAATAAATCCAATTGCGAGTTAGGCGACTATTTTATTTGACACATAAAACCTAATCAAAAAGCTTAATTTAAAAATAAATAAATAAAAAAAAGCTTAAGGACCCAAGTGGTTCTTGGCAAATATCCACATAACACAGCCACTTACAGTTACAATGTAAAAGAAATGTAAATTTAAAGCAAACACCATTTACATTGATAGTGAGTTTTGAACAGAATAGGACACAAACATTATTAACATAAATAAACAGCAAATCATGGGGGTGGTCTTTGCCGCTTTTGTTCTAAATCAGTTAAATTCATTAAAAGCAGACATTAATACAATTACAAATGTTAAAAAATAAATAAATAAAAACCGTATAAAACGTCTTTGCAATATTCATGTTCAGGCTATTTTAAACCAACACAGTTTATCTTAAAGTCCGCAATTCCTGAGAAGAATCTACTGGGGCAATTCACTACAGTTACATTAAAAAAAAAAAAAAATGTAGTTGAATAAATGTTTATCTAACCTAGAATAATTTCTGATTGACTGATTTGGGGATTTAAATTTGCTTTCCGAAATACAACTTTGTTTTAATTTCTGAAAAGTTACTACAAAAATAAATCAACAAATCGGAATGCCAGACAACGAAAAACTAAAAAAAAAAGTATTTAATTCTGTCAACGTACCGACTTGCAGGACATTCTCCACACATCCGCTTTCCAAAAGCCGGATCCCCCGGCGGAAAGGGAGCCCTTCTCCGGTGCCCCCAGCCGCGGCGTTTCCTCCAGTGCTGGTAACCCCTCCGGGGACAGTCCCAGACCCCACCGAAGCCCCTGATCCCGTCGCGCCGGCCTCCTCCCCGGCCCCACGGCACTGAAATGATGAGTACATACAGATCTCCCTCTCGTTCCTCGGGAAGGACCAGTAGACGATGCGGCGCTGGACGGGCTCCGGGATCCGCTCGAAGCGCTCCTCGACCCTCTCGAAGGCCCATTTCTCCGCTACGGCCTTAGCGGCGCAGTCCAGTAAAGACTCCGGGCTGTAATACCGGGAAATCGGAAAGCCCGATCCAGGACCGGGGCCGCGAGGAGCAGGACGCAAGCACGGCCGCTTACTAGCCGAAGGTAGCGACAGAGGAAGAGGCGGCTGAAGCATTTGCTGTCTATGTCCCTCCGCCATGGCGACCAAATAAACACTGAGAGCAGATGCCTAGCCTGGGAATCGCAGAGCGCTGATCATCACATGGGGTGGGCGGGGGACGTTACGTCACCCGGAGATACGAAAGCTAGCACAAAACCTAAGAATTAATTTTAAAAAAAGTTCTAGGAAAATGTTTAGGGAAAACATCAATTACAATTGCCACATTTTATTTTTTTTATAAAAAATAAAACATCAATAAATAAAAAAAAAAATGGAATGGGATTTGTGTGTCACCGACTGCAAGTTACTAAAATATAAAAATTAAATCACAAATATAAATAAATTAATCGGCAGCACTGCAGTCTTTTACCAGATAATTATTTTTCTTACATTATATCAGACATATTGTAAATAACTGTATGCGACTGACGAAAGTAAGGAACTTCCAGTTTGTAGTTTTGAAGCGTGTTCTCGGTTTGCGTTTACAGTGCCCTATATGCTGTAATTTGCATGTCGTGCAGCTCATGTGTTGATTGTGTTCTAGATTAAGCGCAGCTGCTGATTGTGGGTATCATACCATTATGAGTGCAATAACTGTCACCAAGAACTGTTCTCTTTCTGCGTGGGAGTGCTGCATTTACAAGAATAGAAAAAAACATTGTATACTAAAATATAGGTCTTTGGTGTCTGTTGTTTAGTAAATGATATCACTTAGCCTTTAATTGTTACAAAATTTGGCAGATGCCATGGCAGATACAACCAGCCTAGATACAATCCAAATAGTCTATACAGAACAGGTATAGTTACCATCCTTAACAAACTGGAGCAAAAACTTAGACCTGGCCCTTTGACTTCATCGCCACTATTTTAGACCTTCATTTTTAACTTTGGTGTCACTTGTAAAATATTGAGTAAAAGCTGGTTAGGCAATTGATAAAATAACAGGTAGTTAGTTTACACATCATTAGAGTCCATGTAAAATACAATATACAGTATGTGGCATCTCAGCAAATTTATCCAATTGAAATACAGTCAGTTCAAATAAATAATGAACTGTTCCTTTAGTTTTCAACTCCCAGTTAATTGTAATGCTTTCGAAAGGAGGATGGCTGCATTCTGGAAAGTCATTGTGTTTGCTGCACTATGCTAAAGACTAACTCAGCTTCTCTGCATTTCTTCAACTTTGTGAATGAGATGCAGGTCCATGGCGAAGCACTTAAGTGGGAGTGCATGCTCTGCCTCTTTGAGGTTCCCCTGGGGGATGGGGGAAGGACAGAGCAACTTGGCAGCCTTGCTTCAAGTGCCGAGCCTCACAACAGGAGTATTTTAGGATTCTTTATCAGAAAATCCTGCTAATACCTATGGCTGGCTGGTGCCTTAGACACTCTGTGGCTTAATAGTCGTCATAGATGCCTATAGCTTTAGTACGGTCTGTGCACTTGTCCTTGAACTCACTTTTATAAGGGATTAATGACCCATCAGTGTTCCTTCTTAAGTCATTAATAGCTCCATCTTCCTTGGTAAGCAGTAGCAACTGCAACTGATCTGCCTTGAATATGCAGTGAATTTGTTGTAAGAAAACATTTCTAAATACAGGAGCAATTTTTCAGCAAGCATTGTAGAGATGTTGACAACAATAAAAAATGGCAGCTTTAAGTCTGGGAAATGAGTATGTGTTTTCTCTCTCTCTCTCTCTCTCTCTGTCTCTCATAAAGCAATAAAGCTTTAAATGTGCTGCACCTGTTTAGCATTTATTCAAATCTTCTGGAAAGCTTTATCAGGTCAGTGGTACCTGCTCAGCACCATATCAGCACACTGTGTGTAGAAAACAGTGACGCCAAGGCCTTCTGTAGCACCGTCAATCGATACCTGAGACTGCTGGGAGGTACAGGAGATGGCAGCTTGCGCAGGGCTGCAAATCTGTTCGCTTTAGTATAAACGATGCTAGCAAACAGAGAAAGAGCTCATGTGATGAAGCATGGGGTTCAGCTGGGATGCTGATGGATCTTCTCAGAAAGAAATAGCGGATGCTGCGTTTATTTCTTTAAGAATTCATCATTCATCTATATTTATTTATTATTGTCGGGTTTAGAAATCAGTATTGGTGACATAGAAAATATTTACCAAGCAGTTGCAGGAAATGCTGCAGATACATGCATGCAGCAGGCAGTAATTACCAAGTACAATGTGCGTGTTTAATTATAGTATCATGTTTCATACATGTATAAGACCCCACTCTGCCCCATCACTGTCTCTAGCACATCCACACAGGGTGGGTCTGATTAAAAGGGTAATTAATAATTAATACCTAAGGATACTAAACTAGGGGCTTTCAGCCTTTAAAGGTATCTAATGTCAGCTGTCTTTGCAGCCAGACACATTAGTAGTGGCGTCGCCAGAAGGTGGGGATTAGAACTATCCCAAATAAAGCAATCATCTCCTGTATTAATGCTGTATATCTCACCTGGGACAGAGAAGTGAAATCCTTTCCCACTGCACTGAGAGTAAACCTGGAATGGTGAAACCCAAACATGAGGTCACAGATCACATAGCTCTGACTCTGATATCATAATATAGCCCTGGGCTCACCCTGGTGGTAGTGATGTGGAACTACAACAGCACTGACCTGTTCTTTGTGCCTGTGTTTCTCTTCTGTTATCACAGATATGAAAAAGGCTAAGTTCTAATGTGGTTAACCCCTGTTAGAAAGGTGCAAACTGTTATGAGCTTTTAAATATGAATTTACTGTAATGAGAGAGTTTGGAGTGAAAAAACGTTTTAATCACATTAGGAAAGAAAAGCCGACAGGAAGTCAAGAGTGGAGAGCATTCATTTCAGGGTTGTCTGATTGAATTAGGTTAACTCCCACCCCTTGTGGCAGTGTACAGCTTCCCACCTGCAATGTGAATGCTGTTATCCACGTGACACTGAAGAGCAGGACGGTTTAGTATTATCGTTCAGTATGGGGGAAGAGTCCCTGCTTATAAATGAGCATATATTGTTAATACCTTCACTTTCCAGCCCTGATACAGGGGGAGGGTTTCTTACGTAAGCATCCTAGTCCTTAGCATTACTTTGTATGATCATTTTTGTATGCTTATCCAGTATTGATCTTATGGGCTTGAGGACTTATTGCAAATGTGTATGCACGCTCTTAGGGCTCCCCCCACATAAAAATCTGAATATAGATGATAGTCAGGCACACACTGTCACCCTTTCTCGCTGTTAAATCTATTTTAAAGGCCATTAACTAAGAACTAACTGCTCTAGGTCTCATATACTACATCACTGATCACATGATGCGTTACTGGGCTCCACTTATTCTGATAACACAGCCTCATGATGAGCCTGCTTGAGTTCCCAATAAAGTGGCCATGCTCTGCTGTGGTTATTATGGTATCTGTGTTAATTCTATTGAAAATGATCATTGGTATTAAAGTGACTCAAGCTTGAGAGGTTGCATTCTCCCCTCAGTGCCAGGGACCAGAGCAGCTCTGCTTGTCTTTGATCCCGGCTCCTGATTCCTCCTCTCTCCCATCTTTGATGCCTTTGTTTCCCTCGAAATTGAAAAAGAAAAAAAAAAAACGTGATGCCAAATTTATTATCGGGCTGCTAGCAGAGCTGACAGTCACCTGTGACAAACAGAGACGGCTTTAGCGTTATTCTCCACTCCTTCACACCTGCCTGCCTGAGGGGGCCCATAATTGTACCTCCTGGGACTGCCTTTCAATTCACAGACAGATGCTTTTTACTCACTCACCTGCACTAGCGCTTACATTCTCATCAAGGTGAGTGAGGGACGGCAGAAAAAAGACGATGAAGATGAAAAAAAAAACTTTTGCTTTATTCTTTTGACATTCCAGGCAGTTTGTGTGTGTGTGTGTGTTTTTTTTTTTTTTTTTTACTTTATTTAAAGTAAGATGGGAAGACTTGCTGGCTACACCGAGAATCTTTCTGCCTGGCATGCAGTTATGTCCATGCATAGCTTCAAACACTTCGGGTCCTAAGTGCAAAGGTAAAGCCAAATTGTAAGAGAGTAATTAAACAATTGCTATAGTATTAAACTAATGCCACTACAATGGAATGCATTAAAAGGTAATAGAAGAACATGGTTAGCTACAGTAGCATAAGCCATTGATAAAATGGTGGCTCAGTATGTGAACCAATACATAGTACCAGTGCCATGGTGCCACTGTATCAATACCAGTGTGCCAGTGTATCATGATCCCTGGGCAATATTGTTTCTAAATCCATTGTCTGTTAATGGCTCTGCTATGGTTTCCTCAAGGTAATGCACACTGGTATTATAATGGTATACCATGGGTTTTAGTCTAATGTTTCCTATCATATTTTAAACCAAAAAAGCCCTCACCTCTGAAATAATCAATAGCACAGGATCTCAGTATAATTGTAACTCTAATGCTATCCCCAGGTCACACATAATAATAGAGAATAATAATAATAATTAGAGAATAATAATAATAATAATAATAATAATAATAATAATGATAAGAAGATTATTAATAATAATTTTAATTGCAATAGTTTATATAGGAATGTAGTTTATTTTCTCAATTATTTGTAACAGCAGGAGTGAAATGGAAAATGAAAGTACTCTATTATATTACTGGGGGGCTTGGCACAAACAAACACAAAGGGGACCATTCATTTTCAAAAAAACTGATTCCGGCTCAATGAATCCTTAATGTGAGTCATTTGGACAGGTCTATACTATAGTATTAGAGCATGCATACCAATATCTGTCAATTTCTCAATAAATCTATCCATCTACATCTTTCTATCTATCTCCAATATAAGGACACTTTTTTAGGAACTACGGTATGTGATGAGGAAGATGGCAGCTGCAAAGGACGGTGACACCTGAAATGAACCAATTCAAAAGTTACACAGATCCAAGAACTGAATTCAGATAATAAGCATGTAGAGAGTTGCACAGCAAATACTAATTGTACTGACGTTTATTTGGACATATCCTGCACTGTATATAAATTAAGAAATCACTTTGCATATACATTAAATTACTCTGAGTTTGTTTTTACAGCAGTTCCCTATTAGTAGGCAGATTATAAACCACCTGTTACCAAAAGAGAACAAATAATATTACTGAGGTGTCAGTAGCTGGGGTACCTGCACAAGGTGTTTCTTTGTGTCCAGGCTAGAGTATCAGCTATGATGATTGATGATGACCTTTTCCAGGATATTTGCAATGGTACATTTGCACAGTAATATTACAGCTTACCTTTTCATTTTTATTACCAGTGATTTATATTGCTTGCCTGTGTTTTACCGTTCTTTCATTAGCTTCAATACACTTTTCAATGCTTTTACTATTTTATACTGCTATAAACGTTTATAATGGATGTTTACTACACTTCTGGCAAGCAGAGTCTGCCTTTTAGAGTTACAACAAGAAACACTACCAGGGGTATCTGCTGGGTAGGTCTAAATATTTAGTCTACTTTAATAGTGTTGACAGTGTTTATTCATTAGAAATGTAATTTTTTTTTTTTTTTTTAATTGTACTGGTATTTACTTTGTCCTGGACTCTAAAGGGTAATGACTACTTACAGACACATTATTATGTTGGAAATGTTATTATAAAAACTACAACATGATATTGTCATTGCATTGAATGCCAAAGGTTTTATGTTGAGTGAAGTGGGAGTACATGACACTTGTAGGCAGATACCATGTACATAGCTGGGTGCTTATCCAGTATTTAATAAGAACCCTTATCCCATACTGTGTGTATGTGAGTGGGATGCATTGTACATATATTACAGATCTATCTGTATGACAAACAGCTCAAAGGTAAACCACAGATACTACACATCTGAAATGGTGTAAGTGCTACCAAACCCTGGGAATATGCAACATTAGGATTTCCTCTTCTCCAAATATGGGCTTTTAAAAGTTTGATAAAAGTAAAGATATTCCTGGATGACCAAATTGCTTCCCATACTAGAAGAGCCTGGGCTGGTGATCTGGGAAGAGATGTTAATGAACAGGATTGGCTTGATATGTGTGAGGTAGCTCTTACTGTTTCCTCCAGCTTTGCATCCAAGGAAGCCCATTTAAGCTTTTACACCGCACTTACCTTACACCTTTAACCCTTAGTAAATTTAACGGACAGCTGGAGGTGATGTGGTCATACGGGAGATTTTTTCCATATACGGTGCACCTGCCCAAGGCTAGAGGTATATTGGAGAAATATGCATAAAAGTATTGTTAATATCATTAGTATCTTTTTCCCCTGGCATCATGCTACTGGGTTTGATACCAGCTGACTTGGGTGGTTTTATATACGCAAACCTATAGGCCTTTTATTATCAGCTGCCAGAAAATGTATTGGCACTAACTGGAAATGTGAGAACGCCCCCTCTGACCTTTCTTGGATGAATGAATTAGAACAAATTAGTTTATTACGTTTAGTTTAAAATTACAACAAGACCATTTTTTTTAAAATATGGTCTCCACTGGGCCCATGCACCTGGTCCCATATAACTGTGACTGTGGCAGATAATAACCAAGCAGCAGATTGACATAGAAAGGGATTGACATGATAGAATGACATTAATGTGTATCCCTGTAGTTATGTGTGCATATATGTGTTTATGTATTGTATGTGAAGGTTTTCATTTGAAGCTTATATTTGTATGTATACTGTATGCACATATATTCTTATTTTCTCACTCTCTTATATAAGTCACTTTATTTTACTGTGTTTTGCTACAGGCATCTTAATCCATATGTAACAATGATTAAACTTTGCATTGTATCCTAAGACCTAAATAAAAAGAAAGTATAAAAAAAGAAAAAAAAAGTAAAGATATTTTACACAACTTAAAACCTGCTGCTTTATTATGAACAATTAGCATGTGGTATCAGGCATGTCCCATGACTGACTGCAGCAGAAGCCAACCACTGATCAGTAAGGGTGGAAGTGATTGGTTGCTGTAGGAGAAGAAGATGGCTGAAGAGAACTTTAACATCTGAAATGTGTCGGTCATTTACTTACAGCAATCCAAGCCCTGAATGCAGTTAAAGAGCAAGATGTATGAACCAAACAAAGAACTGCTGATTCAGTTTCATCAAGTACTTCGTTTTGCCTGCTCACTATGGACTTCACCTTCGTAAATACAAACACCATTGTTACTGAGATGAAAAAGGTCCTAACATGCTTAGTAAATACTGTTTCTTTATTGAAACATTTCAGTGGTAGCAACTTAGTGAGTGTGTTGTGACATTGACAGTTTGTGGTCCCATTTTGCATTTAATTATAATTGGTAATGGACAACTGGTAATGGGGCTTGTACAAAAGAGTTTGGAGCCATTGACAATAATTAAGACAAATGCAGGGATGGGGTGGGGTGTCTGTGGGAATAGACAGGTAATTGGAAAATGATTGATGATGAACAGAGAGTTAAAAAAGACATGTTAAAGTGTGTCTCTCTGGAAATGGGAATCCCATATGGCCAGGTCATGCTATGTCAGCCCTCACAACGTCTAGACCCTGTATAAATATTTTACAACTGTGAGACAAGTCCTTCTTTTCACACCAATCACATCAGACCAAATAGATTGCAATTACTGATATGAGAGGAGAGTCACACCAACACTACATTCTTAACATTGCTGTTGCCTCTTATAGCACTCCTACCCATATACTGACCAAGTCGATCCTGCTAGTCTTCTGAGATCTCAATCAAACAAGTCCTGACCTTGCTGCTGCTTAGTTTTGTAGATCTTACAAGAGCAGAATTGAAGGTGTCATGACAACAGGTTTTTCATATGGGGTCTGGGAGAATGTGTGTGTCTGAAACTGTAAATGGAGGTGCATGCGTGTGATTGCACAGAGGGCTCATTCTCATGCCTGTCTGCAGGTTATCATGGAGCTGTTAAGGATTTCTCTGCAGAGCAGCACAATAGCAGCACTGAGCTCACACCCTGCTCTGCCTGTGGGGTGTGATTGCTTACAAAGACTGCAGAGAGGACAGCCAGGGGAGGCGCCGCTTGCAGTCAGCTCAGCCAGCTGTACAATGACTAAATGTTTGCCCAGGAAGGTAACCAGAAGCACTGCTGGAATTACAGTATCCGCTTCCTTTGTTTCTGTGAAAAGCCTGCTCTTTGTGCATGTGGACAGGCAGGCAGTGAAACTCCAACCTTTTTTGTATTGTTGTGTCTTACTGTGTGCTATAGAAGCAAAACTCACTAATGGTGGGAGACTGAAGGTATTTAAGGACATGTGTTTCATACAGATTTTGTAGTATCTCTATACCATATGTCTATCTTATCTTTGTTTAAAGTTTATAATAATTGATTATAATAGCTTAATGTGTAGAGATTTTTTTTTAATTTTGAAAAATACCTTTATTAGTAGATAGATACAGTCAGACAGACAGATAGATAGATAGATAGATAGATAGATAGATAGATAGATAGATAGATAGATAGATAGATAGATACTGCATTCCAGCTCAGATAAAAAAATAAAGGTTGTTTCTGAACTACACTACTGTTCACAGCTTCCCACAGGAAACAACTCAAAAACATAGATCCCCTTCACATATAATTAGGCAGTTTGGTCGCTTCGGGCCCTGTGTTCTTATCAAACACATTAGCAGCTCACTGACACCAAAACAGCCCCACTGACCTGCCATTGTCCTGCCTCCATTGGGACCTGCAGGCGAGGAGTGAGGTTGGACAGGTCCTCAGAGCGCCAATTAAACACACAAAGCAGAGTGGCTATTCCTAATGCCTCTTATAAGGTGACGGCAGCTCCGCTGCTGCAGTGCTGCTGGGGGTAGGGTTTCTGCATGATGTGGCCACTTTATTAGAAAATAAAGTATGCACATTATGAGTTAATCAAATGCAAATATGCTGAACCAGGTGACACATGATCAACTGTACAGTATATGAGGCCTGTGGAGGTCAGCTGTTAGTCAGCCATTAACTAAGCGGAACCAAAGATTTATCAATTTGAAAGGAAGCATGATATCTGGTGCCCAACTAGTCTGAAACTGCAATCAGAAAATCTTTAATGGTCATTAGTGAAAGCAACCTGAACAGGATGGAGTTATCACCAAGTACCAGGGCTACTTTAGGAGGACACATTCTTACTAAATATCAAATAATGACACTTTTGTTGTTCACACTTGAGGTGGCAGGATCTCTTAGCAGCACTTTACAGTTCTCCAAATAGCACACACACGCACAAATATATATATATATATATATATATATATATATATATATATATATATATATATATATATATATATATATGCAATTATTTTTTTTACTGCTGACAGACAGAATGAATAGAACTTTGGTAGTGCCAACAACTTACTTTAGAACCATTAGGACAAACATATTTTACATTTATCATCGTACAGGATGCATTTGTATTTAATAGTGCCATTAGATTTTTTTTTTTTTGCCACAGCTTTTCTGAGTTTGCTGTATGAATCCTGCTCATGCCAAATTATTGAACTATTCTGAATATACATTGGTGCTTAATTGGTAGCCCTTTTGGATGGTGTGAGTAGATTTAATAAATACATAGAAAGTTTCAGTATAATAAACCTACCTGTTTTCCTAAAAAGTTCTATAGTACAGATAACGTACATGTTAACATGGGTGGTGGGACATGGTGTGGCTTTTAATTGTTGCATGCTAAGCTTTTTTCTATATAGTTCTTAAATGTTCTTGTTTTAATAGTTTGCTGTAAATTTATAGAAAAAAAAACAATAACAAAAAAGAACAAGAACAAGTAGTGAAAATATCCCTGAGTTTTTCTGTGGCTACAGTTCAGCTGCACTATAGCAGCTACAGGTGAAATGTCATTATAATCCGTGCTGGGGAAGTTACTTTTAAAAAGTAATCTGTTACAGTTACAATTTACTTGAACAAAATTGTAACCAGTTACAGAAACGTATTGCTTTGAAAAAAAAAATGGAACTAGTTACAGTAAGTGTTAGGAGATCCAGCTATGAAACCCACTCATTATGTCCTCTGTAAGGACTGAGATGCACCGTTGAAACGCTTTCTGATTTCCATGTGATGCATTAGCGGTAGTCCTTTTTTAAATGTAACTAAAAGTAACTGTTACTTTCCCAAATAAAATGTAATCCACTACCACATGTTGTAATCCTGTCTGAAAAGGAACAATTACAGTTACAAGTTACTGAGAAATGTAATCGGATTACAGTTACGTATTTCATGTAATGCGTTATTCCCCAACACTGATTATAATTCAGTTGGTAGTAAGAGTGAAGCTTAAAGCACTTTAACTGATGTGAACTTTTATAGGGCCTATTATCAAAAAAGTATAGAGTGCTCAAAGATAGCAGGCAAATCAGACTGATGAAGGCATTTTTATCTTATACATTCAAAACTTTTGCAATGATGTGTTTGAACAGAAGAACGACTAATCAAATTGCTCCAACATAAAAACCCAGATATTAAAATAAATAAATAAACCTGACTGATAAACTACTCTCTGCCATGATCTAACCCCATGCTCTTTTCATTTTCAGTGGCTTGCTTTTGTTTCTGCAGAGGCTGTTGATTTTGTTTTCATATTAATGCTGTTTTTTTATGGACATACCCTCCAACCTCCACCCCCTGTTAGCTCCTCTTCAGTCTGGCCCCCAATGCATCTCTTTTCTGCTCCCTTGGCAACAAACATCAGAGGCCAAGCAAGACAGTCAAAAACCAAGGCCTCAGCCAACATGTAATTGACAGCAAACTGCACAAACAGGGGGCTGCTCGAGTTAAGAAGGCTTTGATAAGACTCTGCAGAGTCTCTGACCTTCACACGAAAGAGAATCCGTAAACACGCTGAAAAAAGGCAGGGCGTCTGTTAAAACAAACCTTTGCTTTTTTTTGGAAGGAGAGGTCAGATGCTAAGAGCTGTGTCAGGGAATTATAACACAGAGCTGATGTGGTATGAGTCAGAAGACAACATCCAGTTTAAAGATTGGGGGCCTGGATTAGTTTTGTAACCTGAAGAGGGATTTTTCTTTCTCTCTGGGGATACAGTATTATCATGCTGGTCTCGTGCTCATACTGTCACACTGCTTTAAAGATACAATCACAAAGCAGAGTGTTCCTCAGCATACTGTGCAGATTCCTCGAGTAGTGTGGCCCCAGTCAGGTGAACAAAGGGAAAGGTGAAAGCTTGAAAGCTCAGTGGACATGCCACTCTGGCACCTATATTAGGTACATACTGACAGAAATCATTGAGAAAATCAAGGGTGTTGTTTTAGTCCTCGGTGGGTGTGTATTTGTGTATGTTAGTGTGTGTGTCTGCATGTGTGACAATGGTGAGGGTCTGAATTGATGTACTCTCTGTCAAATAGGCAAGATGTAGCACTTTTAAGTTGGTAAAATAATTTATAGTCATGCAGTGCCAGCCGGCAATCTTGACTGGAGAGCATTGCATTGGCTTGGCAAAGTAAAATTAGCATGGACTGCTTCACCTACTGGCCAGGAGCCCTGTCAGCTGGAGAGGCCTGGGGTCAGTATCCCTTTTCCGGCTTGGGTGTGAAGATGCAATTGTCTTGCCATTGCTGTGGAGAGTGAGGAAACATAATTAGACTTTCTAAATTGTGGAGAAAAATGAATGCAATAAACAATACCAGTAACAAACAGCTATTGTGGAACAGCTATTATAGTGTATATTCACCCAAAACCAATATGTGTTCAGATTAATGACATTTAAAATGTCCCCAAATCTAAAATTGGTTCATTTAGCACCAGAATGCTAACCCTCTGGCTCCCAGGCACAGAATAGGATAGGATTATTATCTCTAGGTCTGACTTGCTGTTTTGGTAAAATTATTAGAAATTACATAAATCCATCATCATGAGATATGATTGTTATTTATTAACCCACAGAGCGTCTGTGATCGAATCCCAAGATGCTTACATCACAGAATCAGGCATAAATCAATTCTCTAATTCATTTAGATCGCAATTCAGCTGAACTATCTTTCCAGATCCTAATGGGATTCAGAAAGATAGCTTTTTGACAAACCTTTGAACCGGGTAAGTGTTTCCGTCTCACCACTCTGTACGGGTAATGAGTTCCACCTCATCAGTGATGTACATTAACAGTCTCTGTCTGGCAAAAGACACACTATACTCAGAGATTGGTTGGCTCCCTTACAGAAAGTATACCAATGAGATGCCATTATAATATTTATTACCCCGAAGAAACCTGAGCAGGAACATTAGCAGACCTGAGCATTACCAATACAATAGATCTGGAGAAAATGTTGCACTGTGTTCCTGCATAAATAAATAAATACTGTAAATAAATAAGGCACTGGCAGATGTGCACCAGATTCAATATGGTATATGGTTCATGCACAGGCAATCAATCACATTATAACAAAATACAAATTGTGGAAGAGATTTGAAATTGAACCTATTGATCTTCAGATATTTCATAAGCCAGCACTTACCTAAAGATGCGGCTCCACTGGTCAAGCTTGCATAGTGAAAATGGCTCCTGTAGTAATTTGGTCAAATGTGCATTAAACGCTACTAGACTATTGCAGACCCACCTGGAATTGGAGTATTTACAATAAAAGCTGCTTTCTCCAGACTGAAATCAGTTATACAAAGTTTAGGAAGTACAGATCACTGACTTCGAGCCAAATGGAAAGGGATTGGGAGGTGTTTGGGGGGGGGGGGGTTCTATCCACTGTATCACTGGGTCGTGACCTGCATTAGCCAATGCACTTTCACTAATGACTGATAACACAGTCAGGGTTAAGATGTGACAATGTTTCATCAGTCCTTTTAATTAGTGTAGCGTTACTGCCTTTTGTCCTTCGCACCAAGAGAAAATGGAAAAACAGGCTCGGCTCTCTAACAAGACGGGGCAATTAATCACATTGTTCCAGCTGTAAAATTTATAATCTGCTTACTCTCCTCCCTTCTCTTTGCTGAACAAACCTGAAATAAAAGTATCCAGAGTATAGCCTCAGCTAAACATCGTGTGCTATACAAGCGCCTTTTTTCCCCGCTGTGCACGTGTTGCTTTTCTCAAACAGTGAGGGGGCATGGCCCGCCAGCTCCAGCGCCCCAGCTCTGAATAACCCTGTGCACCCCCTTCGATCCCTAAACTGTCGTGCTGGCTCCCACTCACACATACGCACACAGTGTAGCATTTGCATGCTCATGCATTCGACAAGCTTTACTAAAAACCAGTCAATTAGAAAAGCATCATGAGGCCTGTTTATAAAGTCCTGACTTGTTCCCTAGAGAACCCAACACCTCCCTCTCTTTCGTTCATCTGGAAAACTGGCCATGTTTGGACCCAGTTTTACATATGGGGCTAAAGACATGCCCATTTAGAATATTATGCCATAGGCTATCGGCAGTGCTTGATATAGGCCTGAACTCACTGGAACCAGTACAGGCACATTTTAACATTCCAGACATTTGGGCATAATGCCACATGTTATTGCCAGAAATGGCTTACAGTCTTTGTGCACATTAACATAGTGCTTGTTGATTGTGTGGAGTACTTGCATGACATCAGGCATGGAAGCTGAATGTCATAGGGTGTGATTTGGAGCAAGGACATTTATTGATTTTGATGTGGAACTTTTTTCTGCACTGGTATGGTTTCAGACTGTTGCTTTGGACTAACCTTTTCTTGTGTATATAATGCACACTGCGGCACACTTTCATAAAAACGTTCAACACCTCAGGATTGTAGAGTGCCAGCACAAGCCATACAAAGGGTAGTTTCTCTTGCAAGTTCACAGAAATAAGGCTTACACCTCCATTTACTGTTAATACCTCCAGTTTCATTTGGGCTTCATTATCATTTAAAAAAAGCTGTGTTTGTATCAAAACTGTGTTATTTAGAGGAGCATGGATAGAATCCTAGGGATCTCAGTGAGTATCTATTTGGGACTCTGAGACACAGGAGATAAGAAGCCGCGGTATTGGAAATCCCTCTTCATTTTAATCGGATCCTCTGTTTGCTATGGAAGCTCTTTAGTTTAAGAATAGGCAAACACTGGGACAGACGCTCAAGAGGAAAAATCTGTTATTTCTTCCAGTCGTGAATTGCACACACACAGACAAACACATGCACAGTTTCAAAGCAAATAGAAAGATCATACAATTTAAACAACACACACCCTTTTACTTATCAACTGCATTTTAATTCTTTTCACACAACAGAAACCCCTGGAGACAAAAAACATCTATTCAAGGGAGTTGGTTACTAGTGATTATATAGCAAGTTTAATGATTATTATTATTATTTATTTCTTAGCAGACGCCCTTATCCAGGGCGACTTACAATTGTTACAAGATATCACATTATTTTTGACATATAATTACCCATTTATACAGTTGGGTTTTTACTGGAGCAATCTAGGTAAAGTACCTTGCTCAAGGGTACAGCAGCAGTGTCCCCCACAAGGGATTGAACCCACGACCCTCCGGTCAGAAGTCCAGAGCCCTAACCACTACTCCACACTGCTGCCCTAATGATTCAAACAACCAGCCGCTATCAAAGTTTGAACTGGTAAATGTGATCAAATTAAAGTTTTCTTTTGTACCTTTCTCTGTGGTTTTAACATGCTTTTACTGTGCTTTTTAATTAAACTGACCCATGCTTTGTAAGTGGGTGATGGTGAATTAAGTGAATGATAAAAAGCTCTGGTATATTATTTGAGCTTCCCTGCACATCTTGGATAAATTGTAAGCCTCTTGAAGACTAATATTGCAACTTGTGTCAAATTATGTTATGGCTCTGAGCTTCTATGTACAGTGTATGCTGAAACCACCAAACCCATTTCAAGACCCTATCTTCCGTGGGTGTTGGTTGCTCAGGGAATGAAGAGAACTGCCCTAAGAACAGAATGTTGGAGACAGCAGACCACACCTAACTGTAAACCAAAATAAAGTCACAGGTTTATAGGATAATACATTTTTTTTTATTATTTGCTCCTTCAATTTTGTATACAAAGACAATCTGTTTTCTCATGACATGACTTCAGGACATACAGTTCTGACCTGCTGTTTGTATATATTTATATACGTTTAAATCATGTTTATAAGACTGCAGTACAGTGAGTTACAATAAGATGGATGAAACTTTCAGTGATATAACAAAACATAACACTATGTAACACAATTTTTGTTCCTGGGTAGTAAGTGTTATTTCCAAATTGCTTATGTCTCAAAAGTATAGAAAATGGCTATTATTCCCCACAAACTTTGCTTCTGTGACCAGGACAGTGATATTTTGAAATTTACCTATTTCCAATGAGAAAATGGGCGAATTTGTGTCTTTTCGTTCACATAAAGTCAGAAAAAAACAACATATGAATCAAAATTAACATGTATTTATACTAAAGTAATACAAAAATGACTACAAAAGATTTAGAATGATTAGTTTTTCGAGATTTACGATTATACTGTAAATCACTTTCACGAATCAGCCCCCAAATGTAGTCTCCCATCATGTTCTCGTTATACTGTCCTTGGTAGCGGCGTTCAAAGTCCAGTATATCCTGGTGGAAGCGCTCGTCTTGCTCCTCCGAGTATGCTCCCATGTTCTCCTTGAATTTATCAAGATGAGCATCAAGGATATGGACTTTGAGGGACATCCTACAGCCCATTGTGCCGTAGTTCTTCACCAGAGTCTCAACCAGCTCCACATAGTTTTCGACCTTGTGATTGCCCAGGAAGCCCCGAACCACTGCGACAAAGCTGTTCCAAGCCGCTTTCCCCTTACTAGTGAGCTTCTTGGGGAATTAATTGCACTCCAGGATCTTCTTTATCTGTGGTCCGACGAAGACACCGGCTTTGACCTTTGCCTCAGACAGCTTAGGGAAGAAGTCTTGAAGGTACTTGAAGGCTGCCGACTCCTTATCTAGAGTTCTGACAAATTGTTTCATAAAGCCCAATTTGATGTGCAGTGGTGGCATCAGCACCTTCCGGGGGTCCCAGCCGTATTCATCATACTTCAAGGCGTCCAGCAAGGTCTTGATGCTGTTGTAATCCTCTTTGAGGTGCACCGAGTGAGCCAGGGGAAGAGACGGGTACTTGTTACCATTGTGGAGCAGCACGGCTTTGAGGCTCCTGGATGAGCTGTCAGTGAAGGACAGTATAACGAGAACATGATGGGAGACTACATTTGGGGGCTGATTCGTGAAAGTGATTTACAGTATAATCATAAATCTCGAAAAACTACTCATTCTAAATCTTTTGTAGTCATTTTTGTATTACTTGTATAAATACATGTTAATTTTGATTCATATGTTGTTTTTTTCTGACTTTATGTGAACGAAAAGACACAAATTCGCCCATTTTCTCATTGGAAATAGGTAAATTTCAAAATATCACTGTCCTAGTCACAAAAGCAAAGTTTGTGGGGAATAATAGCCATTTTCTATACTTTTGAGGCATAAGCAATTAGGAAATAACACTTATTACCCAGGAACAAAAAAAAAAAAAAAAATTGTTACACGGTGTAATCAAGCAAAGAGTACTATTATCAGTCATGATATACTTCTACTAGACAGTGATTACATAAATAATTTGCTGACAAGTACAGGCTTATTTAGCACTTAAAAATAACAGAAGAGTGACTCACATTTTAGTGATTGAATTCATTCAAGTTTCAAGATTGAAACAGACTGTGTTTCATTGTGGAACTGCTTAACCTTCCTCCTCTTTTTCTGCATATGTAATGCAAATCCTTTTTTTGCTGCTAACTGAGATACCTGGTTTAAAAACACAGGGGTTTGTGAGATTGGGAAATGAAAAGCCCCTGCTTTCAACTCATAACAACATTGTACATATCGTGTGATAGAGGCCGGTGGAAGAGTAGCAGGAAAAATTGGCTACAACAAAAAAGAATGAAAAAATAAACCAAAACCTAACGCTTCCACTCTGCAGCTGGTTCTTTTTCAGGAGGATCCCCTCTTTAACTTTCTTTTAAAAATCTAAACAAAGTGCCTGAGTGAAAAATATAGAAGTGCTGGAACAACAAACACAAGGTTGACAGCGAGAAGACAGTCCCAACATGAAAGGCCAAGCCTGGGGAGGGCTGTCAGGAGAGGGTGCAGGCTGTGGTGACTGATGATAGGCCTCCGCGACAGGCACAAGATGGGGCCTCTGTGAATCAACTCAAAGGAATGTGAAAGGAGAGTGGAAATGAGACAAAAAACAAGAGGGAAATAGATCGGATCCATCTGGATCCTAGTTATTGACCTTTTTTTAAATTGAGTACCATTCAAATACGTGGACCTGAAGTTTTTTATTGTTCAGGGGGTTATCTAGTCCTCCACTCCCCGAGCTGGGGCTGCACCGTAAAACAGTTGAGAGTGAATTTGACCAGGACACCAGAAAGGTGATACAAAGAGCCAAACCAAATAGATCATAAAGAGCAGAGGGCTTTCATGTCTGGACTCTGATTCACACACACACCCACATAAAGCAAAATGGCGAACTTTTACTCTAATAATGGCTGTTAAAGAAGGGAGCAGGCCAGACAGTGACTGGCAAACACTTCAGTTATTACAACTTTGTGTCTAGATGACAAGATACATGTTTATTCGAGGATTTGCCAAACTAATGCACAGAATAACCTTGAAATACCACAGATAGTGAGGATTATTCTCAAAGCTTTTAACCCCATTCTTAATTAATTAAACAAAGCCTGAAACTCATGAAACTGCCAAAACTATTGTTGCTTCTAAACTGTTGGTCTCAAACATAGCTTTGTGAATAGGGCCCAGACTAACAAAATTGTAAACTTAACTTAACGTAATACAATACATTATATGTGATGCTATATTACTATATTATAAAACACTATAAATCCTCTGGGAGTAGTGCTATTTATAATCTCTTCTTGTATCTTCTGTAGATACTGGGAGTGATTTCTCTGTGGCATCCTTAAATTGATACTGGTAACCTTTTATTTTGTGTGACTTCATTAAGCATTTCAATGAAATACAGTTAGACATTAATTGAAGTTCAATTAGGTATGAGTTCTGTTCATTAAAATGGGTACTGTCACAAATGGGTTGTTACATAACATATTATTTGCATTATAAATAATTTAATCTGTGAATAAAACAACACTTCCCTTTAGAAGTAGTGGACAAATAACATTATTGCTTAATCAAACATTATAAAAAAGGTAAGTGGTAGCAAGCATTCATTAAACAGGCTGAACTCAGTTTCAAGTTTTATCTGTAGAAAGAACACCTTTTAACCACACACCACTTCTACCCACCCACCCACCAAACACACACACACACACACACACACACACACACAGTATTGGTAGATGCATTGAGTCCAGAATATCCCTAAAGACACTAGTCTTTGGATGACAAATATTTAGAGAGCCCTGCCAATCCCTGAAGGGTTTATATTTGCACAGCTCCATGGCAGTGATGGCACACTGGCCATGACTTTATAAACAGTTGGGGACAGATTCACCAGCTTCTTCTCCATCATGGAGTTAGGCACACAGGACTAAGTGTTCCAGTGCAGCCTTTTCTTACTTTTTCATCACATAAAGTTGCTCACTCTTTGTAAGGGTTGAAAATGAGACGTGAATCTGGCCCTTGCTCTGAAAAACAACGAAAACGAAATGAAACACTGTTCTTGTGCGGCCTTATATGCACTTTAGGGATTCTAAGAGCAATAAAAACTGTTTTTGCAATCGTTTTGTTCTTCTTTCAGAAGTAGAGGTTATAAATAAAGCTAGAGTAAAGACGCCAGAGAAGCGTAAAGAAACCTCTCTGACAGGACTTGACGAGAGACAAGACTAACACTAGTGCCACATCTGTACCCACTAATGCAGCCACTATTTGTATACCACTACATGTATTAGGAGACTACCCATGAGGAATATGCAAGGATCAGGGGAGGGGGGGGGGGGGGAGTGTTTGAAGTGGCCCTTAGCTATCTGTTGCTAAGCTCTGGCTATTGTTTCTGAAAGCGGGTTGTGCTCTGAAACGTCTGTTTACCTCATGATTAAAAATCAGACATCGCCTTTAAAAGGCAGAAGGCACTTTTAAAAAATGGCCCTTCAGATGTTCTAAAAGGCTCATCCCCGGATCATTCAATTTCCTGCTGTACTTTTCCTCTATTAATGTCTAAGGCTTGAGTCTCAAAAAATCAAACAGACCCCACACTTGTCTTTAATGAGTCATGGGTGCTTTATAAGCAAGGGTTCTTTAATCTTGAGTCTTATTAGCATTTGGGGGTGGGGGTTATATTGTATACAGTACCTATCATCTCCAGGTTTTCCTTTGGCAGAATAAATCCAGAGCTTTTTGTAATAAAGTCCAACATGAACAGAGCAGCCAGAGAACCTCTTCTAAACGTTAAATGCATTTCAAGAATCGTGAATAGGTAATCCTCCAGCCATGCATGGTAAAAACAGTGGTAATCTACTGCCATGGTAACCTTCACTGGGAGAATATTGCATTGCTGCACTGTCAATGGAAGAGCTAGATCCAACAGTTAAGTATGAGTCCTGTGCAGTTATCGGTACATCAGCTGCTAGGAGGAACCCATTAAAAGCTAGTCAGCATGCTATCTAGGCTGAGCCTTCCCCAAAGACAGCCAAGGGGAAGTATATTATATATAACCTCACCAGTATTGTCTTGTTCTCCCATACTCTCAACTAATCCCTTCTCTTCATCTTGCTTTCCCTTATTGTCTCTCTTTTGAAAACGACTTTGGTCAAAACGTTTGTATTCTTTCCATTCCCCCCTCACCCTCTTTCTCTCTCGTATCCTATTTATCTTCTACTCTGCCCTCTCATTTTACCTTCCCCTCCATCATTCTCTGTTCCTCCCCTAATAATCCTCTTTCACTATCCTTTCTTCCAGTTTCCCTTTCCCTCTGTCATTCCCCCAACCAGCACACCCTCGCCCTGCCTCTTTCTCTTTCCTATCCCCCCTGCCTTCTCTTCTCTACTTTCCTTCCTCTAAAGGGCGAGTCCCCCTGAGTTCTCCCGCTGTCGCAGAGGTATTGAAACAAATCAACCATGAAATAAGCTCCTTCCTCTGTCCTTAATCTAGCTGTCTGAACTCATTGCTGTCCACGTCAGGTATGCTTGCCAGCCTAATGAAATTCCTTTCTCTTACAAGCAACAAACCCCAGTTAGTGTCACATCCAAACTCTCAGCCATGTCCTCACCAGACAGCTTATGCATCTACACTCCGACCCAAAAGGAAAACAGTACTCTGGTACCAGTATTAGTCCCTACCCAGATTTCATGAAAGCTTTCTCCCATGGCCACCCATCATCAGGTACTGCTACTTCAAACAGTTTTAAATGGATATATGAAAATGGGGGTTAAAGATGTAACAACAAAGCCTTTAAAAAGAAAACAAGTGGGAGGCTTAGCTGGAATCTGAATGCCTGCTACATAGGTACTGAAACTACAGCATATTGGTAAGATAAATTGATTTCACCACAGGTCAAACTGAATATACGGTCTGGAAAACTAAATAAACATCTAGGTAAAGAATGTGCAGATAAAAAAATGGTCTATTTCTTGTCAAGCCCATTTAAAAAATTGAAACCCAGACCTGAAAATACAGTATTCTCAATAAAAGTTTCACAAATTCTTATGTCTTTCAAACTCAACCTTGAATGGTTGAAAATATAGAAATTCAAACTAAATCTAACGACTAGAAGTTGTTATCATGTTTCGACTCCACATGGATGAAACCATTCAAATTGTCCGCCAAAATGGTAGCCATAACACTAATTTTAATGACTATAGACACATAATGGATATGCTTTCAAATTCCATGCCTACATTTGGATGTGCTTTACTGTGGAATAGTCCGCTAAACATTTAGAGTGGATCAAAGTTCGCAGTTATGCTACAAACACTAGTTTAATGTGTTCACATACATATTTAAATCTTCATGAATAAAATGATCAAATGAACATGTGGAATATGATTAGCACTGTCATTCTGTTCATGTGTCTCCAGACTGTTGTCAGTCCACTCTGGAATTCCTTTTACTCCCACTGCCTGCATGCCCAGCATTTTCTGGAGCATTAAATCCAGTTCATTAGAAAAAAAGAAAACACATTTGCATAATATCCTATTCAATCATCACTACAACAATGGTTTAATGCATTTCAGCTTGATGGAGGGGAATGGTTTAATCAACTGAGAGATACCATCAAAAACAGAAAGAAACGCTATGCTAGAAGAACATCTCCATGACATCAGGGATCTTATTATCCAGCTTACACAGCACAAACAGGGGGAGCCGGAGCTTCCCAATAGGTGACAGTTACAGTGCTTCTCTCTTTTATTTACAGTCTTTATTAACTGCAGATATTTTATTGCATTCAGTGATAACCCAGGTTGTGAAATACTAGACATGTTTCTTAATAATTTGTAACATAAATCAGTAAAGAACTGAAAATAAAAAAAGGAATGGCAGTAATAGTGCTAGGCAAGGGCACAGAACCGTTTCTATTTTTTGTAGATATTTATTTAAGTTAACACTGTTATGAATTTAGAATGAGGGTCTATTTAGAAACTTGAACCTTTCAGTACTGATGGTCACTTGCAGGGGGTGATGGTTACCAGTGCAACATCTGCCTGCACTGTCCCATTGGGGTTCAACCAACTACTGAGTGTTTTTTTTTTTCCAAAATCAGATGCCCAGACATCCATAAAGTCAAATGAACTACTTAAAGCCACACTCCTTCATATTTTATGTATTCGTCCATTAATAAAATGTATCGTTCACTTGTTTTCCCGATTCTAACGTGCCTATTTGCTTTGTAATCAACACTAGCTAGCACAATTTGAAAGTAAAAAAAAACAACTTCTGGAGTCCAATCTTTGTTTGACATGCTACACACAAAGTATTAACTTACAGTAAACGTGTGAGATGCTAAGCCAATCAAAGCCAAAGCAGGATATAGTTTATAATGATTTGATTACAGCAGGAGCTGCGATATATATATATATATATATATATATATATATATATATATATATATATATATATATATATATATATATATATTATATATATATATATATATATATATATATATACACATACACACACACACACACACACACACACACACACAAAAGGTATATGGAATATATAGAGATATTGAACATATTAGCAAGAGCTTTGCTCAAGGACACTCTTGTTGAAATAAAACATATATATTGGGTATCACTTCTGATGGAAATGCTTTTATGTAGAAGTTTCTCTGTAACTTAATTGAAATGCGTACATCGCATTGGCACATGTGTGCAAGCTGCAAAACGAAATTGGAAATGAATGTGTATAAGTAATTCTTGGTTGTTTTGTTGTTTCTCTTTGTAACAATGGATTTTTCTGGCAATTACCATTCTGTTACCATGGTTATCACAGATAATTCCAGGTTATTAATGCCTAAAGTGCCAATCATGCTGAAGCATTACCCAGTCATTATCTTACTCAGGTTATTTTCCAGAATGGAAAATGATTTATCGTGCACATTGCATGATTGTAATCACAAATTGAATCCAGCAGTTCATCACTGAATTGAATTGTCACACTGGTGGTATTGCCACTATATCAAAGCTCTCAGGTTTGTGCTGAAGCCTCACAGTCACTATCTTAATGATTCATTTTACAGGGCATTGCAAAAGTGGCTCACTTGTCATTGCCCGTGTTGAGTTTAGGTAACACTGTACAACCAATACAGCTAAGAAATGAATTGCAGGGAGACTGTACGAGTCCAGTGTGAAAGACACACTGACCACAAACAAGTCTAATCCTAATCTTAAAGCACAATTCTAACCCAACATTTGTATTACTCACAACCTTTAAGCCACTATCATATTGCAAAATTGTTATTCGGTCCCTCATCCTGACTATTGTATTAATACTCCATATAGAACAGATAATAAGTGTAAGGAGCATTTAGTACAGGATGAATCTACAAGCCACTCCCAGCACTGCCCACATACCTGGCTTCACTGGATGGTGCATTCCAACTGTTGGTCATTGGGTTGTTGGTGTTAGTCAGTCTTCATCTCTAGATGCAATATTTTCTCTGACATTTCTACTCCTGGTAAATGTAACCTATCAAGATCAATTGTTCAAGGAACAGCACCTAATAATATGTTATTGCCATGGAAACGAGTGGGCCTTAATAGTGCAAAACCAACAATATTACAAATGAGTTGATTTACAACAGTTAATGTTAATATATATTATTATTATACAAACAGTTGTATGTGTTTTGGCTTTGATGAGGTACAGGGGCATTTCCTCATCAATAATAATTTGTATTATCAGTAGCAACCAGTATTATCAGTAGTAAAGAAGGTTGCCTCATGCCCAAATAACAAACATACCATTTTAAGCATACAATTACGACCTCAGCCTTTCAGTTAAAAAAATGAAGTTCATTATCTTATTTCTACTTGTTTTATTGGCTCTTTATACACTTTCGTTGTATACAGTACAGCATTATTTTATAATATCTCTCTACATGTCATAGGGTTTCCTCTTATTGTTTTATATTTATTTTATCACAGGCCTTACATAGAAAAAATGTGCAAGACAGCAATCTTAAAACGTATAGCTGCATGATCCCTGATATCACTGTTCCATTACAACCCCCCCCCCCCCCCCCCCCGTCAGTTATGAAATAGGAATGGAATTATCCAGACTCCCCACCTTTCCCTGTTTGACACATTTCCTTTTTCCTTATCTACCCAAGTGCACAGATGAAGGGGGGAGTAAAAGGTGAAAGAGTAAAAATACTTAAAACACATTCAAATACAATGAAAGCACCGTCTAAAAAGTAAAAGAGTGTCCATAAGCAATTCATATTACTCAACGTAAGTAACCACATACATTATTATCTTAACAGGTTTTCACTAATAACTTCTCGAGATGTAAGCCATTTGTAGATTTTAAGTCCTCAGCAATGTTCCTTTTTTTCTTTACTGAAGTAACAAGAATGAACTGGTACAGACCACAGCACGTAGGCTGCAGTTGAATGGTGCTGCTTTTTATTGCAGAGGAAAACAATCCAGTCACCAACTGAAGCAACAGTACTCTTTGTGGCTCCAAAGCTGCTGAGAGAGTTTCAATCAAAGCGACGTTTTCAGGAAATCCTGCATCTATTTGTAGAAAGATGTGTGCATGGAATAGCAATCCCGTGTATGGAAAGGGTTAATAGACTATTTCCCCTAAGGTAGCCTTTAATCACATATTGTATCATCCTATTGTTTCTTGCCTCTAGGACCTCAACTACACATTTATTAATCTCTGAAAGGAACAGGGTTTCATCTTTCATCTATGCCCCCCAGTCCTATTCTCTGTGCTGAGTTTGGAGCGCTAACTTGTCTTGACATTATCTAAACCATTTAGAATGTTGTATGCTTAAGTAAAATCCCAGTTAACCTTATTTCTTCTGGAGATGCTAACCTCGGATCAGCCTAATTGTAATTCTCATTTATTTTTTTGGTAACCAGAACAGTGTAGACTATTCTAGGTCAGGGTCTTACCATTGTATAATGACAGCAATCAAAAACAACTAAATGAAAAACAGCTTGACCTTATTGCATTTGCTATTTTGTTTATATAGCCCTCTTCAAGAAATGCGTAGAAATGACCTTGTCTTATAGGACAAACCAGAAATGAGAGTGAGCAAACTCCAGAAGCTGTTCTGAGTCGTATCGAAACATTACCGGTACGGAACCTGTTCTTTTTTGAGTTTCGTACTGACACAGTTATATCGGTACGACACCAATAAGAACTCCAGTCTGGACAGATTTTTTTGGTACTGTTTCAGTAAGGTTCTGCAACAATACCAGTAGAAAAATGCTAGTGTGAACAGGGCATAAGATGATTGAAGCATTGTGGGTGTTAAACCCAGAGCTAAGGTTACAATGCTTGCAAGCTTGATGATGTCACATACCAACACCCGCAGCACAACAGGAATTTTATTTATGAGCAGTAGATTTTGATCAGGATGACTAATAATTCTAAACCTTATTACTGGAACACAAAACAAAATTGTAAAATCGAAAGAAGAAACTATTTCATACTGGAACAGAAAATCAGCCATACAGTATTTAGAGTTAGAATACATGTCAAACTGGGTTCTGACATTTTAAGATGTCAAATGTAGATGTCAAGTATTGTAACCCAGCTTCTGGGTTCAGCGCTCACAGCCTCTTGAATTGCATGTGAAATGGAAGCTTAGATGGGACTGATAAAGTGTGTATCTGGTGCTTCCTTAGATTAGCACAGCATAGCTGCATCAACAGTCCCATTAAAATCCAGCAGACCCCATGATCCGTGGGAGATGTATCTGTTGATGGCCCTGCCTCTTTCCCAGACTGTCAGCCTCAGTGTTGGGGCTGGAAATCTCCCTCCTGGTGCTCTCAGCGCTTCACTCACCGATAGCCCCCCCCCCCCCCCCGCCCCCCCGCCCCCCCCGTCGACACCCCCCAAGAGCCTGGGGAAATCAGCCTGCCTGTCAGAGATAAGAAGCCGGCAGCATAGAGGTCTTCCTGCAGCCAGGCACTCTGGGAAGGACACGAAAGGTCACTGATAATTCCTGACACTGTAATGACCAGTGGGGCTTGGGGTGGGGGTGCGGTATCTGTCATGATAAATGTCTACACAGGGAAAGTGAGAAGGAAACGAAAGCTTGCTATTATCATTGCAGCCAGTAGGATTATGCATAAATAATCTATCAAAAGATGTCTGGTGGCCCTACACCCTGTTATGGAAAGAGTACAGTAAATACACACGTTATTATACTTTTTATGTATATGTATGATACAGGTTTAATATATGTTCTAATATGTATTAGTGATATGGGGGATAGTTTCTTATTTATTTGAGTTGTGGATGCAGGTTTCTTGGAAAAGCAAAATCTGCAAGTTCCTGATCATTTCTGTGAATGGCACACTAGTGTTGTGCTAATTTGATAGGCAATTAACACAGTGTGTAAAACATATTCAGCTGCAAGCCTGTGTTTTGAAATAGTTTTGAACAGATTTGTTTTGACTGCAGTCATGCAGGCCAGCACCGATGTGCCCTTGTCAGAGTAGAAAGAAACCTAACTTTACTTTGGCCTCATTTTCCGTTCATGCACTCAGCCATTAGAAACCTCACAGCCTGAAGTAATCAAAATCTCCAGTAGTGGCTTTAATGTGTTTCAATGCAAACTGATTGCATAGATTATATTTTCTTGCAGACAATTTTATGAGCAGGTTTTTGTAATTAACTGTATTTTACGCTGCATGTGTGTCTATGTGTGTGTGTGTGTGTGTGTTGGTGGGGTCTTTTATTGAAACTGGTCTGCTTATGATGATGGCTCCCAGGTGTTGCTTGCTTCCAGGACAACCCTGAAAAAATAAGCGACGCGAACGCAATGGGGTGCTACTTATAGTGGCACTCTCTAACTGCATGAACTGAGCCAGAGTCATATGGAAAAGAGCAGCACGGTGGCACGGTTTGCTCCATTGTGCACAATACCAGTGTTTGATACAGTAATAGCTGTTCCTTGTTCTTTCTCAGCTGATTTAAACAGTAGTGTTGGCTCCCTGCCAGTCCTTCTTTCCACCAGGGCAAGTGCCTTTATGGCTTTGTATCCTCTTCGTTTCAGTGGAAGCCAATGTGGAATTGTACGGTATATTGCAAACATGTGCAGTGTATAATGCATGCACTGTATATATATATATATACGTTCCTTATATGACACTATATGAAAGTTAACACTTTTATACATATTTATAAGAATTTTATTGCAATATAGGTAAAAGCATGCATGAATATGAAATATGCTATTATACTACCTCATATATGGGTCACATATGCCTGTGCCATTTGGACTGCAGCCTAAAACTGTCTCTCTATGTATCTGCTTGACTGTCTCGATCAGTCTATCCATCATCGATCCCTTCCATGCATCAGTACCAAAAGAAAAAAAAAAAAGATTATGAAGACAGATTTTTTTTTTTTTTTTGCAGACGCATCACAAAAAAGGGATTTGCGAGAGTAAATTAACAAGATCTGTGCCCATTAATCAAAGAAATGAGATTAGAATTTTGAATTGAGATGAAGAAAGGTCCCATTATCTTCAGTGAGTGTCATGTTTAATAACGTGGAACGGCTTTGTATTCATTTCTATCGCAGGCTAGGGACCGGTGCAGGGCCTCTACAGGCACGTTTGTCAGGGAAAGGTTATTTTAAGTATTAAGTGACCCTAGTGTGGTAGTAAGGAGGGGGGAGGGTGGTATTAGTCTGTAGAATTTGCAATACAAATCTGGCAACCTTTCTAAAACCATGTTCAGAAAGGTTGTCCTCGGCACACCGCGCACCAGCGACCCCTGTAGTCTGGCCGGGCGCCTGCGGGCTTGCCTGTAAGCTTGGCTGTAAACTGCCCGAGAGCTGCGTTGTCCTCCGACGCTGTAGCTCTTGGGTGGCTGCTTGGTGAGTCCGCAGTGTGAAAAAAAGCGGTCGGCTGACGGCACACGCTTCGGAGGACAGTGTCTTCGTCCTCAAGAGTCAGCGCAGGGGTGGTAGCGGTGAGCTGAGCTTAAAAAATAATTGGCCATTCTAAATTGGTAGAAAATAATAAAAAATAATTGGCAACGACTACATTTATAAAAAAGAAATGCATCCGCTGTTATGTACAGCATATTTTGCTGTCCTGTCCATGTACGGTATTTTGTTTTGGTGTTCAATCATTATTAAGAGATGAGCAGAACGCGAAAGGATGAGACGAACAAAAAGGCGAAAACAATTAGCCGTCTTTAAAAGCATGAGGTTGCAAAGACAGCGGGCTTGCATCACGGCTTTGGGAATGCATGTTTTTTAAAAAAAAATATATTTATTTATTTATTTTAGCTTTTTGATATTCCCTCACAAGGGATTTTATTTAACAGCGGCACTGCTCTGCAGTACGCTTTACCTCATAGTCATCATCACTAATTTTGTGGAGATTATTTTGTCACTTATTTTGGCATTTTTTGGTGTAGCCATGATAAAAGGTATTGCACACCGTAAAATATAAAGCCGTTAAAAATATTTAAACTGTAAAGCAAGACATGCGCGTGCTTAAGAATATTGACTTAACTGTATCAATACCGTGTCGGTTTACTGGTCCACACTTACTGTTCCGAGTCGTATGGAAATAGTACCGGTATGAAACCTGTTCTTTTTTGAGTTGCGTACCAATACAGTTATATCGGTACGACACCGATACGAACTCCAGTCTGGACAGATGTTTCGGTTCTGTTTCGGTACGCTTCCTCAACCATACCGGTATAAAAATGCAAGTGTGAACAGGGCATAATTTAAAGAGAGAGTTCAAAGAGTCCTGGGTAGCCTAGATGTTTGAAGTTGCCCTTCTTTGTAGTGATTCACAACGTTCTTGAGTAAGTAAAGGAATATCGACGGTGGGGTGGCCCCTTTATCTTCTCCAACCAGTTTCTTTATTCTTATAGCCAATTAAGAGAACCCAAAAATACTAATCTCTGCCTTTAGTGGATTGACAGTAACTGTAATGACATCTGTCTACGGTATCTTTAGGAAAAACAACCACCCAGATTGACCTCTTTTCATAACGATTCCCAATGATTTTAAGGCTCTTAAATTTGATCAGCAACGTCTCTTCTTTATTTTTTTGTAAGACACAGGAACAATAAAGTAAATTATTTTTTTTATTTTTAATACCAACTACATAAAGAGCTTAAAACTGGGCTACCCAGGAAATAGCTATTAAAATATTCAAGAATAGTTAAGAAAAGTAATCTAATTTGGGAGCCACAGAAGATTTATTTTTATTTAAATGCTAATATGAGAATTGTTGTTTTGCATGTCTACTTTTCTTAATTTCTGAGACAATACAAAAAATACAACCATTTTGACTGCGACTTTGAAGATCAGACCCAATCTCCAGTCGGATTTCATTGCCAAGTTTGATTCCCCGGACAGAGGACAAATCCACTGAAACGGAGGCAAAGAAATGATAATAATATAAATATTTAATAGTATAGGGAGTGTGGGGACTCAGAGACATGTAAATGTATGTCCTGTGGTTATATCATTTGAAATGCACATTTGTCATACTGCAATCACAGATAAGGAGGGGGGGTTCCTGCACTTCCATATGTTGGCGCTTGTACTATTATGGGTGTCAGAATCTCACATTGCATTACAATGTACCGGTACTGTAGTTACAGTGCAGCTAAACTGTGGGTTAAGTACACATTGGCCAGTGTGGGAGGAAATCCTATATTACCAACCAAACTACGTGGAGGTTATAGACAGTATCCACAAATAAAGCCATCCTGTGGAATGTGGCAGGAATAACAGAGATTCTGGGAGTTAACGTTCTCATGTTTACATGCTGGTAGGTATTTACATATAGGAGACTAAGGAAACGTTTTTCCAAGGTTTACAATTGGCAAGAAGTAGTTAAGTGAAAAGGGAAGAGCTGCAGGTCCACGTTGCTCAAAAGTGAAAGGGGGGCACTGGCAGCGTGGCAGCATGGCAGCGTACCCACTTCAATTGAAACTGACAGCAGAGCAGCTCATGAAATTTTAGCACATCAGGAGGCTTCATTTCTGTGATGAAGCAGCTTAGTAAAGGTCAGTCCACACTGAATCTCGGGACTGTGAAGGATGAAGGAAAGGAAGGAAGAAAAGAAGCGAAGGGGATGCTCCAAACAATATATGAATGATAGGATCCATAAGAATGGATTTATTTTTGTTACAAAAGCAGCATTTGCTGTGTGCACAGGCTTGTTGAGATAAACCATTTTGTTTCAGGATGTCTGTGTCCTAAGAAACAGACAGGAGCAGCAGAACAGCTGGATCAAATGGTAATGCTACACTTTCACAAGTCTCAACTTACAACAACTACAGCTGTGGTCAAGACTGTAAGGACATCATCTCAAAAACAATATTACTGATAGCAAAAAAATATATATTATCAAATCGTATTCTCAATAAAAGGTCACAGAAATAAGGGTCGCTTTCGGAAAGGAAATGTACCATTGTACCAGAACTATTGACTTCTATTCAGAGATGTCATCTAAATGGATGACGGGACACACTGCTATGGGGCAGAGGTTAGACAGAATTGGGTTCTTTTTTTTCAGAGAAATGTTTGCTGGATGAGTGATTGCCCACCAATTTCACATGATTTCAATCCAGATGAGATGCCTAGGTTCCCCTTGTTAAAAGAAATGTTTACATTATCCACGCTTTGTGAAATAACTTAGCTGGTCAATATTCATAGTTTTGAGCACTGTCATTAAGATTGACACATGAAACTTAATTTGCATGTCTACCATTTAGAGTAATTGTATGATACGTTTAACGTCCAGCAGATGACAGTTGATGCTCTTACAAGCACAAAAACTACCAAAATGACCCCAAACTTAACCTTTGCTAACGAATTTCACAATAAGGGCAAAATTTTGCAAGGGTTAAAAGTATATAACCCTTTTATCAGATGGGATATAGATATTAAAAGCAGCAGTATGTATTTTATTTCTGTGTTGTTACTCCACTAAGTCCCCAGAATCTAGAATGTTTTTTTTTTTTTAACAAGCGATCGAGCTTTCTGTGTTGCGTGTGATAGATGTAGGCACAGGTTATGCACTATTGTTTTTACAGAGGTGCGTCCTTTCCTTATGTGTGTTTTCTGCAAGTTTTCCTTGCACTGTATGCTTTTCTATTTATACACTTGATCAGCTACACCAGTTTAATTAAGTAAATATTTTCAACTACCGTCTGTTGAACTATACGAGTTTGTTGATCGGCAGATTAATCACTTGTGAGATGGATTCATCCGGGATCAAAACATTGCTAGAGGAATTAGGTTTTCTCCGCCCCCTCCCAAAACCAACACCCTGATTTGAGCCCTGTCCAGGACAAGGTGCTTTCCTGGTTAATAAAGCAACAAGAGATTAAACAGTAACACAAGTTTTTTGTCAAAAGAAAGCTGTACGCAGCCAGCATCAGGCGAGGTTCATGTTCATCAGCAAACCTTTGTCTGGAATAACGCCGGGCTTGGCAGCCCTACATGCAGAGACAGAGAGGTTATTTTCCTTCTGAAGGCAAAGTGATTACTAATTACATCCCAAACAAAAGCAGGCTTTCACTGCTGCTGAAATAAGGAGTTGGGTCTTACCTGTATGGTTCTCTCTGAAAACCAGAGCAAAACCAAGACTTTCTACGTTTTATTCCTTCTTTTTTTCCTGCCTTCAAACCCCTCCCCCCTCTACAATTAATCATTGCAGCTCTTTATTAAAACGGTATTATGATAAACCCACACGTCTTGCATTGACAATTCGAGCAAATTATCCTGCCTGCAACAATATTCTCTTTTGTGCTTGAAGAAGCAGAGTGAGCTTGCGCGGGAGAGACAAAGAGAGGGGCCGAAAGCGTGTATTTTAATCACATATCCCCAGCCCAATCACTCTTTCAATTTGCATGAAACGGAAAGTTTATTTGATTAAAATTGCGCGCAGCCAGATGGAGGAAAGTGGTTAGCAGGGTTCCAATCAAATATCTTTATACAACGGTTAGGCGAATTGAACAAAGTCAATACAAATACGTTCCTTGTATATTTCTGATTAAAATTATCAAAATATCTGATCATTGGTGCTTACATGGGTGCTGACAAGTAACACCAGCCACATTGATATCTCTCAAAGGCCCTATACAGCATTTTAAAACCAGAACTGTGTGGTTTCTGCAGTAAGCATATGCTATATCTTTCACAAGGAAGCCCGTTTTCAGTAATACATCTTTTCTAAGGGTGTGTGTGTCATTCAATGAAATGCACAGCTACAGGAAGTGGTGTACGAATACGTCAACTGAAGAAGGATTCAGCTAGTTCTCACTTTTAAACTATAGCATTTCACAACATACTTCAAATAACACAATTGAAGGAAGGTCTTCATGTTGAAACTTGTGTGACGTTGAACTGCATTAAGAGCTGTCAAACTTGAGTTTTTGTTTCAAAAGGGACATTCCAGACACAGATGACTTGTATGGCAGGAATCATTCTGACCACACTGTTTAATCAGCTCCTGTCAGTTCATGCATTTAAAAAGTTAGAATTGATAATTGATAATTGGTGGACTTTGCATTGTGTTTATTTATTTATTTATTTATTTACACATTTTATTGTGGTTCCTTGCATGGCTTTTGATTAACTAGATTGGAGATTCAAGGATGAACAATGCTCAGTGAAAAGGCTGTAGTTATGTGTCTGGCTTGCTTTTTTACCACACAGATACAACACTGTGATTAAGAGGTTAACCATATGTTAGAGGTAAACTGTCTTAACAAATTGCACAAGCAGAAGCACTCAGTTGACTTTATCTACTCCTGTTACTCATGCCACATTGGAATGAAGGGATCAGCCATATACAGACACCCACTCTAAACAACAGTGTTGGCCACTAGGTGGTTATCAAGCCAAGTTTGGATTAACCAAAACAGAAATGTAGGAAGTCAGCATCTTTCAACTATTTATGGTCAGATAAGAATTACTTCCCAGCACTACTTTAGAATTAGTTCCACTTCAAAATATGTTTGTGAGATGAATATGTTTTATTTTTTTAGGAGGGGGGTGGTGTTCTGATTAAAATAAACAACAAAATAATGAATGCTACCATTTTAATGAACATAAACCTAGTATAGATTAAGAACCGATTAAGTGGCTTCTTAAAGTCAGTGCTGTCCCAGGGGTCTCATTCAGAGCAAGATAAAGCAATGAAAACATTCAGGCCACAGTGAAGACGCATGGGAAACGACAACCCAGCTCCCTGATGGAAACGAGGAAGGAGCTTCCCCAGTTTCAGTCCCACGTGGGCTTTGTTGAGAGTGCACATGCTTCACTTGTGACCTACACCAGATTTGAACCCGGGTATCCAGAGGTGAACGTTATTGCACTAGGCAAAAACAAAAAGACCTAAAATATTTAAATTAAATGGTTAACTCCTAAAATAACAATAGCCACATGTCTATGAAACCCAGTTTTTAACGCAATAGAGAAATACTGTATTGTGCTTTTCAGTTTCCAATTGAATAGATGATCAGTCGAGGGCTTCAAATGCATTACAGAAAAGCAACTATGATTGATATCAGGACGTGTGAGATTTTATAATGCACAGCCTTCTAAATCAGTCTCTGTAATATAGGTGCAAATGTATATTATAGAGTTATTGGAATGGAAATACCTACAATGTGCTGCATAATGCATCCAGTGTGTGTCAGCAGAGAATTCTTCTGTGGGTTCTCTGCAATACTCCACTATAATAAAATGATAACATTCAGAAAGTAAAAGTCATTAATAAGGACTGCTCACGTGTTAAGTCGATTGCCAACCTTTGTATGATTCCAATGTTGTTTGGAGATGTCAATGAATCGTAATAACTGATCTGTAAATTGCAGTAATACCAGTATTTTATTTTTTGTGCAAATGTTGTGCTGCTGCCATAGGTTCCCGTTTTATTATTTGAAGCCAGTGGTAAAGCTCTGGTAAAGCAATAAGAATTCTGAAAGACTACCTTTAGAATGCATGCAGAATGCTCAAGAAAGAAAAACGCCCAATTGATCATTAATTTTACTGCCGTTCAATTATTTACCCAAGCTAATCTGGATGCTTCGCTTTCCTGTTATTATTTTGAAAGTTCAAATAATAACTCTGAGTCACATTTTGTATTGAGTTTGAATAAAATAATGATCTTACTTGAATAATCTTTAGGAAATGCTTTTTCATTCTAAACAATCGCAGTGCTTATTACACAGGAATGCACTTGTTCTCTCTTGCTTTCCGTGCTCTTTAAGCCTGATATCTGTTATTAGCTGTTGTGTCTTTGCTACTTCAGATTTTTCACTGTATCTTCTTATGATTCTATGACATACGCATCCACAATGTTTTAGAATGTTCCCATCCCAGCCTTGTATTTAATGTATTATGCATTGTTTTTCATTGTATTTAATGTATTATGCTTTTTTTTTTTACTGTATCTTGTAAAGTGCTTTGTGATGGTGGTCCACTATGAAAGGCGCTATATAAAATAAAGATTGATTGATTGATTGATAAGCACTTCCAGACTCAAGACAAATTAAATGAAGATGGTGTCAGTCACACTGTGATACTGAGACCACTCACCTATGATTGGTTGCAACCGCCCAACCAATAATGTATAACTGTCACAGAGGGAGATTAATTAAATAATGAAAGTGCAATGTAAAAGCCACAGTCTCTAGGTTACTTCAATTACCGGGGCTGGCCGAGCTGTGACTCCCAAGAGGGGTGGAATTGCCGCTTTAAGGGTGGTGAAGAGGCCTCAGACAGACAGAAAAGAAGAAACACAACTCTGGGTGGTTCTTAAAAAGAAAATACGTCTATGAAACCCTGATCTATACGACACATTTACTTAGGTGATATTTTTAATCAGTCAAAACTGTTCTTGTATCATTTTAGTACGTTTTGAGGAATATTTGCAAAACACTAACAGTAATGCAGTACCTTTTTTATATACAGTGCTGTAACTATGTTTTACTTTGAAACGCCAACAATAACAAAAGATCTTGGTCGCTAGGCAGCAAGAACGCTTTTTTCTGTAGAAGATAACAGCACCACCTTGTGTCAGGAATCGGAACTGCAGTTAAACTGAAAGTTACCAATTTAAAAGTTAAACAATACAGTACTGAACTTGGCCAAACAGACTTGTTCAGTTGCTTTTTGTCTTTACTATTAAATGCAGAGTGACCACCTTGTTTATCTTTGATATTTTTTGCACAAATTAAGAAGTCTATTCTTCAACCTGACCTTTTCTTGGACGCGTGTACACATTGCAGATATATTTTTACCAACTGTTAGATTAGACTGCCTGAAACTGAATAAAATGCTTTTCTTAGTTTCAGAAAAGTGGGGCTTCTAGCACAGCATTCACCAGATGAACAGGAATTCTGCCAGTTTGTCAAACCAAAATGAAACCCCCCGTCCTACTGGGATCCTGTGGCAGAAGTAAACCAGTTATAAATGAATGGTACACCTAGAGTTTGTTTTTTAAATATCATGTATATATTTTCTTTGTATAAAAGGCAGAAGGAAAGGATCAGGTTTGCTTTGTCTTTCTGCTGATGTAGGTCTGGTGGTAGAAGCTGCTGAAGAGCAGGATGAGACTGACGATGTAGAGGAACACAACGAGGTTGAACCCGTCTGGGAAGGCGCAGTCTGTGAAGAGGTTGTATGAAGTGTGGGCGGCAATGCCAAAGAACTGCAGCTGCAATCACAGGAGATTCACAATGAATTTTACCAGCTAAAGTCACTTCTCTATTCATTTAGAACCTCTGTGCTCATGAAATGCATTTACCATGCTTTGACCACACATTTACTACACTTTTACTTTAGATCTAGTGCATTTCTGTATATAATTCTCGGACATCTAGGTATATATTACTATCTATTTCATGCAATTTGAATGCATGAAAAACATTAACTCGATTCCCAAAGCTACCCGATACAAAAGGCTTATAATCCCACAAAGCAACCTAGCCTATCAACACAACATTTAGTTATGTGAGATGTACCAGCTGCAGGATGGTCAGGTATCGCTTCCACCACAGGTATCTCTGCATGCGAGGCCCCAGCGCAGCCAGACCATAGTACAGGTACATCACAATGTGCACAAAGGAGTTCAGCATGCCAATGAAAAATGCTAAAAGGGACACAAACAAAAAAAGGTCCTAAGGATCACGGTTATTGATATGTATTGTTGGAGGAGCTTTGTGGAGAAGCTAACATAGCATTCAACTTTACTATACTTTACCTGGCTATAGCCAGTGCCTCTGACCTTGAATGAGAGAAAGTAAATCAATCATAGTGAGCCTAGCCTCTGGGTTGTGCAAATGATTGAGGGGTTTGGTTATGTCAACCTAATAGTCATTTGTCTTTAATAAAGCCCTAATACTATAATGTGAGGGCTTCAATCATCATGGCTATGGGTGGTCCCATAGCTCCAGGTTCACAGGTAATGCAGGAGATTCTGAGAGAAAGCAGCTTGTTTCTTACACTGTCCCCCAGCCACGTATTTCACTCCTGCCCACCAGTTGAAGATCATGGTAGCATGGTGATACACATGAAGGAAGGTGATCTGGTTATTCTTCTTTCTTAAAAGGAAAAAAACCTGTGGAATAAAAAAAAAACACCGTTGATCAAAAATGCACTAGTATGAAATCACTAGCTAGTTACAGATGATCTGAATTGCTGACATGCAGAGGCTTGATGTGGTCTCTTACTGTGTCCAGAAGCTCAATCACTTTGGAAAAGAAGAACCACCAGCACACACTTGCCATCTGTGAAAGACAAAGTCATTGGCCACGGCGTTTACATTGCATTGAGATCATGCCGATATCCCACCCCTTTAGAAACAGTAGTGAGCACTATTCGGGTTTTTTAAAACGTACGTTTTGAGGGATTAAACAAAAGCTAGACAGTTGTAGGTTTCTTTACCAGGAGCCTAGAACCGTTTCTTGCAGTTCAAGCTTTATTTATCAAATCCATCAAAGCATACTTTTTCGAAATGTTCATTAAATATTGAAAGGTTTGTGAATAGAGCCCCGGATTGCTGACCCTCCTACCCGCAGTCCCAGCTCACTGTTTCTGTAATCCACAGGCTGGCACAGGTAGCTGTAGTTTGCCAACAGTGACGTTACCAAAAACTGAAAAACAAAATGTAGTAACACTGCTGGTTATTCCTCAAATGCTTAGTAACTATGATATAAAGCCTATTGACAGCAAAGACTTGTTACAACAGCTACATATTACAGGCTATCATTGAGTGGGTCACATGTTTAATAATATTCCACCTCGCTTACACTATCTGCTAGACAATTGACTGTAGCAAAAGTGTCCAATGCCCATAGTCCATAGTCCATAGAGAGAATTTTATGACAAGTAATGCCCACTATATGAGAAGAAAATAAATAGCGTTTGAAGGAATTTTTGTACCAGAGAGGATTAGGGTTTTGGAAACTAAGCAGTTACAGCGTCATAAATTCTATACATTTTGAGCATCTACTGGTGGAAAAAAGAAAGCTGAATTGAAAACTGAGGATAGTAACTGCTGCCTCAATGTAAAATTCTAAATGGTTGACTTTATATGTACAGTATCTCCTCTGCAAAACAGGACTGGATAACTGGATGCCTGTGGCATGGTAATGTAAAAAGGCTTCATACCTCATAAAACATGTAGGCTGACAGGCAGACCAATGAGAAGTTATAGACAATTAGTACTGCCTTTAGATTGACCGGTTCCCTGTGCTTCATGAACCTGGAACCATACCATACGATGAACAGATAGGACAGGAATATAACTGAGACCGGAACTGGGGAGTAGACCAGGAGCCAAGGATCTGTGCGCTTATCTGAAAGAAACAACATCTCAGGTTTGCTTGCCCTTTGAACCCACGACCCTCACACCCATCACCAGGCGGGTGACTAGGCACAGACATTCCATACCTCCATTTTGAAGCGACCAGTCGTAGAACTCCTGGACTTTGTGCCACATAGACGCCATTCACTTCTGTGAAGACAAAAGAACGGAATGTCTAGTCGAAAAAAGAGCATGGGAAAACCCAAGCAGCAAACAGAATCAGAATTTCAAAGACACTTCACTATAGCAGCGAATCAGCATGGATGCAGGATACTGCTGGAGTGAAGTGGTGTATATGGGCAGGTTCCACTCTGAGTTTAAGCCAGCTAGGGGGAGGGGATATGTGGTGGACTGTATTTGATTATAATTCGCCCTTTATTATGTTCCAGAATGTCCCTTGGCTTCTTTTCAAGTGTGAAATATGTCACTTCATGCGTTTATGATTTGTATCCCTGACAGACTGGTACTGTAGGAAATGAATCATGACTATCAGCTATTGCTCTTTGACACAGGCAATGTTCAGGGGACCCAGAACTGTGGAGAAAAACACCAAAACAGAAGTTATACGCTTTTAAAATAATTACGGTAACAATACCAACATATATGAACAACTGGAGACTTGAGAAGCCACAGAAAATAACTTGCATAAATGTACTTTATATAAAATAAAGTTCCATTTCATATTTATATTTTTAACTTTTTAATGAATCAGACCAAAAAAATTAAACATAGTAATGTTTGGAAATAGACTGCATTTTCTTTAATATTTATATATAGAAACAAACAATAAAGGAATAGTTATTCACCCCACGTGCAGTTACAGCTCCTAACTATCTGTGGTTTTGTAACACATATTGCATCATTCTAAAGCAGGCAATCCACACTACCAGACATTTGAATTAATTAATTTGCCTTTGAATGTAATTAGAATCTGGTACTCTACATGTGTGCTTTTTTGGGATATTTTACAGGAAGTTTTCATGCAAAGAATTAAAAAACAAAAATAAATCCTCGCGCTTCAGATATTATTAGCGACCACTGATTTAGCTAATCGGCTTCACACAAAATTCCACTTTAAGTTACACAACGCTGCATGTGTTTCCAAGCTCCTTATGCAATCAAACTAAACAAAACTTAAAAACTGCATAACGCGCAGATAATATACCGGTATATATCTCACCTTACTTACTGTACCCTTTTCGTGTTCAACCCGCAATTCTGAATATAGACAGACAACCAAGGAAGGAGCCACGCCTTGGACCAAATGCAAGCGGTAGAGGGAGTTAATTGTTTTCAGGAGGTTCCTATGCAAATCTAATCTTATATCTAGGGCTTTAGAGAGCACCCGTACTGTATCAGCGCGGTTAGTGCGCAACCAAGTGGATAAATGACCTCGTGTCTGTTCCCTGTATGCCGTTTGAGGTTCTGAATAGGGATACTAAAACTCTGTATTTACAAACATGTATCCGTGTGTATGCAGAATGTTTCCATGTTTCCAGAAACCGGCTTTCTGATGTGTGAAAGATGGCAGCTTTGGATAGCTGCAGAAATGTGAATGCTGTCTTCCATTTTCAGATAGCTCAACGTTTGTACACAACGTGTTGCTTCAAAATGTTTCTCTAGAATAATTGCTAGATTACCTGTTTCCTTGAGTATGCTTGGCTTTATTAAAAATAATAGTTAATGAAATGGAAAACCTGCAGTTCATCTGTAAAGTGCAGTCATGTTTTTTTTTTTTTTTTTTTTTTAACATAACACAGTATTCCAGGTCTGACTGTAGCACAGTTTCCATGTCTTACTTGTGCCCCAGCGTTGTCCCTTTTTTGTTCAGCTCAGTACAGTGAAATCTATTCACAGATCATTGTTGTTGCTTACAGTATGCATATGCCCTACAGCTGACTGACTGGCCATAGATAAATGTACAGACAGAGACTCTCTGTGTTAGAAACTCACAATGCGAGTAACCGTTTCAGCAATGAGCAGATAGCGCACAAAGCGGTTTACTGTTGTGGGAAGGACAGCCAGGTCGCTTTCAATCCTGATCTTGAATTTACTGTGAATCCTGTTATATAATTTAAAGATACTGTACACTTAAAACACTGCAGTGTTTATTTCTTTATGTATAGAATTGATTTGGCAGATACCTTTATCCAAGGCAACTTACAGCTGTTACAATGCAAAATCAAGATTAAATACAGTGTAGTTTACAGTAAGTGCAAATTATACTGCATAACTTACAAAACACTAATTGCTACAGATTATATGAAATTTATTCAAGAATACAAATATTTCATTTAGGATTGGACTTAAGACTGGGTTTGTTAATTAATTATTTTTTTATTAGAGGTCAGCACATCTACATATGCTGGTCACCACGGCTAGAACCTCTGAAGAGCAGGTAATAAGGAATGTCTGTACCAAGTTCCACCACAACTGGATGAGCAAATACAAATTAAAAATCAAGTGTGACATACACACATACATACATACGAGTGGTATTTTATTGCACTCTCATGATATGACACAGACAAAGAAAGGCAATATAGCATGCAATAGTAATAACACTCATTTTAAGGGCACTGTCAACCTTTGCAATTTCAAAGTCCTTTTCACCCTCCCATATAGGGATGGTCTATATGCAACATGGCTAGGTACAGAATAGATAAAGGTGTGAAGGTGATAGCCCATTACCCTTTCCATGCAATAAACCTGACTGACACAACAACCAAGCTTATCTGTATACACTGCATATACCATACAATACAACCCTGCCTCAGTACTTGCTGCCCCTCTCAAGAGTTCGGTTTCTCTACAAGCTCTGTGTCCCCACCTGCACAGCATCAGTCTGCAGCCACTAAGCACTGTAGTTTTAACTGCAGAATTCATATAGTGCAGGGAGTCAGAGCCATAGTAAACCCAACATCTCGGGCCGGGAAGTTTGAACAGCAAAGATACCGAGAGATCAAATAAGGGTCAGCTTGTCTGAATAGCCCTCACAACAAGAAGGAGAACAAAGGGTTGGAAGGTGGATATGTACAGAATCGTTTTTTAGATGATTTCTTAATAGTATTGTAACATGCACTGGGTCACATGGCTTAGTCATTGTGGTCCTACATGCAAACTGTGTTTGTTTTTAAGCAATAGAAATTATATTAAACTTGCAGTGAAGATTCAAATTTCAACTTGTGTGGGCTATTCAACCTTAAGCATTGAGACTTATTTTCGATCCCACTTAAAATCAGCACAAGACCAATACCTAGTAATTCATGTCTAATAATACACCATCTATACACAGCACAGTGTCACCTCCACAATCTCCAGGGACTCAGTTTCTGATTGAGTGGGACCAGCATATTTAGGTTAGAGTTAATCTGCATTGACCTTCAGATTAATGATGGCTGTGGGGATGTTCATGTCCCTTCCCCTTGTGTGAATGGTGGTCTCCATGGTGATGGTGCTGGATGTTTTTAACTGGGGGCTCCATGTCCGGGTGACTGTGTTGTCCCGTTGTGTTTGTGTGCCCAATCTCTGGGGCTCCCTGGGCTATTAGAGAATCTGTGGCAGTAGCATTTATGGAAGTAACATTTTTCCCATTCGGTCCTGCAGTTAGAGTTGAGTTTAAATGAAACTGGAAAAGAAAAAGCACGACCTTTAGATAAAACTGAAAAAGACCCTTAGGGTGCACATTATAGCATTATAATCACCTTTCAGCTTTTTTTCTTTTTCTTTTTAGCTGATAGGACCAGAATGTCAGCCAAGCAGTCACAGTCTTTGTATGTTTTCTATACTCTATTATAAACAATCAGGTTTCTCATTTCGATAAAGCAAAGCTCTTCTGGGTCTATGTGTTGCCTAAAGCCAGCATTTGTATTAAGAGTTTCAGCTCTGGTACTTACACTGCAGTTTCCACAGATGTCCTTGTGGTAGGTGGCAAGGACAGCAGCCTCGATGTAGGGGCGGTGAAGGAAGCTGTAAGGCAGTGGAATGTGGAACGTCAGTTTACCACACCTGCGGAAAACAAATTAAATAAAAGGGTGATTTCAAAGAGAATATATAGCATTTATTAAAGGAGGTATTTATTTAAACCCTATTTAAAACATGCAGCATTGTTGTAAGGCCCTGGGTGCCAAAGTGCAGGGAAGTCTTTAAAATACTTCTGTCTCCATGATTTTGATTATTGGCAGCATGCTTGTTTTGATAGACGCCCTGTCACTGGGGTCGGGAGGTCGAGGTACCCTTGCTGGTATCAGTACATGCTAGCTGTTGTGAAAGATCAAAGTCAACTTCTGCATATATTATCACCAGCTCACGTACTGAGCAATCTTTGTTACACAAAGATTACTCAATAAACGAGCGAGATATTCCAAATAAATTACTAAATAAACGAGCGAGATATTCCAAAGCTTAACATATACCTTACAGCCCCGATTTTTTTATTTACATTTTTTTTTTATTTTAAAACAGTTTTTGTGAATTCCATGGAATTCGAGAAGTTGCCTTGCCAAAACTTTGACAAAAAAAACCAAACATATATGCATTATAAAATAGATATCCAGATAGGAAACTTAATGTGGTACAATTATGCACGCAGTGGATGGATGAATCTCAGTCTCTCTCTCTCATATGTGTGTGCATTTTATTGACAAAGGTTGGCAGTTCATGGATTTGGGCTTCTGCTTTACCTGTCGTAAATGAGGAAGTCATCCTTCTCCCCTCCCAGGGTCTCCCACACGTCCTGCTGCAGGGGGTCCTGCTGGTACACAGGAACCCCCTTGGGCGCTCTCCTCTTTAGCTCCCAGTACATGGCTCTGGCCTGGGGCTCCTTCTCATTGATGATCAAGAATCCCACCTCCGAGAGCCCTCTCCTGGACAGCTTGGCACGCAGACCTCCCAGCCTGACCGGGCACACGCAATCAAAAAGGCATTAACTAAGACAGCTCGAACTGCAGCAGGAAATAAGCAGTCTTGTAACGTGATACCGCCAATACAGACTTGGCTAAATCATGCAAAGGTACATTGTGTAACTGGAGTCAAAAGGCAGCCAGGATCTGTGGTCGAGGGAAAGGTAAGGAAGTTCAGTGTTAATCATACACCCCATATTTCCTCAGGGAAAATCGGGTGCAAGGAGAGGCAAACACAAGTTTTTGAGATGCATGGTTGTCTCCGGCTTTGCCACCAGGGGGCAATGTTGCACTAGACAGCAGGGATGCGCACTGTGTTTCATGCAAACCAACAAACAAAATCTGTGCGTGTGCGTTCATGGTTTCTTGAATGTGCCAAATTAAAATATGGGTTTTTAGTGACCATTACGATGAAAGGCTGAGAGACGAGGTATGTGAAATGGTTGAAGATGTACCTGGAAGCCTGCGTGAGACAGAACTGTCAGCTGGCTTTGAGCAGTGCTACCACAGCCACCCTGCCCAGCTGGTCCTGCATGGGCGAAAGCCCTTCGATCTTCCAGGGAGGCGCGGGCTGGCAGATCCGTGAGACGCCCTCCTCGTCAGTCACTGCTACCGACATCAGCCCGAGGAACGCCGCGAACAATGGGGTCCACAGAACCATCTTTGCAGACCCCAAACACCTGGGCAGATGGCAAAATGCTTTTAATTTAAATAGAAATAACCAGACTAATTACATGGTATCGCCTTGTTATTAAATACGGCGCAGGTAGCCAACCTGAGACTTTCCCAAAAGGATTTTAAGCGAGAGCGACCAATAATCGATTACACCATGATAATAAATGGAAAATACCAAAACAGGACCTAGTCCTATACTGGTAATAAATGAGTGCCATAGTGCAAGACTTTCCATTGCATCTAACTTTAGTTTCTTAAACATTTCACACACATTCAATAAATACAACTAGTTAGGCTGGCATTCTACTGCAGTATAAATACGCTAATTAAACTTCTCCATACATTCCTAATCGCCACAATAACTAAATTAGGTATGCATTAGCATAGGATAAACACAGCAGTGATAAATATTAGCAACATCGTAACTAAACTAAATAATTTAAGTTTTGTTTCCCCTTCTACAGTATTTCCTCATGTCTACAAATATTACTTTGTATATATAATATACCTTTCTACTAAATCGTAAAAGTTCTCTTCGGTCCCTTAGTTTGATCTTCTGTCTTTGTTTTTAGATCGATTCTGTATTTAAAGGGAGAGCACCTCCCAACCGGGACCCGCAGCGGCGAATCACAGCAGAACGGGTTTACAGCCGCAGTATGAAAAACACATTCCACCAGTAAGAACATTCAGTAGAATTCCACTACCATTTCTTTACTAGGTTAAAAACAACTGCACCATTTTGATTCCCAAAAACATATAACGCTTTCATATATTGTGATTTTAAAAGAACCCGATACTGTATCTTTTCACTTTCTCGTTCAATAAGCTCCTAACCCCGCGACTGCATTGTTAGGATATATAGTCCACTTTGTGGTGCGAGACGGATAAAGAAGCCATTGTAATTGCAATAATAAACACTAACAGTTAGCTCTCAACTCGGCCACTGTTTCCCTGTAGTTCACACCGCTAAATCTTAACAGTCACGGGTTCTTAATGTTGACAAAGAGATATACTACATCAAAATATGTGAATAAATAAAACAAATATATATATATATATATATATATATATATATATATATATATATATATATATATATATATATATATATATATAAATAATTTACTTGAATTTACAGTGACAAATATACATCGCATTTTACAAACTTTACAATTTCGTAAACAAACAGCAAGGCCAGTGGACCTGTTTGGGGAATTGAGGTTTCACAAATGAATAAACTTTGAATGTTTACTTTTAGCCTCTTATCTGGCTCTCACCAAAGATACATAACTGCATGTGTTTGAGGGTATGCATGTATATATATTAATGCCATACCTATCAAAAATAGTACAGACATATATTAAATGAGTTATTTAAGCAGAATGCAATATTGCATCTAACCATCTCGCTCTCTTAGCCAGATCAAATAAGTTATTTTTAATTGCCCCAACCATAATGTGTTTTTCTTTTTTTTTTTAAATTCTTGTTAAGAAGTTCTGTACTTTCAGTGAATAGTGTTTTATACAGGTAATGAAGTTTTTCAAAGCTCACCCCTAGAGCCAAGTAACCCGTCTCCCATGCCTTTTGCCTCCACGTACAAATGGAGACAACATGGTTGCTAAGCAACAGACTAAGCTAATCAGGCGCCTGATAACAAAGCGCTCTCCCTCTGCAGAAGCCATTCTCTTGACAATGAGAATTAAGAGGTTAACACTATAGCTTCCCTTCATGTCCTGCTAGATTCACCCTGACGACAATACTGACCAAGGCTTTGAGATGAAGGCTTCCATTGCTTTTTTTTATTCCAGACAACCAGAGTTTGTTAAATCAAGTGACGCAACCACCCCGCACTCCCCCAACCCCGACACCCAATCCAGGCCTCAGCGAGACCAGAACCACTAAGACAAAAAGCATTAGCAGCAGCACCATCATATCACAAATATTTTTTATTTTTACAAAATACATGTTTTCATAAAATACAGTTCAGGGTACATATATAATATGATTGAGTATGACTTTTTTTCAGTTACAATTTCCACTGCCTCAATACAGCAGTTCTTAGTAACAACCTCAATGGCTGATTACTCAAGGCTAGGCAGAACTGAACACAAGTTCAGCCACACCAACCCAATCCCAGACAGCAAGATATGTTTTGATCTGTGCTGTTGTGCCGTGTTTTTGATCTGTTTGGTTTGGCTGAATCTTGTGGAGTTAATGCCTGAGAGTCTTAACTGTAGCAGATTTTTATTTATTTATTTTGAGTCTGCTCTATTGAGTTAAGTTAAAAATCACTTACTTACTTGGGTGACACATGGGTCACAATGTGAGAACAGCTCTAAGATAAAGTACAACATTCAAGAAATCTATACTAAATTATTTTGTTAAATACTTATAAAATGGTACATTTGTTTCCTATTGAAATGCAAATAAACAGCATCATGATATCAATCACCACTGTGGTGTTACTGCAAACCATTAGTTAACAGTGCCATTTGTTCTAGGCTTTATAGTTACTGATCTGCTGGGTGACTGGAAAAGTGGATAGAAACCCCTAACTCCCACCCTGAAAACAGGATACAGCACCTTAGTTTCTTTTGGGGTGAACAATTTCAAAGTGAATGAAAAACATGTTAAACATTTGCATTTCATGTATAGCTTTGATATTAAAGTCACAGATATCAATTGGATTTGTATCTTTTTTTGGTTATATTTTTTCCTCCAACAAACAATCCTAAAGTATTCAATTTGTTGTTTCATCGCCATTTGGTTTTGCAGACCTTTTGCTCAGTGGATTACTGGCTCTAAAGAGAGGTGTAACAGGATTGATTTCACAGGAGGAAACAACAAACAAGCACATCAAAAGGACATTCCAATCCCAGAAGGAAGACTTTGCAGGCTCATGCAGTGACGTGTCTCCATTATAAACCATTATGAACCAAGCTGCAAAAATAAAATGGCATTAGCCTGCAACCGGAACAGGTTTTGCTTTAATGATGGTTTTCAGTAGTCACCGTTGTGTGTGCAGAATCGTAACCAGTGTGCAGTATCGTGAACAGATGATTGCTGATACAGGGCAATACATTGGAGGTGTCAAAACGGATGGTTCCAGAGGCAAATGGGCACTAAGGAGGTATGCTGGCTTACCTCTCCCAGAGAAACTGAAGTTCCAGTTAGGTTCACAACTACAGATCCCTGTGGTGGTCACCAGCCAAGATGATTGAAGGTCAACTCAGGACCCGTTGTCAATCGCTTGTTTCATGGGTCTTTGGAAAAAGTTGTGCAACGAAAGTTGCTTCTTCCCAGTGCTGGTTTCCTGCTCCACTTTAATCTTTTGGGGCTTGCGTTTTCTGTCTTTGGATCCAGAGTCTCTTTTTCTTTTCCAGCTCTGAGAAAAAAAAAAAGAAAATCCAGCAATCTGTGAACGTGCATTTGTTTGTCTTTAGAAAAAAGACTTTGTTGTGGCCCAAACTGTTTTATTTCACCTTTGTTACGCTTGCTAATCCTCCTCAAAATGCTGAATGAATACACACAAGCAGCTAGATATCTCACCTTTCTACATTCCTCCTCGTGGCTTTCCTTACTCTCATACAGCTTGAGGACCTGAAAAGAATAATTAATTAGCACTGACAAACGGGGCACTTAAAATGAAAACTGGTCAGTACAATGATTGTGAGAACAGTGAAAATGTTACTAACAATGCAAACAAGAGACAATAATTGTTTGATTAGTTTGTTCGCAATTTGTACCTCTGTCCAGAAAAAAGCAAAACTAAAATAATAATTAATCTGCAATACTGCTTGCCGCAAACTATCACTTTAAGTTGACTGGCGGTGTTGTATTTGTTACCAAGTGGCTTTCAAAACTAACCGTGTGCAATATGGGAAACAGACAATGTATTTTTGCAGGGAAACAAGCAGGAGGCACTAGAAATGCATGGTGACACAGGTTACACAATAAACCCTGAAATGACTCAAACAGCTATAAGCAAAAGTGTTTTACACAACATACCTTCTTCATGGCTGTGGACACAGCTGCCTGCTGGAACACAGCCTTCGTTACCCAGCGGGTGGTAGGTGCTTCACCCTCTCTCAGCTCCACACCTGTGGGGTCGGACAGGCTGCAGCGATACACCACGTAAGTCTGGTGGATGTGGGTGAAGATATGCAGAACCTGGAGATGACACACAGACACTTCTAGAATTTTACAGCTAAAGCGACAGTTCCGGTTGCTGCTTTAAGGAACTGTTCAGTTTGTTTTGCAACTAAAATGTACAGCTATTGCAGCTCCCACCTCTCCAATGTGCTGCAGGGCCCCCAGGCTGCCTGGGCCTCCCAGTACGCTCTGAACCTGGGCCAGCACAGCCTCTTTTTGCTTGCTCTCAGAGAAGTCCCTCTCCTCCAGGGGCAGGCTGGGAAACTCCCACATCATCGCCAGCAACCCTACACAGACACAAACAGCAGGTACCTCACTGACAGATTTGGACTCCATGCTGGTAATACTGTATAAACCTGAAAATTCAACCAGACACAATTCTATCAAGAACTAGCAAAAAAATAAAAAGCATCCGGCATCCACATTAGTTTCTGTACAGAAATAATGATGGTATGAATTACATTACATTTTGAATGGATCAGGGTTCTGTATTAGAAACAAGATGATTCAAGACCATTTGAAATATTGCCCAATTAGCTCATAAACCGCAAGTATTATAGCAGTACAAGCTACTGTATGTGTGCAAAAGTCTCCTAGTCCCCTCCTGCTAAGCTGCCTTTACCTGTGCTGGGTCTCTGTACGATGAGGTATTCAGTCTCTCCCCCGACACCCCTCCGGTCCAGTACACAGGTCAGAGTCCGCTCCACCCGCGGCTGCTTCTTCACAGGCTTCCTGGGGAAGTTCATCACCCCTAGGCTGCTATCCCACAGTTCCCCAGGAGGGAGGCACAGGGAGCAAAAGCCTGCAGAGGCTGGGAGTGGATGGCTTAATTAGGCCAACTTTTCCTCTCTATACGTTCCCTAAGTGGCTCACTGTGGACCGTGAACAGGCTCAAACTATGTTATGCAATGAGAGTTTTATTTCAAACCAGGTTGTGGATTATGATAGCATAGGAGAGTTTTTTTCACTCTGCCTGACTTGGGTTCAATATTCACAGGGTGGTGACTTTTAACTACCACAAGTTCCAGGTGTGTTATGTAAATGTACTGCTTTGTTAGTAGTTACACTTCTCAACTTGAATCAAAAGATTGCACACCTACATTGTGTCCAAAACTAGTCTCAGTAGAGAAATGGTGTATTACTGAGTAACAAACATGTTCTTTTCCCCCTATAATGGATATTAAAATGGTAAAATAGGAGCTAAAATATCCTTGCCTGGGGGTATTTAGTTTGCAAATAATGTTCTATGTATTGTACAATGTCAGTGTCAATATTTGAATAACATGTCAGTTATTTAGAAATTCTTCTTAGTTTATCATTGATAGGAAGGTTAAGGCATGGACAAATCGTATCAAATGCTTCTGTCCCGCCCAAAACACTGGGCACAAGATACAGCCTACTGGTAACTGTGGAGGACTGGAAACAATCTTAATTCCAAATTACAAGTTAAAGAGTGAATGGCAGCCAACAATGGAAATAACTTTACTCACCACATTCTTCAATATCTGGAACAGAACTGGACTGCACTGTGGATTTACCCAGAAGCCTTTCTGATGCCAAATCCAGCTGGATCTTAACCTGCAGAGACCAGAGCCAACATTATTTCACTCCCCTACTCATCAGACACTGTACCTACATGCCAGTAAAACAGATTTACTTTGTACTCAGCAAATTATATTACTTCAGAGCTTTCTAATTAGCAGCGCATCTAAAATCTAAAACAGAATATCCAAAATACTGATAGGGGAACAACAGGCCTTTGCAATTAAATGACATGGACCACAACATGGCCTGTTCAGGTTCATGTTTATTACAGTGAGGTTAATATTGAATTCTTACAGCAAGGCTGAATTTATGCATTATAAATACAACCCTAAGTACAGTGACTGCAATGTGCTGCCATTGTATTTGAACTTTTCCTGCTTCTAGTCTTTACAACTGTGCTTGGACAAGGAAGCTGCTGACTTTCAAGGACCTGCTCTACTGGCAAAACAGTGTCTCCCAATCATGTTGTGTCTGTCCCTATCCATGCTGAAAGACACCACTGCTTTGTTCCCTTTCAATACAGGAGACCAGTGCCGTGCAGGGAGCCAACAAAACATGCAAGGCTGCACTGCCCCCTAGTGTACAAGACACAGTACGCATGGCCTTTTGTCACAGAAGCTGGAAAGGAATAATGAACCAGCTCGATCTACCTCATGTATCAACTGCGGTCACTAGACCGTCTATATGAATGAATTGTCAGTGCAATTCCTGTACCTGCTTGTAGGCCCTGCAGTGTGTCTGAATAGGACACTCCAAGCACAGGGGCGCTTTTGGTGTGCACACAGTGGCACCCAGCTCCATCATAGACTGATTGAAGTCTCCTGCTCGCTTGGGGTCTACCAAGGTATTGGCTAGGCTCCTGAAACCAAACACAAAACATGTCATATGCCCTTTGGATGATTTCAACTATGATATAAAAAGGCAAAAGGACTTGTTATTATCCCTAGAAAATGAATCTCACCAGAGAGTCTCTGTGACAGAGGGGCTAGTGCAGTCAGCCCCAATGGCGCGCGTGCGACACATTACCCGAATCACATTACCATCCACCACTCCGGTCACCTGGGGATAAGAAAAAGTGGCACAGCATTACAGATGACAGATTTACAGGTTAAAAAATATTACTAAAGGCGTTTCATTTTTAGCCATTATATTTAGTGATATTTTGCAAAGGCACATCTGAATAAAAAAGTTACAAAATAATATAATAATATTAAGTTGGTTTTTGGCTGCTGATAACGTTGTATTACTTCACATTATTGTTATCAGTTTGACATTTTCAGAGCCCCATGCCGACTGTTGTTCAACGTGTGATAAAAGTCGAGCCCTCACCTGCCCCATGCCGATGGAGGCCACTGCCCCGGCCGTGTACCTGCCTACTCCGGGAAGAAACTTTTGCAGATCTTCTGCTGTGGTCGGCACCTCACCTTTCAACTCAGACATCACCTGGCAATCAGGAACACAACTAAATTATCAGAACAGTCGTGTGGGGCTGTGCTGGGCTTGGCACGCCGGGGCTCCTGGAAGCCTCATCCAGAAATTCTTATTTAAAACGTATTAAAAACCCAAGTCGTGTAGAAATACAGTACATTTCTGGTAAATGCTTTCATCAGCATTACAATGAATGCAATAGGTGAAATGCTTGCCTTTGGGGCAGACACTTGGTCATTCTTAATAATGACCAATACAGAAAGCTTGCTTTGAGTTAAAAGAGAGACTCCACATTGGTTTTGAAAAATACTGAAAGTGCATGAATTTGTTAAAATTATCCTTACAATATAAATCCACACATAAATGCCACTCCTAGAGTTAAAAAGGACCCCACTGTTGCTTATTTACAACGCGCAGAATGTAAGTGAGAGGTTCACTATGGAGATTACATTTTAGACATAACAAACTCCCAGTGGTTAAAAGCAATCAATCACAAACAGCATGGAGGGCTTTACAGAAACACCTCCGATCCAATGACAACGCTGCAGCCCTTTACACAACCTCTTGCTGTAAATCGCCATTTAAATCTCTAAAGATCCCCCCAAGGTTAATAAAAAAAAACGAACAAACCTTCTGAGCACCATTGTGGAGCCTCTTTCCTCGAGAGTAGAAGCCCAGCCCCGACCACATCTCGTTCACATCCTGCATTAATAATGAGGGCATACAATCAGACAAGTGTTCTGCAGGATTTCACACATCAGTACCACAAAGTCACCCATGCAGAGAAGTGCTCATTGTGAAAAGAAACAGATTCACATACTTTATACAGTACTGGTATCTAAGGCATAGCTTCTTGCACACAGTTCGGGTCTATAAAGTGTGTGTTTTGACCGACACCGTTCAGGACACAGTTGTCTGTAGTTGTAATCTTCAGCTGTTGTTTTCTGGGATGCTTTCTATTGAGATGCCTTATCTGACATAGCGAGGATACATACAGCTGTATGTATCACCCATTCTACCTGAAAACAGGGCCTGTATGTTTGGTCTGCGTGTTAACTTATGCTATGGTCATTTTCACTATTTTTGTCTCCAGGGCTTGTTTGAAAATTCGTCCAGGATGTTTTATTCCCTCAGCCATGGCTGAGGTAAGTATCAGGAATCTCACTTTATTCTCCTGTCCCCAGCCTTTGTTAAAATGACCTCACCTCTAAAGTGGCTGCAGCAAGATCCTGTACTGTTGGCCATCTCTGAAATAACACAAAAACAACACACTTAAATAATACCCGTCAATTACAGCAGCAAAAGACAACCCGACACACACGCCTTGGGATTCCAAAGAGTGTGGTGAAAGCATGAAAAAAATAAGAGAACTTTAAGAATGGAAAGCATTAACGCACCTACCTTCATCCATTTATTATAGTAGTCAATCACCGTGACAACCTGTGTTTGCTGCAGCATGATTTCAGAAACCCAAACTGAAAAACAAAACAAAAAAAAAGAACACAAATTCTGAAGAAATATTCATCTTCAGCACAGCAATCAGGTATGGGTTTTGTAACTTTTCCTCAGTTATCTCAGAAGCATTCATTGTATGAATATGAATATCTAGGTACCTGCGTAGAGCCTTTTGTTTACATCAGATTCTGTTGCAGCCTGCAAACAAATGAAAAACAAATTAAGGAATGACTCATATTACTAAACACTGCAATAATCTGGGGCTGTTGAATTTCTATTGAATTGTGTGGTGCACAGTAGGGTTAAATGTTTTCTGGTCCACGTTGCTCTCTTGATCGTCCAGACAGTGGTAGACTGAACTGTTATGCATTGACTATTACTTCTTAAATACTGTGAAACTTGAGTTACCTGAAGGGACACAACAGTCATGTCTGTTTAGGGAAAGGAGTTCTTCTTTCCAGGTTCCTCTTATTTAATCCTTTTTAGGGGTTACTGGCTGGTAAAAGCAAGTGGCCACTAATTGAACATTTATACATGTCATTCTGTATTTTTGTATTTAAATGTATTTAAAACAACATCTAATTACACTTAAAAGGGGTATTTATTACTTAAACGAAGTGGTGGCCAGAAGCTGTGTGGCACTGTGTTGATCTCCACCTACCAAGGTCCTCCAGGGAAGTTCCCTTTTGCACTCATCATACCACCGGAGCAGCTGCTTTCTAAAGGAACTGATGTCATCTGGGTCTTTGAAATAGTGGTAAGTGGAATTCTGGGAAGGAACAGGACTTAGGGGTTCTGCCAAGAGGGACAGAAGTGCAACAGTCATTAGTTTGCAAAATAATAATGTTTGATTCTTTTTTCAAACAGGTACAGTACCCATCCCTATCAGGGTTCTGGTAGGGAAGTCTAATTGCCGAAGGAGCACGCTGCAGTTGCTTTCCGTATCTTATTACGCATGTGGTTTGTGTAAAACAATATTTTCAGTCATGAAGGTATGTGCACCTTGAAGTGAACAATATGTATCTCTCCCCTGCTCTGAGAGGGATAGCAAAGCGGTACTGTGTGATTTATTATGATACAGAATTCAGCAGTGCTGTGGTTGTGTAATCATGCTCATTTGTACCTTCTTTGATCGCTTGGAAAGATTTTACTTTCTTTCTTGGAGATCTCTTTGGGTTTTCAGGAGTCTCCTGGGCTGCTGTTCTTCCATTTTTCACAGCTGATCTCAATCTTCTCATTGTAAAGCCCAGTTGCTTTCCCCTGTAATGTGGAGGAAAGAGAAACAATAGAAAACCAACAAGCATTCTGTATTATGTAAGCAATAAGCCCCATGGTGCACAGCCCAAGGGCATAATGTGCAGCATCGGGCCTATAGCCTCCGGAAGGTCCGGTGTTTCACAATACCACCCTGCAGGGTCTTATTGTGCTTAGAAAATGGGAAACTGTTTAAAAACAAACAAAAAAAAAAAAGACATAAACAAGTTTTGTGGTTTATTGAGTAGGTGGCTCAATGATATCTGTCCAGGTGAAAAGGCATGTATTCTGTTAGTTTTTATTTCGTCATCTATTGAAAGTTAATGTAGTACTAGCCAATGAGATGCCAAAAAATACAAAGCCAATTTTCTAATGAAAGATAGCGTACCGTCCCATCCCAATGGCTGTACTAGGATTTTAGTTTTATTTGTTTAACAACGAAATATCGTTTACAATGACATCCCGCATGAGAGCAGTTCATTTCAACAGTTACTGAACTTATCAATTTAATAATTTCTGCCAACATTGCGGTGGTAACGTAAACAAACTCTGTGGAAGATCATTTAAACTCCAAGATTTGTACGGTTTTTTGTGTTGGGAGTCAAAACACATCCCAAAACACATGCATTACCGGTAGCAATTAACCTAGGTACATGCGGAGCACATTAACACCGCTTGAACAAAAATATATCATGGTACAGTCCTACGCGTATCGTCGATATGCGAAAAAAAACCCTTAATTGAAGTAAATTTAAAATAATGTGTATCTAATTAATAACATGTATGATTTCCCATTCCACGCACGTTTCGTTACCTAAGTAATATCACCGAGTCACTTGTTCTCCCGCGGTCTGCTCGGCTTCCAGGGAGGAGCAGCAATACCGAATTGGGAGTTTCGGAAGCTGACGCGGAAGAGGAGGGGAGCTTCACAAAGTCTTCTCTCGCAGAGAGGCGTATCCGTTAGACAGTGAAGTTACATCTCACTTTTAGAACTTTTATTGTATTATTTACTTTGTACCCTTCAGTGATATATTCTAATACACCAGTTGGTGCAAGTACCGGTATTTAATATGTTACAGTGCTAATTATTTTTAAACCTGTTTAATTTCTATAAACAAACCTCCAAGCAAATATTCCCTTTGCAACGTGTACCTGCATTGTGCAGTGATGTCATGTCATTGCGCTAAGACAATGCACCATTGAAAAAAGTCGACACAAAGCCTCCCTGAATAGGTGCCAAGTGACCAAAGAGTTTATTATAACAGAGAACGGACATGCACGTAATGACAGGGTACCGATTCACATACAACACAGGACAAAACCACACTGCCCCTCAATGACACGTTTATTTTCCAGTACACACACGCACACACACAAAGTTACACAGGTGTTTTACATAGCATGGTTTTAACGCCCATCAGGTATATTACTTGATATTACAGTATAATATAATTGATATTGCAGTATATATTTTTTCCCCCATATCTCGTCAACATTTTTTCATAGGAAGGTGGACTATATAATTTGGTAAAAATGACCAAATCAGCTTACCTTTCAAACCAAATGTTTGTGTTAAGGAAAATGTGTAACCTTTTATACCCTCGCTTCCACATCTCCTTTTTTTTTTTACATATATTTTGCGACAGAACAGCCCATAACAGACAGCCAATTGTGCATATTAACGTACAAACAGCTAAGCTTTAAACATACCTCTGCCATTTACAGAAGCCAAAATGTGACAGTAATTATCAAAAAAAAAAAAAAAAAAAAAATCAGCATAAAAACGAGCAGCAGTGATGGCTGAACTGGCAAAGTCTCAGCAATAGCAGAATGTTACATAGCTGCACTTTTTTATTTTCTCTTTGTAACCCTGGAAGCCCCAAGCTATTTAAAGCATTAAAATGGCTAGTCACCACACTTGTTTATTCTGAACAGACATTTTCCAAATGTTAGCGATATAAAATGCCACGTCATAACTAAACATATTTTAAACATTGTTTGGATTTGGATTTAAAAAGTACCCAACTCTAGCCATACTATGATTAAGGTATAATTTACATTGCTTGATATGAGGAAAATATACTAAATTATATTTCCAGCTCTGAAAGCAGTGTTCAACAGCCTCAAGTCTGCCAACAGAAATGTATTGACTTGAACTAACATTTTTTTTGTATTTTATTATTATTATTATTATTTTTTTTTTTTTAAACATTTTTAAATGCTCTCAATGGCTAAGTGTTTGGAAACATAACAATAAACTACAGTTTGTTTGAAACAGCCAAGAAAGGTAATCAAAAACCTTATTTTCTTAATCAAAACTGCCTTTCAAAAAAACAGTTTTTCAACAAATACTGCTCATGAATAGGGCTCTATGTCCAAATTCAATGTATCATCCTACCATCTCTAACTCCTAACAACAGTACCAGGGCTAGAACTTAGCAGGAGAGCGAGAGCACATTTTTCCTGAGTTTCAGCACAAATCTCTGCCATCTCTTCTGGTACTGCAGGTGGCGCGATAATAGTGGGTTCAACTCTGTTACACAGAGTCCTGTATGAAGGGAGTGGATAGCCTAATTCTCTTAAAAACTCATAACCTTTCCCTCCTACGGCAGCTCTGATCCGTCGAGCAGATTGTACGGTGTTCTGTGACCACACAGCACGCCTGGAACGCTTTGTTAGCGAGAGGGCACGTATCTGATCATCAAACAGAAAATTTTGCAGGCTTTTTTCTATTTTATTCAGTTTATTTAGTTTTTTCTTCATTTCTTCAACCTAATACACAAGCAGAAAAGAAAAAAAAGAGAGGAAAATATTGTGATTAGCAAAGAAATGGGATATAATACAGTAATCTATATGCCCAAACATTTAAAATTAAAGTTTAAAATTATCATCATCTGTCTACTTGATTTTGAAGGGGATGGTTAAATGGAACAATAGTACTTATAGTACTTTATAAGAGCATCTCATTGAAAAACTTTTAACCAGGATTACCATGATACTGTATGAACTCCTGTACTTACTATGGGCAGATCTACACATGGTGATAATCATTTTTGTGTGAACACCTTGTCCTACGACTAACCTGTCTTTGCAATATAGCATTGTTCAGATATTGCTGTTCCAAATGTGCCTTGAACCGATCACACTCCCTACAGCTGTAATCTTCTTTATTGTTCTCCTCATTGTTTTCAGGCTCTCCAGTTTCACTGCATAGTTGCTTCCGAGCATAACCATGATCGCCACGAGTCCTCTTACCAGCTGCATACATTACAAAGAAAAGTTTAGGTTAGTTGAACGTACATATTTAGGTGAATGAAAAACATTGGGTGGCTAGTACAGTAATGCCCGTTTGTATTTCTGCTGTGAGGGAAAAAAAAAGCCCAAAACCAATTTGAAAGACGATACAGGAGTTGAGTGACACTGTGAAAATTCTGTATTAAGCCCATTTAGAGTTATGAGCTACAGTCCCCTTAAGGAGTCTTGGTGGTATCCATATAATAATTTCCCCCTTCAACTGGTACCTTCTCCTGTCATCAGTAATATTAAGAAACAAATAAGCAGGATGCTCCACCATGTTTTCATATACATGAGCCTTAGCTTACCATAGTCCAATTTTATTTTCACTTCTTTCATAAGGATGGGTGAAGGTGGATCAGGCACATCAAATACTGTAGGGATAGCATTTGGCTTTAGCTTCTTTCCTCCTGCAGGAGATCTTGCGATTTCTTCGAACTGGCTCAGCTCAAAGTGATCCTATACAATTAAGAAACCAACTCAGTATTATTAAGACAGAAAATTACCCTAGACTTTATTACCCTATACTATATATATATATATATTACACACACACACAGTATAAATGAAAAACATTTTTTTTAAAGTCAGTGTTAATCCTTTTATAGCTCCTGCCCTCACCCCTAGGTACTACTAATTACACAGTCATATTTACAAGTTAAAAAAAAATTAAATAAAAGATTGCTTGAACCCAGGTTTCCCCACATACCGGTATCTTCAATAAATAAAACTTGCCTCGCATAACCTGGAACATGTGGTAGGTATAAAATCTCGCCGACAATTAATCACCCATTTTTTCATTCTTACTGGGTCTTTTGGGAAACGAAATAACTGCTTTCCAATTGTCGTTGAATTTGAGCAATTCGGTGCCGAGCATCCTCCCATGTTTTCACCTGATCCTACTTAAGTAAAACACACAAGTTAGAAAGTGTTATCCGCTATATTAATTAACAAAAAAGGCAAATCAATATCCAGTATCACCAATATTAGACAGACTGTGTCACAACAGGATATTAAAAGAAATAATATAAAAAGTAAGGTAACGTTTATAAACCAAGCAAAAGCTAGAACTTAGCTTTGAGCCAAAATGGCGACTATGCTTCCTACGAGCCCCGTTTAGATGACGTATATATAAACTGCCTGCTCATGTGCCAGAATAAAAAAAAACAAAAAAAACATGCATAGTAAAAAAAACAAAAAAAAACCACGCAAAATATGTTATATTTATTTATTTAAAAAAAATATCACCTTTTCTTGGTTTTGTGCAACTTTACTGACACCTAATTGTTCGGGCTGTTTTGCCCTCGTTAATGCGCCGTACTTTTCCACATGAATGAGGACCCCAACCAAAACAGACACATTTAAGGGAGTATGGAGTATAAAGTATTCGAGGTACTAAATGGCATGTTTTTGGTGATATAAACCTGAGTGATATATTTAAAAATAACCGTTACAGTATAATTTATCTATACGCAGAATGGAACACTGCCATTTCATTAATAGTTTGCTTGACACGGGACTGTTTTTAATTTCAAATTCCATCGGTGTGTTACGTTAACTAAGACGAAATCAATATCATATCATACCAACAAAAATAATGTTCCATGTGTGAATTTTAAAAAGATGTTTAACTGGTATTTTTTGGGTGGGTCTGATCTTTTGAGATAAGAAACCGGCTAGTAGTATACCTTTTTGTAAAAGAGTGCATTTGATTTGGTAAACTTTTTTTTCTCTTTCAATTTTCAGACATAATAACGACTTGATTTCCCATCCACTAGCAACGAAACACCAACGAGTTAAATTACCTTATTTTTTAGTAAGTTATCAATCTGTCAATTTGTACTTGCCTTATAAACAAGATTTTTAATTTCCCGCTATTATTATTAGAAAGTAGAATTAATTAATAAAGGTCAGGTAATTTGTGGGATGTTGAAATTACTGTATATGCTTAATTTCACTAAGGGTGGACGGCTATTTTAGGTAAATGGTTGTAATTAAGGTTTGTGGTTACTATAGTGATTTTGTACAATGTGCAGAATTATTCAGATGCAGCTTTAATTGCAAAAGCACGATGTTCAGCAGGTACGCTGACCCGCCCCTTGCATTTCAGCACTGAAACCTCTAAGGATGTCTTCCATGATCGTCCCTGTAATTGATGTCCAGAATGATAACTTTAAAGAGCTCTGGCCAGCCATGGTGTTGGCGATCAGGACATCATCTTTCATAGCGCTGGATACTGTGAGTGTACAACACACCCATCATTATGTTCTCTCATTAGGCTAAATGGATTCATACCTTTCACTTTGTACACAATTGAAATAGACTAGTTCTCATCCAGGGCATGTTAGACTGAACATGTTGAGACTGTAGTTACTCTAGCCAAGTTAGAATAGCAAGTTTCCAAAAACTACAGTTACTCAACATGTATGTACAGGACCAGACTTTTGGACACATAGGTATTGCCACAGCTACAGTATTCCAGAGACATCTGACTGTTGCCTACAGTATTCATATACAACAAAGTGAACTTGTATATATTGATGTAATCCCCCTAGGAGTTAAGTGGTCTTGGATCAAGAAAGGATTTACTGGCACAGTGAGTATTGTGATGCGTTTGTTACTGACTATTATTGGTTAATGTCTGCAAAGCAAGTACTTGTGAAAAGGGGTAAAAACTGAAATATGTCCTCCCCCAAACAAAAGCCAAAACAAACACCTTGCTACAAGCCAGTTGATTAAAATAATAATAATAAATAAAAATCTTAGTGCTCTTTATATGCATTATCAAATGTGATTTTTCTGAAGATACCCAGTGACCACTTTCATATGTGCAAATCTTTATATTTATTTCATTGTAGATGTATTGAAGAACGGTACAAAGCTATTTGCAATGCTGCACGGACACGCTCTATTTTGTCCTTGGGAATCGCCTGTTTCAAAAAGCTTCCCGACAAGGTAAATGATACTGGGTTTATACACAGCCATGGCCCTGTTTTTCTGAAGGGAAGAGAGGTGGGAAAACCAGTGTGACTGTGTCCACAGATATTTTCCTTGGCTGAACTGAACTGCTGTGTTGTGTTTAGAGCAGCTACTGTTCAGAGGTTATGCCTGGTTTGTGGTTGATGAGATAGATTATTATTATTTTTTTTACAATAACATTTTCTTTACTGTTGGTTTCAGGCTCCTCACACTTACCTGGTGCAGGTGTACAACCTGACCCTGCTTTGCATGCAGGAGTATGTGATCGAGCCGCAGTCCGTGCAGTTCCTGGTGCAGCATGGCTTCGACTTTAACAAGCAGTATGCCCAGGGCATCCCATACCGTAAAGGAAACGACAAGGTGAGTGGAAACTAGTGAGCCCATAAGTGTAATTAGTTATGGCCAAGGCCACACTGTAAATCTATTACTGATTGTTTTATTAGGCAACTTTTGCAAGTTAAACTATTCTACACTACCATTAAATGTTTACTATTCCATACTGCTTTAATTTATTGGGTTTGTTTGGTCCGCAAACTCCTAGACTAGAACGTACAGAAAAATGTGGATGATGAATACTTGTAACAGGAACTACATTTTTTTTGTTTGTTTTTGTTTGATTTGAATTTTTGTAAAGCCTTTTGACGGATTCCATCATGATGTTATTTTTAAGGTTTTACTGCTTTGGAATCACACGAGAGGCACTATATAAGTGCAAGTAATCAGTGGTATTGTCATGGAGGAGGATAGAGCTGATGTCCTTAAAGCCAAGTTGTTGCATCTCGATGGACTATAATCCTGGTAGAACATTTCAAATAAATATTGTTCTTCTCTTATTGGCAGGGCGGTGATCTGCAGAGCCAGAGCATGCGAGCGCTTTTCCTGGAGGTGATTCAAGCACGGAAGCCCCTGGTCCTTCACAATGGACTCATAGACCTGGTCTTTCTCTACCAGTGTTTCTACGCTTGGCTCCCAGATCGACTGGGAACCTTCACTGCAGACCTGTCTGAGATCTTCCCTGCTGGCATCTTCGACACCAAACATGCTGCAGAGTTTGAGGTGCGCTTCATGGCCTCCTATCTGGAATACGCCTACAAGAAGTGGTGGGTCTCGCAGCCTTTACAGAGAATAGTGCTACTGTTGTATGCCAGGAAACTAAAACAGTGCAGTTAAGAATATATTACTTGTAATATATTATATACAGTATTACAGTGTTTTTTTTGTCTTCCTGACTAATTTATTTTATTATTTCTAATTTAATATATATATATATATATATATATATATATATATATATATATATATATATACATACAGTACTGTGCAAAAGTTTTAGGCAGGTGTGAAAAAATGCTGTAAAGTAAGAATGCTTTCAAAAATAGACATGTTAATAGTTTATATTTATCAATTAACTAAATGCAAAGTGAGTGAACAGAAGAAAAATCTACATCAAATCAATATTTGGTGTGACCACCCTTTGCCTTCAAAACAGCATCAATTCTTCTAGGTACACTTGCACACAGTTTTTGAAGGAACTCGGCAGGTAGGTTGGCCCAACCATCTTGGAGAACTAACCACAGTTCTTCTGTGGATTTAGGCAGCCTCAGTTGCTTCTCTCTCTTCATGTAGTCCCAGACAGACTCGATGATGTTGAGATCAGGGCTCTGTGGGGGCCATACCATCACTTCCAGGACTCCTTGTTCTTTACGCTGAAGATAGTTCTTAATGACTTTCGCTGTATGTTTGGGGTCGTTGTCATGCTGCAGAATAAATTTGGGGCCAATCAGATGCCTCCCTGATGGTATTGCATGATGGATAAGTATCTGCCTGTACTTCTCAGCATTGAGGAGACCATTAATTCTGACCAAATCCCCAACTCCATTTGCAGAAATGCAGCCCCAAACTTGCAAGGAACCTCCACCATGCTTCACTGTTGCCTGCAGACACTCATTCGTGTACCGCTCTCCAGCCCTTCGGCGAACAAACTGCCTTCTGCTACAGACAAATATTTCAAATTTTGACTCATCAGTCCAGAGCACCTGCTGCCATTTTTCTGCACCCCAGTTCCTGTGTTTTCGTGCATAGTTGAGTCGCTTGGCCTTGTTTCCATGTCGGAGGTATGGCTTTTTGGCCGCAAGTCTTCCATGAAGGCCACTTCTGACCAGACTTCTCCGGACAGTAGATGGGTGTACCAGGGTCCCACTGTTTTCTGCCAATTCTGAGCTGATGGCACTGCTGGACATCTTCCGATTGCGAAGGGAAGTAAGCATGATGTGTCTTTCATCTGCTGCAGTAAGTTTCCTTGGCCGACCACTGCGTCTACGGTCCTCAACGTTGCCCGTTTCTTTGTGCTTCTTCAAAAGAGCTTGGACAGCACATCTGGAAACCCCTGTCTGCCTTGAAATTTCTGCCTGGGAGAGACCTTGCTGATGCAGTATAACTACCTTGTGTCTTGTTGCTGTGCTCAGTCTTGCCATGGTGTATGACTTTTGACAGTAAACTGTCTTCAGCAACCTCACCTTGTTAGCTGAGTTTGGCTGTTCCTCACCCAGTTTTATTCCTCCTACACAGCTGTTTCTGTTTCAGTTAATGATTGTGTTTCAACCTACATATTGAATTGATCACCTGACTATATGCCTACAAAATCCCTGACTTTGTGCAAGTGTACCTAGAAGAATTGATGCTGTTTTGAAGGCAAAGGGTGGTCACACCAAATATGGATTTGATGTAGATTTTTCTTCTGTTCACTCACTTTGCATTTAGTTAATTGATAAATATAATCTATTAACATGTCTATTTTTGAAAGCATTCTTACTTTACAGCATTTTTTCACACCTGCCTAAAACTTTTGCACAGTACTGTATAATGTATGTATATTATTGCAGTGATACAACAGATCTGTTAAAGTTGCTATGTGTTATTACACAGTAGAAGGGAAGATATATATGTGTGTTTTTTTGTTTTTTAAGTAAGCGAGAAAATTTCAAATCAGTAGAAGCAGGTGGACCTGGCCCCCACCTCTCCTTGGAGTTCTGCAACTACACAGAGAGGCTGTGTACCTACATTGACTTCCGACAGTGCACAGAGGGGGGTGGGGAGAGAGAGACTGGTGAGGAGGGACCCCCTGCCATCTGTATGAAGTTCTCTGTGAGTATACATTCTACTGACCTACAGTGTCAGGGTCCAGTGGACCCCAGAAGTCTACTAACTAGGGATAGTGGCCAACAAAGAAGGATGTTTAATACAGACTGCCTTGTTAAGGTTTTAAAATTCTGTAAATGTGGAACAAAAATCCAACATAGATGTTGAGTGAATAAAATGACGTTGTCAACATTATTTCTTTTATTAGGGGGTAAATTCCAACAGGGCTGTTTAGAAGTTACAAATTACATCACACTTACAAATAATGTCAGTGGCTAGCTAGATTGCCAGAATCTTTGTGTAACACTGAATCTGCACTGGTTGCTGTTGTGCATCTACTCTACAGGCATATGGCTGGTGCCCCAACGGATCACAGTGCACTCTGTCTCACAACACGGACCTCATCATAGAGCAAGATGAGCAGAATAAGAAAAGTAAGGATCGTAAGAGAAGTAGAAAGAACAAGAGGAAATTCAAAGCTGCTCAGGAGGAGTCCAGGGCCCCCAATGAGCCTGAAAGCAGCCCCCTGAACAAACAGCTGTGTGTGGAGGATGATAAAATGCAGGAAGATTGGGGATCTGTGAAGGAGACAGCCTCTGCTGATGTGGTGGAAATCATGAAGGATGCACTACTAGCAGAAGTGGAGAGGAAGGATATCAGTGATGAGCAAGTGGTTGAGGAAACACAGGATTCAAATGGGACAGAAAACAAGTGTGAGCCACAAGTGATCTCAGGAAATGAGACTGGAGATCAGAATGATGTGGCGATACCTCAAGGAGAAAAAGAAGGCAGCAAGGGGAAAGAGAAGCAGAAGGCGGCAGAGGGGGGGACGCACAGAGCTGGGTTTGATGCTTTCATGACGGGATACATCTTTGCATACATCACTACATTGAAGGCAGGAGCGGAAACTGACCCAAGTTCAGGGGCATGTCTGCCAGACTGCCTGAACAAAGTGTACCTCAGTGGGAAATCAGTCCCCCTGCAGATTGTAAAAAGCAGCTTTTCTAAGTCTTCAAAAGCCCACTCTCTCAAAATGGCATCAGTCTGGGGCAAGAGTTGATCAAAGTATAGGGGACAGAAAATGCCATACCTGTATGTTTGAAACACTGCGATTACCTTTCCAGGAGTCGTCGGTCCATGAGGTTTATTCTTGATCTTATTTTTGTGTTGAACGAGTTTTTCATTTTAAATATATTTTGTAAATAATCTTTCCAGTGTACAGACAGTTACACATTTATCTAATGTGTATTTGAGTTTTGGATTTGTTAAGAATCCAGTCTGAGGTTTAGTTTTCTTTTTGTTAAGTTGATGCTAACAGGTTTTGAGTACATATTTCTATTACAAAATAAATACTGGTCTAGTACTTTAAACTGGGAATGTTTTGATTTGATTGTATTCTCTACCACTAGGGGTCATGCAGACAAAGGAGAAAATTCATTCTTAATTGCAGGTTAATGTTAGACAATGTAAATTTAGTTAAGTTAGTCCAAGGTTAGTGGTATACTCCAGGAGCTGGTTTTTCAACATTTTTTATCTGGGTAACAGTGAGACAGATTTTGTAATCCTATATTTTGTGATCGAAATTACTTTAAAAAAAGAAACTGATTTTGTAATTATTTGTAGTCTGGATAAATGTAATCCAACAGTTACGTTTTCTGAAAAACCGGCTCACAACAATCCAGATAAAAGTAACAAAATCCGGACTCACTATTATCCAGATTACAAGTTTTGAAAAACCGGCCCCAGCACGATGAAAGCTTCCTGCTGACTTCACTGGTGTTTGTTGATAACTCTGTGTGTACAAAGCACCCTGAGAGCAAGATGAAGTTTCATATATTTAGTCGACTTCATTTGAAGAATTAAATACATTTTAAAAACATTATTATGATTTAAAACTTGTGGGGAAAACATTTATATGTAAAAAAATAAAATAATAAAAAAAGACCATTATGCAAATATTTAATCCCTGGTTGTTGTCTTTGGTTTAAAATGTCGATTTTTTGCAGTTACAGTACAAAATAAATAAAATCTATCCTCACACTCAAAACACCATCCTGGCTTGATAATAACACATTAACCCAAAAATGCTACAGATTAAAAAATTGTAATACAGAACAAAAAGTAGTGGAAAATCAGAAAGGGGTATTTATTAACAGCAAAGAACTCAAATATTTTACAAGTTAGCAAAATAAGTATTTTAAACTCCAAGCATTTATTTACAGAATCAAAATATTAAGACATACAGCAAAAATCCTTCATAAATATCAAAATAGATTAAAAAAAACTGAAGTTATTTTTTATTGCATAGAAATGTAGTGACACTAGAACAGCATCATTTAACAAATTCAAACAAGACCAGGCTATTCATATTCTCCCCCCCCCCAGTCATGGTGTTCTAACTATGTCTAGTTTATTTGAACCAATTAAATCTCTACAGAGGTCCTAAATTATTAGCCTAGAGGGAATGACCCAATAGTATCAGAATTGTACACCCCCTGCACTAAATATTTAGCATTGTGGGGATGTGAAGAGCTTGTTTACTTGCCTTACATAAGAATAATCTTTCGGGGATCTCACTTGTTGGCTGTATTTCCCAGAATTTCACCTGGGTCATGACAGTGACATGTCGGGGTAACTAACTGTCTCTAAGGTGTGATGGAAGAGCCTGCAGCTGCATCCCTCCCAAATGCCATGGAGCTGGGAGGAGTCCTGTGAAATGTCAACTTTTGTAAATCCTAACCAGGAAAGGACACCCCTTTAAAAAAAACAAACAAACACATCCTATGAATGTCAAACACCCTCGCCGTTACAACTGGAAGAGTTTGTCGACAAACGAGAAACCTTCCAGTCTTGGGGTAGTAGCTGTTCAGTAAAACTGTTTATTGCAATATCACTTTTTATAAAGAAAACGCCAGACAGCACTTTCTGGCTGCAATATTTTAACATTTATATTGGTGTTTACCAAACAAGGCAATTAAAAAATTATATATGATATATATCAGGATTAAAAATATATATTCCCCAACCCCACCTTCCCTAAAACTTTTACAATCACTATTTGTGACCTTGGTAGAGTAGCATAATAATACTGACAATGCTGATAAATATACAGTACACAGTGCTGCTCAGCTTGTCTTCTAAGTGACTTCAACATATCTGCAAGCCCATTCTTTAACAGCTGCACTACAATGAACTTGAGGTCTCTGTTGATATATGGAGTGTAAACTCATTTGTGTGCAGAACTTTAGATCACAGAATCTCAAGGAGGCAAATTTCTCATTCACTGTTTGAAACATAGATGTTCAGACGCTAGAACGCATTTATACTTCTGTGGGTTCCAAATTACATTGTCACCCTCTGCACTTGTTTTATTTATATTAGACACTGTATACACATACTTTACGTATACCCATGACCAAAACAATAATTGGTGATTGTTTTAAGATATAAATAACACAGCCATTTTTTTTTAAAACATATTTTGCACTCAATGATATTTTTGTTCTTAGTTTTTTTACATGTTTAATAAAATAAGATAATTTTGCTATTAGCTAGGTTTCAAAGAATGTGCATTTGTGTGTGCATGCACATCAGGTTATTGTGTTAATATCTGTGTGCATTATTAATATTGATCAAAAAGATAAATCTACTATTGTGTCATTCCACATACTTATCGTGGGTTATTATTACTGACAAGAACATGCAATATCAAACATTCTCAGGGATAGTTGGAGGTTTCAGGTTTGATTTAACTGCAGATAGCTGTCATAATGTTAAAGTTGGGTCACTCCTAGCCACGACTGCTCTTATTATGTATACTAACTTGATTATGATGGTCAGGATGTGAAATAATGGACCATGATTCCAAAGTGGATCCCTCACTCATTGAGGATCAATCTCCTCATGTACAAACTACAAAACAACTTCTCTGGAACCGCTATAGTGTATATATTAAATATTACTTATACCAACAACAATAACAATTAAAAAAATACTCTGCCTGTCATCATCATAAACAAACTTTGTTGTGCTTCCTTAACACTTAGGGCACAAAAAAAATAGTTTTTATTTTCAATTTCTTTATTTTTAAATGTCACATTTGGACTGGATGTCTGGAGATCTAGACACCACACAGGGGGCTAGTACGATGGGGCCAAAGCTTTCCTCAGAGGAGAGAAAAGACTCCTCGTCAGAGTCAGGCTCCACAGAGATGCTGAGGCTGAAGGAAGCCTTGGCGCTGCCTAAGGTTGGAGTCTGTGCCCCTAACCCCATCACTCCGGGCTCTGGGATGGCCAGATTGGACATATACCTCTGCATCTCCTCCTCGTTCACTGCCTCCATATCCTCACAGACAGAGTTCCTACCCGAAGTGCCGTTCTCACCTCGTCCAGAACTCACTGGGGGGCTTAACCTGTCTACAGCAGGGTAGAACTCACAATCATCCTCCCCCGGTTCTTCTGGTCCCCCCTGGCTGTTGGAGCAATCCATAGCCTCACCCCGATCAGCAGACTGAGAAGCAGCCTGGTAGTGATGAGGAGACCAACTCTCACCATTCTCACTCTCAGCCCCATCTACCTCTTCCTCAAATTCCTCCGACTTAGACCTGGGACGGAACGGTGGGATCTCCAGCACAGAATATTTGCCTCCACTGCTTAGCATCTTCTGTCGCACCTCGTTGCCCAGCAATACAGGGTCGCACTTGCAGACAGTGGAGGCCAGCCCGCCGCCCCCGATTCCGAAGCACTCTTTGGGTAACAACACAGGAGAAACAGGCAGCGATCGACAGCGCCTGCCTGGAAACAGGGAAGGGTCCTGCCAGTAATCAACCCCCCCCGCACCCACACAGCCCTGTCTGAACTGTCGCTGGGAGGTGATCACACCGCTCTGGGGGGAGTGCAGGTCAAACACCAGTGAGATTACAGACTTGCTGGGCATGTCGAAAAACTTGGTCTTGCCACCCTTGAGGTCCTCCCGGGCATTGAAGGGGTTGATTTTGTGGCCACCAGCCCCGCCTCGTGTTGGGTGATAGTAGGGGTCCTGAACATTGATCTTGTGGCTTGACTTCCGAGCGAAAACATCCGACTGGCTCCGTGAAAGCAAGATGTTCCGCCTTGGCCTGGGAGACTTGGGAGGGATCTTGCCGTCCTGAAGTCCCATCGGGTTTGAGCGTTTCACTCCCTGTATCTTATCACCTGGACCTTGGTGAAAAAAAAAGAAAAGAGGAATTAGAAATGTATTTATGCATTGGAGTACATTTAATTTTCATGGGAATAACAAACAAACCTATATATCGATTGGGCATAGATTGGGCATAGCTTCTTGTCGGCATGAAGGGAAGAGGACATGGATGATAAAATCTAAATTCTGACCACCCAGTGGTAGTACAACCACAAACTTAATGTCCTTCTAGATCTGGACTGTCAACAATTTTGGTTCTAATTGACACATTCATAATGTGGTATAGCTGGAAACATAAGCAGGGGAAGGAGGAGAACCACACTTAAGAGACAACTTTTCTGCAACAACTTAAAAAGAACAAACTAAGATTTAAATTTAGAGTGATCATATAATATAGCTACTGTAATTCATCATATATGAATTAGCTTTGCAAATGGTATTACAAGTTTAACCCCATTTTTTGTTAAAATGATACTCTAATAAATCTCTGTTTGACCTGGATGCCCATGGATACTGCTCTGGATGTACAGTAACAATGACCTTAGTCAGGCAGGGAGCATTCCGTTTTCAATTACAGTGTTCCTGCTGTTTCTCTTGCCCCAGGCCCTTACAGCACAGGAGCGATTGCGTGCTTACAACACAATTGTCCTTGTGGTGGAAATAACAACAGGGGCCTGTATTCTATTCTGAAGCTAACGAGCCAGATTGACTAGTGCTGCAGTTCAATGCTCCAGTCTGCAAAACAAGCTGACCCCTGGAATTCAGGATAATAACATATATTTTAGTCCCTCTCCTATTGATATTAAATGTTGTAATTCTCCCCAATTGGAGACGATATGTTAAATCTCCTTTCTGATTAACTAAAAACATCTGCTGTTGCAATAACTAGATGATGCATTCTCCTCCAAATCACATTATTTGACAATTTCACCCATGGGGAGTACCTTTGGGAATTGTCTTCTTGTCGATGCTCTCCAGACTGAGGTGCAGCCTCTCTCTCTCCGCCTCCTGGGCTCTCAGCCGGTTCAGGATCTCCTCCAGTGTCTTCACCATCTCTGGGAAGGAAGGACGGAGCTTGGGGTCCATCTGAAACAGTGTGACAGATGAACAAATGTTATTGTCAGGGGGTGGTCTAATGGGAAGTGCAATGGCTTTAAGGTGACAAGTAATAGGGACAAAGAAAACAATACTCACATTACAGCAGTTAAAAGCCAGCTGGAGGAAGTCAGGTGGGCAGTCTCCAACCATGTGCTGAAAAGCATGGTAGTCCAAACCAAAATTCTAGCAGGAGTGTAAGGAAGAGATACAACTTTCAATACCAGATTAACTGTACCATTTATAACTGGCCCACCTTGGCAAGATCTTAAGTGATAAAAAGGTAGTTTAATGACTCAGTTTCTCCCTTTTGTGGTTTCTAGAGGACCTGCAAGTCCTGTGTTACAAGTTGGGTAACCTTATTTAAAACAAATTAAAAATCAAAAAGAGCTTCCCTGAGATGAAGGAGGCAGACTCTTACCTCTGTGCGTGGGAGATAATCTGGATCAGCCTGTATCCTGGCTATAATCTCACAGAGTATGATACCATAGGAGAAGACATCCGCCTGGAAAAAAGAGAGAAATGCGCCTTTAACCCCTGCTATATTCAAATCCCCCACCTCGTGAAAATGTATAACTTGTGCCAGAAGCAAAGGGTCCACTACAACTGAAATGCAATCAGAACAGACAAGGCAATTGGTACAGAGGCTTGGACTGGAGTCTGGGGGATTTCAAGCAGATTCAATCTTCCCAGGGAACAGCAAAACTGAAATCAAAGGGTTTATTTCCTCTTTGGTAATTAGACGGATATTTCAGATATTAGTCTCCTTCAGCACCAAATCAGTGATTGTGCTAATTTTTCATACCGGATGGTAATGAAAGAAGATTATTATACTCAAGTCTGGGTCTGGTGCACTGCAGTCTCTCACCTTCTCATTGTATTGCTCATCTCTGAGGACCTCGGGCGCCATCCAAAACGGGGAGCCGACCACTGACAATTTCTCACTTTCAACGCTGTAATAGATGAAGAAGAAGATTGGGCAATTCCATGCAAAATGAAGCATGTTCCTGGCTCAACCACACCTCATGTGAGGTTACTCTGGGGTATTTTAAGAAGAATCCTAAAATATTATTTAGAATTATAACAGGGCTAGCATGGAGTGGGGGCTAATCCTATGATGGCTGGCAATATTATACTGCTTACCAAGTCTTAAATCATCCCCACCACCAATGTAATTTTTAAAATGTAATATCCACTTTATTTTTATTTTTTTTTAAATGGGAACATTTCTATGCCTGTATACGTCAAGTCTTGAGAGTATGCTTTACTAGGATTATAATTAGCTTGTTCCAAGTTCACGGTTGAACACTATGTTCCTCAGTACTCAGATGACCAATTACTTTGGCACAAATCTTTCTTTCCATCAGTTTTTTTCCCCCCTGAAAATGTAAAAAGGGACTCATCTCCCCCAAAAAAGTAAAAACACCCACACTTCCTTTTAGATCACAGGATGGATGCCAATTTACAACAAGTTGAATTAAATAAAAAAATGTAAAACTCCTTTGATCTTCACATCACTCTACCTTAAAATAGATTAACTACGAGTCTGGTTAGATATTTATAATCTTAATGTAACAGTACTCCCAGGACCCATATAGCTGCCAACCTTAGTTACATTAGCAAATTGTAACCTAAAAGCAGGTATGGATTAAAAAAAAAATCACATTCAGACAAACCAATCATGACCAGTGGGTGACATTGTGCAAGGCACAAAACTCTGGGAACTTTATTGATTTATATTAGATGAGCCCATCAATATGCAACACCATATTTGCACAGACACGGATTTCTACATAGCAATACTTTAATATAAAAGCAAACTAGAATCTCCACTTGGGGTCACAGTCTCTTCTGTTTGACACAATGTTCTACGCATATGGTGGTGTAAATTTTTTGCCAAGCTGTTTCCATAACATACTCAGCAGATAATAAGGAATTCTCTTACCTGTAATCAGGGATTTTCTCAGCAAGGCCAAAATCTCCCACCACCCCTGTGTAAACGTCTTCCTCACATTTTATCAAACAGTTCTGTGGAGAGATGAACACATACCTTTAAAGCCAAATCTGAGCCGCAGGACTCCCTTTGAAATATGGAATCATTTCTAGATGTTCAATTTGGGATTGTTCCCGGGTGAGATAATTCCCTATGCACACACACCTTGGACGTCAGGTCTCTGTGGAAGATTCCCTTGAAGTGCAGGTAGCTCAGACCCATGGCAATGTCATGTGCCAGCTTGACTCGAGCTGACCAGCTCAGGTGCTTGTTGCTATCAAGAAGCTGTTCCAAATTACCACCATTGATGTACTATAAAAAAAAAAAGAAAAAAAAAATCACATAGAAATTCATATCAACCAAAGTATCACCAGGCAGATCATTACATCCTTTCTGACTATTTATTTAGGATTGACCCACAAAGTGTTGGTGGGGTGTGGGGTGGTGGTTTCACTGTTAGAATCACACCATTAATTATTACTAAAAGGTTGCCCATGCATGTGTGCATTCATTTTGTCCAACCAGAGCTAGCACTGCCCTGTCCTTGCCAAGTCACGGGCACTCCAGAATGCTGCCGAGAAATTGGGATTGACAGAGGGAAGAGATGTGATCACATTACTGCAGCTCCTTCTATCCTGCACTGGCTGCAAACGGATGAACAGATTGATTACAAAAGTTATTCTTTGGTCGCAATGTACTGCAAGTGGAGGTGTAAGTAAACAGTTCTTCAACTCTGAATTCACAGATAAAACCCTTGGGCTCAGATTCTAACCCAGTTTTAGGAACACTTGGAAATTCCTTGATTGCTCATCTGTAGTGTTGAACTGTGTCAAACAATTGCAGTCAGCAGTGACAGTACTGGCACTATCCTCTTTAGCTTAAGAGCCTTTAGCACCAACTGTCCCTTCCCCCTACTCCCCTTATACCACAACTGACTAGACTGCATTCCCAGGCATACCTAACACAATAAGAAACTATTCATGGTTTTATTTTTGTTGTTTCTTTAAGCCTCAGTTCTCATCTATATTAAGACACCAATACATATTGAACTCCATCATCTCTAACTACCACGAGCAAGACAGAGTGGGTGTGTGCATTTCATTTTCGTGCAAACACAAAACAAACACTCAAGTGGGATTGGAAAAGAAAGAAAAAAAAGAAGAACGAACACACACATGAAACTAAGCAGCAACTGCAATCCCATTTACAAGCACGCTTCTCTATTCTGGATACAAAACTACTGAATTTCCAAAGGAGATTTTAGACAAATTGATTAAAATAGTACAATAATGGTTAAGTTAGTCTTCCCTTAAACAGTATAACCCTGCATTAACACTATGCACTATTATACATTATTAAACACCAAATATACATTCACCTCCCCCCCCCCCCCCCCCCCATTTATATTACTGAACAACAAGTTATCTTAGGATATTCAAAACTGCATTCATCCTCATATACATATTGCTTTACACACGAAGCACTGCAACAGGAGACCCTCCTGTATTGCTACATTCACAATAATATTGTACCCAGCTTTTTGTATGTTATTAAAAATATAACGTATACAATTTAACACAGTCTACGCATTTTCATAAATAACCTGACCACTTCCTTCAGGTAATACAAAGGAAATATTCAACAGTGACTAAAAATCGAGAGATAGACTGTAGCAGCACCAGTAGATGATGGGGTGCTCTGTAACCAATAAATAGGAGTGCTTATCTGGAAAGGGTTTTGTTCTTTGGAACTGAAGGGGTCTCAGCTTCCCTGGTTCCACTGCTCCCCCCCATTCCACAAATTCCTTAAATCAAAGGTCAGAGGAGGTTAACAGAAGTGTTATTTGCATGGCTCACAGGGGAGAAATGTTTGATTGACAAGCATTTTTAGTTCCCAGCATGATTAACCTTGCCTCAATCTATAATTACACAGCTGGAATACAGATCAATGGATGATGGATATTATTTGCCATCAGTCAAACAGTCTGCTTAACCAGTTTGATACAAGGAAGGCTGTTTCAGACACATTTTGCAGATTCTAGATGAATTTTAAACCAATGTCTTGTACAAAATAAGCTAGGATTTACTTCAGAAATTATTGTTTTTGAAAGCCTGCTACAGAGACTCCAAGTATGAGGAATCAGCCAGAAACACAGCAATAAAAAACAAATCACACATCGCAATAAGCCTCAATTTTTACTACTATGCTTTTTTTATTTTTATTTTAAAAGGATGTCTATCTCAAATTGAAAAGATGCTAAATTACCCAATAGTTTTTAAATATCAAAAGTGTATTACCATATAAATTACATTTCTAATTATTATTTGCAAGGATATCCTTGTGGCACACACACTCAAAATCTTTGTCATGCTGATGTTGCAATAGTTTCATGATTAGAAAATACAATGTTGCTGAAAGTACAAAATAATAAATACATAAGGGGCTTTCCACCAATATGTAAAACCGTGATAACTCTGCACTGTGTTGTGCTGATAAGAGCAATGCCACTCAAATGAATCTGGAAATTCAGAGAATATTTTGAGAAAGTGGGGTGTTCCAAACCACCTGAGCTGTTGGAATCTTTTTTTTTTTTTGCTCTTGTTAAAGATGCTTAAAATTAGGCGCCATATACTGTAGCGTTGAAGGAAAAACAGTTAAACTGTTGTATTGCATAGCACACAATATGTTACAAGTAGATAAGTTAAAAATTACAACCTGTTCAGGTCATAATGTACTTTAAGGTTTACTGCATACTGTCATTTTATTACAGCAATAAATTAAAAAAGCAGAACAGAAAGGCTTATCTTCATAACAGTAAGGAGTTGCCCAATTCCCAGTGTGATTTATTAAATACAAGAAAAGGAAAAGCTTTTATTAGATCTGACATTTACAATTACAACGACCTTGTTTGAACGCGAAAAATATAAACAGGTCACGCAATTGTTCTTGCTAAGAACATTTTTCACCTGCACACCTTTATTCCTTCCTTCTGGGAGGAGTGACCTGAAAAAATCTATTAATAAAGCTACCACACGAAACCACCGCACAGGCATACATGCTATATATACTGTAAAGATGTTTATCTAAAGCAAAACTCAAAACACAACTAGCAACGGATTACCAGTGTTGCAAACAAACAAACATCCTCATGTCAGTTAACAAAACTGGTAGCATTTCACGAAAATTACCCCTTTACATTCATAAGCCCAAACTTTGCAGCTTCAAAGAAGTCCTTTGAGAAAGTGAAATAATGACATGCGTTTTACACTTTTTTGGGTCCTGATGGAACCTTACACACAGATAGTCACACTACACTACGCAGTGCACAAGAGAACTTCCAATTTTCACCAAACAAGTATTGTTGGGATTATGAGGACCCTCCATATGTGTATGCATGCAAAAACTTTTTTTTTTTCCTTTAGTGAACATCTACAGATAATTTTAAACAAATAAAAAAATGCAGTAATCTTCATAAAATTTAGATTCTACAGGAAATCTGCTTTTAGATAACAGCATATCACACTGTAGATGTTCCCCATTTTTAATCCCACAAAAGGAACTGCTTCTTAGTCAAGTTTCCGGTTGTTAAGTAGCTGCAGTATAGGCTTGCTCGAGAGTTCCTTCAGCAAGTCCTGCATAATGTAAGGATGAAAAAAGCCAAGGCAACAGCACTGCAATGCAAACTGCAGCCTGTTCCGCAATAGGGGCGTGCCTTTATTCCTATTACTTCAAGATGAGACCAATGGGTCCAAGTGTCATAAAACAAGATGCATGCTGCAAACTGCAGGAAATAAAACTGGTGTCTAAACTTGTGTGCAATTACCAATGAGTCAATTTTTATTCCAACACATACCTATGTGGTTATTATTTTGTGTCGATAGTGGGCTGGAAGGTGAGAGTATACTGTGGAAGTTTACATTTTACACCAGGTCACTGACATGACAAGACTGTAAACCATTTATGACAACCGACATGAATACTGCATATTTGAAATACACACAGGAGCTGAAAAGCCAAAAGGGAGAGGCAATACAGTGCCCACACAGTATTATGGGATTGTTGGGAGGAAGCTGCATGTGGAGTACTCAGCTTTCCAATCATGATCAAGGGAGCCATAAATAAAGCTACAACTTCATGACTGTAGCAATGGAAATAATTTAAAAATACAACCAACATTTTCAAGACAAATGCGCAATAAGGGTGTTTCTTAGAAAAGTTAGTACATAAGCAAGCTGTTTTATTGATCTTAATCGCAGCACCATTTAGAGATCTTGATGAAGACGGAACAGACACAGTTAAGATGAAGAGTGACTTCTCTGTATTAATTAAATTAAATTAAAAACAGCTGGAGCCCATTCCCACAGGATAACCCTCACCATGGGTCATGTGACTTCAACAGTATGCCTTCTGTAATCAACTTTAAAGACTGCACTTAAGCAAGTGAACTTTAATTGCACTGCGTATAAATCATCAACACCCACCCCACACTTAATGATCTCCCTTGGTACAGCTGTTTCGAAAGACATGAAGCCCTAGAGTTCCTTCACCAATACAACTTTTTCATCTGGACAAACAGCACAAGGGAGACCCTGACATCTACAATGACAAAAATATATATCAAAAGACACAAAAACTAACAAAATCACTAGGCAACTTTATTGGTGAACATTGTGTTTTAATGTGCACCATACCACAGAAAAGAGAAGAGAAATCTACTCCGTGGGCTTCAGTTAAGTAGTCAGAATTATACTTCGCCTAGGAGGTAGACCCAGGTTTTACAGGTCAGAACTTGCGAAGCCGAGGGTGAGCCTGTATAGCCAAGGCAGTGACTGAACACGAGAGCTTTGCATCACAGTTCAGTGCTCAAACCTCTGAGCTTTTTACTCTACTGCATGCAAGGATACCAAGCTTAATTAAAAAAACACTCCTACAGTATTGAATGCTAGAGGCAGGTTTATTTTTAGCCAACACAACCTCAAACAAATGGAGAAGTGCAGCTCTCCCCAGAGACAGTTAATTATTGATCTGAGATGTACACTTTGATAAGCTCGACTGTCATATAGCAAGCAAACCGCAACTAGATTAAATGGAGACAGAGCCACTTTAGCTTAGGAAATAATAATGGAATAATCAACGGCAGCCTCAGTGGTTTTCAAGGGGAAAACAGTTTACTCTAAAAAGAGTGTTGATAGCTCACAAACTTGTTTGGGGTTACTGGGTATAAATACTACAGTTTTGGATGGATGGGATGGGGTGGTGTGTCCTTTGTAGTGGGATGTAGAAATCCAATCCACACTGCAAATAAGAGATTCCTTCATAAAACCGTTACCCTAATCTCTTTGCAAACTAGCATGTGTAACAGAACTCAGGATTGTTTCCTGCATTTATTGCCTTTTAACACTAGAACGACCAAGGCGGTCATTTTGACCGTTTTTGGAATTTAAGTTTAAATTGCGGTGCATGTGTTTAAGATACAGAGCTGTGCTTTCCTGACTTTTCCTAAATGTATGTACTAATTACCCTGACAAAGAAAGAATCGTGTAGCTGCAAAAAACTAGCGAGATAAAATACTGTCATACCTATTCCGACCAGGAGTGGTCAAATTGACCGATACATATAAAACATATTATAACAATTAAATGTTGCTGTATTATTTGTATTTATCAGTCGGGACTTGCCGTCACGTATTGAAGTTTGATTATATCAGTCTGCATTCCTCAAGTGAGCAGTTTTCTGTCATTTCTATTGTTTCAATGAGCCTCCTGACAGCCCATCAATCAGCCTTGACAGCTCACGGCACCCGGCTGTCTGTCTGCACTCTGGTTACTATAAGTCACTTGTTTTTCTAAGAAATTCATTATTACCCCAATACACATTGAAAATGGATCACAGAAGACGCAGGACAGCAAAGCAGTGTTTGGAATTACTGCAAATTTTACCAAACATCAATTCTGATGCAGCAGAGACGGACAATGACGAATCTGGCTCTGAAGCAGACTGGGTTTGCAAAGATGAATCTTCCAGCAGCAGTGACACTGTGGGCGCAGGAGATCCCGTGGGAGAAGAAGCAATCCTGAAGCCCACCGACAACTACAAGATGATCCCTGGTCAATACCCTTGGAGGAATTAGAAGCTTTCATTGCACTACATGCCCATGGAGCATTTGGTGCCAGAAGCCTGGGTTACTGTTACTGCCAAATGCGCAAAGACAGTCTGCGGTAAGTGCATTGCATATTTTGAAAAGCGCAGGATCTGTGTCACTTGTGCCAGCACTTAGACTTTGTAAACGACTGTAAATGAAGCCCATTCTGTTGAAAAGTTTATTTATTCATGTAATTTTGATTATAGTATGTCTGTGTATAAACGCATAGCTTCGGTTCTGTATATGCGCTTTGTTATGTAGGCAACATAAACCCATTTCTTTTTAATTTTTTTCATACTTATTTACATCGTTTCAGTTGTATAGTTTTGTATGTGCATAATACACTTGTAGATACACAACTTTATTTCCAAATAATTGTTTATTTCATTTTTTACAATTTTTTGAGGTTGCTCTTTATGTAATATGTCTATATATAAAACACACTTCTCTTCAAATGTCCGTTTATTTACAATGTTTCGGTTGTGTAGATGCTTTATATGGCGTTCCTGAATAAAACTACGACTTATATTCAATTGTTTGTCCTTTCATTATAATGTTTATGTTGTTTTTAATACACCGGTCAAATTGAATGGTCATGGTTGTTCTAGGTATGCCTATAAACACGGTCGTTCTAGTGTTAATTGAAGTCTGTCTGATCAATCATTTATACAACAAAGGGGAAAACAAAATAAACGTTACACTATTTTACATAGCAACGAATCTCCCCATTTGAGAAAACACTCCACTATATAATGCATCTTCTTTCTACCTTTTAAATAAGTTAAAAAACACATGTATATACACACCATTAAATCCTATATAGATGCCTTGAAAAACCGTTTGGACAATGTGCAAAGTAGTGGCACTGTCACATCTCAATTTCTGTAATGAATCTCTTACCTCGGTTAGTGCATGGAGCTGGCCTTCGTGCACACAAACGCCCATAAACCTAGATGAACAGATACAAAAATGACTTGGATTAGAGAAGCATGTACCGAAACAAATCTAAGTCTGTTAGTAACACAATGACTTCATATTCAACCTACAATTCACAGGCAGTTTAAGGAGTGCTAACCAAGGTTTTAAAATCAAACTTTTTATTAACATTGGTCCAAATATGCCCGCCAGGCCCAGGAGACCATTTTATAGGGCCTTTTAGCAGTTAACAGATTATTTATTCTGCTGTGACATTACTTTTCTCAAATAATCTTTTTGCCCTAAGAAAACAAATACGTTGCCAGATGTTAAGTGGATTTTGTGGCCCTTTACTGCCTCAAAAGTTGTCCATCCCTGGAATATGCTACCAAAACCACTATAGTACACCTTTTAAACAATGAGCCAATTAATTACCATTATTAAGTCAGTACTAATAGAGCAAATCAATCACACGTTCCACTGAAAAGGAAAAGCACTGAAAGTAGCATTATCTCCTTTCAATAAGTGAAGTGTTTAGAGGCTATTGATCGTTTTTCAAGAAAGCATTTATTGCTTCGGCTTACTCTCTTTTCTTAAACCCTGTACATTGTACATTTAGGAACCGATAAATAGACAAAGAGAAGGAGAGGTGATTCAGTAATTAATCATTATTGTTTAGTTAGTCCAATAAAAGGTATCACATCTCCTTCTCTTTGTCTATCATCTCTGGACAAATATGGCTACCATTTCATCTATCATGAACTGATAAATGAAATGTTATCTTTATTGATGAATTTCACTTTTGACCTTTGCCACTGCATATTTCCATGTGGAAGGTGGCAATCGTGGACTCCAAAGCAGAAAGCAGTCTATATTATACAAGACATAAGTGTTTCTACTCAAAAAGAAAACAGCACAGGATCTACTGTAGGCTATCATTTAAAAGTAATATCTCATGCTCAACTGCATTGCTATTGCAAAGCATTCAACACAACAATGATCAGACAATAATGTTAAAATACCAAGCTCCATGTCTTCACATGAAATAAAAAGAAAACTTATCACTGTACCCCAAACTTGACTGATATACTTTGCTTAAACCATTTACACAAAAACGACGCACAGGTTTGACTATCGATAGTTGTCAAACGATACATCGATTAATCGATGCATCGCCTCAGCCTTAGTTGTTTATAAAAGATTGTTAAGAACATAAAGAACATAAAAAAGTTTACAAACGAGAGGAGGCCATTCGGCCCATCTTGCTCGTTAGGTTGTTAGTAGCTTATTGATCCCAGAATCTCATCAAGCAGCTTCTTGAAGGATCCCAGGGCGTCAGCTTCAACAACATTACTGGGGAGTTGGTTCCAGACCCACACAATTTTCTGTTCTGAATGCCTCTTTATCTAATCTCCATTTGTGACCCCTGGTCCTTGTTTCTTTTTTCAGGTTGAAAAAGTCCCCTGGGTCGACATTGTCAATACCTTTTAGAATTTACAATATTTTAAGATTTTAAGATTAGTTTCTTCACTGCCATATTGTAGATGCACAACCCATGTATTTTAGGTCAGTAAGAACTACCTTTGGGCCACTTGATCAGATGCAGTCTTGCCAAAACACTGGGATGTCTGAAGAGCTTTATTAACTTTCAAATAATTTTTTTACAGCATAATTTCACATTAAAAAGTAACCATTTTAGATAAATATATTACTGGGGATCTAATTTGGACAATCACCAACAACCTTTCATAGAGGATTACAACAAAATGCTTTACAGAGGGGCTCCCGAGTGGCGCATCCAGTAAAGGCGCTCCTCGCAGGATGTGCCCTATAGCCTGGAGATCGCTGGTTCGAATCCAGGCTATGTCACAGCTGACCGTGACCGAGAGTTCCTAGGGGGCGGCGCACAATTGGCTGAGCGCTGCCCGGGTAGGGAGGGCTTAGGTCGGCAGGGGAATCCACGGCTCACCGCGCATCAGCGACCCCTGTGGCCGATAGGGCGCCTGTGGCTCTGCAGCGGAGCCGCCAGATTTGTGTTGTCCTCCGGCACTATAGGTCTGGTAGCATTGCTGTGGATCTGCAGTGCGAAAAATGACGGCTTGGAAGGAGCACGTTTCGGAGGACGCGTGTTTCAGCCTCCGTTTCCTGAGTCGGCGGGGGGGTTGCGAGCGGTGAGCCGGGGATACAGATAATAATTGGGCATGCTAAATTGGGGTGAAAAACCGGGGTAAAAATAATTGGCGACGACTAAATTAAAAACAAAAAAAAACAAAAAAAAACAAAAAAAAAAAAATGCTTTACAGAGGTAGGCTGTGAATTGTGCATTATATGCAGAGTCACTTGCAATAGGACAATGATTTAACATGTCATCTGCAGGATGGAGCACAAAGAGGTTAAGTGACTTGATCAGGGTCACACAGTGAGTCAGTCAGTGGCAGGGGTGGGATTTGAACCAGTGACCTTCTGGTTACAAGCCCTGGACTTTAACCACAGGACCACACTGCCTCCTATATATAGAGGACTACAGAGGACAAAAGTCAATGGCTGGGTCTCAGGAGGATAAACAACTAACCCATATGCTGACCAGACTGCCTGTCTCCAACCTACAAGCCCCCCTCTAAAACCCCATAATACAAAACAGCGGCTATTCTACAAGTCATAATTCCTTGCCCCAATGTCAACCTCCTAACACCACCACCACATAGAAGCCCTATCGGTCCATTCTCTCTCACACACACACACACACACACACACACACACACACACTCACACTTTCATCCTTTCAGTTAGTTTAGTCTGTAACATGGCTGTAAACCCAGTACACTGGTATTGTGAATTTGAAGCTATAGCTTACTGGAAGCCTTGTAAATACAATTAACAGTCTACTAGAAGCCAGCATGTGGGCCCCATGCATTTTAGCCATAAACCTACCACCAACAATGAGCTGTTTGTAATATGAACACACTGCTCTCCTCTTCCCTAATCACCTCCACACACTGCTTGTTTTACTAAATCTCAAAATACAAAAACAGAGATGAATTTACTTAAGCCCATTGGCGTCATTTAATTCGGTATGCACTTTTTAGCTTTTGTACTCCTGAAGCAAGTACCAACTTGTCTCTCTATATACAGCGAGAGAATTCAGGTTTCACGCGGATGCCAAACGTTTCTGCTCGTTTGGAATATGTGCTGTATCTAGCGTGACTTCCGATGTTGCCACCTCTCAGGAAGCAAGTTACAGTAATAGCCTGCAGAAACCATGAGGAGGAAGTTAGAGCTTGAAACTACTGTACAGTATGTGGTCATCCCATCTGTAATAAGGAACAACAGTATTCTCCCAGTAGACAGAGACAACAAAAAATTGGGTAGGTGGGGTTCCTATGGAGATCCAGGGAAGTTGGGACTTCAAAATAAATAATTTTTACATTGAACCTAAATTTAGTGCATATGAAAAGTACCGAGTACTGTGTCATTAACACTGCAACAAATGTAGTTAGTGAGTAATACTAAAAGGTCAAGCAGATATTAAACATAAAAAATGTTTTAAAAAAAACAAAAAACATTAAGATGATTTTCATTAAGACAATCTCAGCTGTCTTTTGATCTTGTAAAATTATCAACAAGATTTTCAATGTTCACAGTACCTGTGTGTCGTATATTTTCTGACAAGTTATCCGTTTTGCGAAAAAGACCAGAGTTTCTTAGCAGATGCCTTGTAACAGCTGGCCCTGGCCCTGTAAGCATACTGCAGCAATGAGGTACTACCTGAGGATGTTGGGGTGTGAGAGCCTGTTCATGAGCTGCACCTCCCTCAACATGTTAGCTCTGTTGCTGCTCATCTTGTTCATCTTTAGGGCCATCACCTGGTCAGAGGTCCGGTGTCGCACCTGGAATACAAAATACAGAGAGTAGGCATGGGAACCCCTTAAGCTAGACTTACTAAACTTTGGCTATAGTGCAAAATATATAACCGTGAGACAGATAAAACACTGAAGCTGGCTGATGGGTTTAGCTATTGCAACACATGAGTTAACAGTCACAACTGTTGTGTAGTAAGACTGCAATCATGGCCTTGTCTGGTCTACTTTCATAAGAGAACACAAATTCCATCACATCTTTTTAAGCTGCCACATTTCAAACTCTAAAGCATCCAATTCAAAACATGCAGGCTCAAATATTAATTCAAATAGGACAGGTCATAAGGATTTAGGGTCCTCCCTAAAGAGAAAAGAACCACGATAGACATGGGGAACTACTTAGTCAGAAAATACTGTAGGAGCCCCACGGTCAACAAACACGACTGGCAAAAAAGGTGGATTTCAACACAGCTATGGGAATAACATTTTTTTTGTTTTGGGGCATGGGAGTTTCAGACTTTTAATGAAGGACTGACAATCAACTAGTGGTGATGCCATGATATAACACAGCAGTGTGCACACCCCATCATTTCATAGCATCTTGTACATTTACTTGTTTTTGTACTGCATTCTAGAAGCAGCATATTAGAACTCTACTCTATTATAGTATTTTAAGTTGAACTTTGTATTGCATGAACTTCATGATGGAAAGCTGTAAAAAACCTAAAACATTCATGCACTCTTCTTAACCTTTAACTGCCCTGGATCAATGTTCACTTGCTGGAGCCAGCATACTTTTACTAGCCTCCCTAAAATACAAAGAACATTAGTTATGAAGTTCTGAAAAACACACCTATCATAAGACAGCTCATTTATTTTAATTATAGATTTAATTTAATCATTTAATTTGAAAAGTTTGACCCAGAATTTCATGTACAGTGGAAACGTTTGACAGAACCAGAAGTGATCCCAGGTGACTGAAAAACAGCTCTACTCTCTAGTATGCAAAACATTTTACTCTAATATCTTTCAATGTGTTATTTCTCCAATAAAAACTTCAGGACTCTAACTTTTACAACTTAGGAAATACAACCCACAGCTATCTCCAGAGGCTTCAGAGTGCTGCCATTCATTCCGTTATGGACAACCACACAAGCACATCCTAATGGAGAAGTACTTTGAATAGGTGGCAATAGTTTTTAAATTAAAGAGAAAACAATTTAAAACACCTTCTGCAGTGGAATCAAATGTGCACACAGGGCTGTAAATGGGTAAAGTTTATTGCAACAACGCATCTGTCAACCACAGGAAGAGCTCGCTTTAAAACATACAAGAATAATCTTTTGCTATCTGAGCCTCTTGGTTAACTTCCTTCAACAGCTAGCAAACCTAAAAACAGAAAGCAAAAGTGAATATCAGCAAACTGTAGCTTTGAGTTTGGAAAACCCTGCTGCAGGACTTCAATCTACCAACAGGTAGAGTGCTGGGAAGGGGGCAGGGGTTCTGTCCTGTTTGTGTGCTGGAGAGTCAAACCACTTACGCCATTAATGTCTTTTTTTTTTGGCACCCAGGAAAAGTTGGTAGCCCACTAAAATATGATGCATAATGGTTAAAAAATGAGCATTAAATAATATTAATATTCTTTTTGTATACACTTTCTACTGCGATACCTGTGTTCCTTGTACAACTTGAGCCTAAGAATCGTTGACCCTTCCATACACAAAGCCAGAAGTAAACAAACCGGGAATAACTTCAACAATTCAGAGGCTGTGTGCCATCAGCTGTACCATCGTTCATAGGAGGCTTACAAGTTCCTGTCTCGTTTGCAGATATTAACATATTAAAATTACACATGTTCCTTTGCATGGGAAAAAGGGAATGCAAACCCATACACAAAGTATAATTCTATCTCTCTGTTTACAGAATGTTGTAGTATCCCTTTTGAACTTCAACAAAGAAGTGATCCAAGCCTTTAAGATTATCTCAATAGCCTAATTATAAACACCATATTGTCATAGGGTACTTGCTGTAGTTTATAAACCAGAGAGTACATGATGAGCTAAATAAAGGCTGTAAACAACCCTCCCCAAAAATGAAAGGAACATCTTCTGCAACAGAAATGACCAAACTACTGAACCCTGGAAACAAGGCTCATTCTCGGAAGTCTTGTCCTACGCTCTCCAGGCACCTGACCAGTAGGACTGCTGAACACAAAGGCCTCCTGATTCAAACCACACTTGCATGACTCAGCCTGCACTCTATGCAGTAAAGTCAGCGGGGATCACCCAAATGGATACAGTTTTGATCAGAAGTAATTAAATAATTATGGTAATCCCATTATGTAAAGAATTAGTAGACCACTTAAAATGGATTACAGTCCCAGGAGTGCTGAATAAGATATTTTATTGTATAAGAAACCAGGCACACTGTATTAAAATCAGCCTCAAAACAGCATGTCCAAAATGTACAGTGTGCATGCGATACCTTATATACAGAGAAAGTAGTTAACACAATTCTTTAATAAAAACTCTCTAGAGGTAGAATACAACTGCACTCATTCAAAACCTTCCTAGCAGGTACTCTGTCCACATGTGCACCACAATTAAAGTACAGTACAGCATTCCCTCTGACTTGCACATCACGTGCAAATATTACATATTTGTATAGAAGTATAGTACATGTACAATGTATTAACTACTGTAAATTGGTGCATTACTGAATTGTGTAATAACGAGAGCGCACTGGATATTATTGAGACTGTAGCAGCATCGGTGGTTCTATAATTTGTAATAAATTAAGTGACTTATTCTGCTAACATTTATTATTATTCTGCCAGCAGTCACCTGTGCTCCAACCCTAGCAAGACTTTAAAAGACATACGGTAGGCCCTGCCTGTCACCCAATTGTACTACTATAATTTATTAAAGAATTGATATCATATCTACTTTGAAGAACAGTGCACAGTATTGTGCCAATTGACTTAGTTCTAATACCTCATATGTATTTAAAAAAGTGGCTAAGCTGCTGTTTCACACAAATTGAGCGTATGTGGGAGGTCTCACACTACTTGGGCCGGCTTGACCTGCATGGTGAGCAATCGGAGTGGGGAGTCATTAGCGCTGTGTGTACTAAGACCAGGGGCAGTTTTGCCATAAGGCTTGGGGGGGCTTTTGCAACACCACTCCCCCCCCCCCCCCTTATCTCTCTGGTAAGAGCACTCCGAATTACGAGACAGGTACCACAGCCTAATGCTCAGCCCCGGCTAATTCTCACCCCGTGAATTTTTGCCTAGGCTAATTCTCACCCCGTGAATTTTTACCTCAGCTAATTCCCATAGTCAGACAGCCTAGGGGTGAGAATTAGCCTAGGCTAAAATTCGCGGGGGTGAAAGTTAGCCGGGGGTAAGTATTAGGCTGTGACACCGGTGTGAAAAAACTCAGCTTTAAATTCTTCGTGCGGGCGTCCAGGGAGTTATGTATTTGGAATGTATATAAATAAATGAACCTGACAATGGTAAGAATTCACATAAATCAGTTAACTTTTATGAGTTTGATTGTGTCAGGTTTTCAGTTATGGTGTTTTTTAAATATTAATTTACATTTTGTTTAAGTAGCTGATCAGAGCTGTAATGTTTTTAACAACATACACAAATCATGCAAAGCTGTTCTTTTTTTGTTTAAAGTGACAGCAGTCGCAGTACATTGCATCTTGGTTGCAAATGCAGAAACAAAGAACTTTTTTTTTTTTTTTTTTTTTTTTTTTATTCCAGGGACAGCATGAAAGTAGCACAGTTTGCATCAATGACCCCAATGTGAATTATTTTGTTTTAACTATTTCAACATTGTAGACCTGTATATAGGTCTAGGAAAAATAACACAGCAGTAACTAATATACTATGTGTACTGTTTATCTATGGCGGTTTTTATTTTTTTCCAGTGTGGATACTGTTTATTTAATTATCCTAGGGTAGTGTAACTCCTTAGTAAAAGACTTACTGAAATTGCACCTTAAGTTTTTGGCAGTATTAGTGGACATTTACTGCAGAAATATTCTGAAAACTGATTAGAAGAATGGATCTATAACAGTTTTACCCAAAGCTTATTATGTTTTATTGTTCACTTTATCATTTAACACTTAAAAAACAGGCATCTTTTTTTTTTTTAAACTCACAACACATCATTTTGTTGTAACTAGAAAGTTGAACAAAAGTCCATATGCAATTTTGCACAGTGAAAAATAGTACACAAATTTTAAAACACAAAAAATGTGTTTTACTCCACTTAATTTTGGTTGAATACGGTACAATAGTTCACTTGTAAAACAAATGCTGTCTTTTTATTTCTCGTGTGTACCTCGTGTGGCATAACTTAGTTCTTTCTCATATAAAACACTCATAAGAATACAGCACAATATACAGGACCAGCTACATTAGCAATGCAACAACTGCTACAAAAGCAAAAAAGAGGTTGCCCTGGGTTGTCAGCCGAGATTAATAACCTAAAAATGTTCTCTTGGCTCCACTCCCCACAGGCTAAGCCTCCCCTAGGAATTATTTCTGGAGCCGCCCCTGGGCGAGACAGACCCATGCTTGTGATGTGTGTCGAAAGCAGGCTTTAGTCATATTTGAATAAACGTATGTAATGGCCCATGAGAGTGGCAAAGTAACCTAGCAACAGGGATTTGTTTTCAAGGAAGATCAATTGCTGAAGCTAGTAAACTTGAAAAAGGGTCACACAATTCCCAGCCACAGCACCCAACCTAACAACCAGGGGTTATCCAATACTTTGTATTGTTTTCAGAGACTATAGACTGGACCATAGCGCCAATAGCATTCTGCTCACAGGTATGCTGGACTGTATTACGTCACTACCCGTAATGATCACATTGGATTCTATCTTGAACCACATTTCATTACTCCACAATACAAGAATTGTCCGGCACCTCATCTTTCTGCCTAAGCTTACCTTTCACAAATGTAAATTGGGCACATAATTATTATTCATTTCTTTTATAAACTACAACAAAATTTGAAGAAAAACCACTTGCCTTGTAAACTTCGGAGAAGAAGCCGGTGCCGATTCTCTCGCAAATGAAGTCGTCGAGGCGTGTGAGGCGGGAGAAGGCGCTGATGAGGGCTCGATAGGAGGAGGAGCAGAACCGGCCCATCTGGGGGGCACACGCCTCCCCCCCGCCCCCTCCCTCATGATCCTCAAACCGATCTGGCCGAGACGGGAACCCCGATATTGAATTCCGCTTGTTCCGATCCATCACACCTCCCCCCGCCACCCCACCTCAACAGGATAACAGTACTACTACTTCAAAAAAAAAAAAAAAAAAAAAGAAAAAGATGAAAATGTTTTACATTTTTTGGCATCCGTATGGAACTCCAATCTCTTGAGCACAAATCTAAAAAGAAAGGAAAAAAAAAATTTTAAATCTAATTTTAGACGAGTACTGTTCTCACAAAGGGTTGTCATTTCCTTGATTGGTTTCAGCTGGGAAGACTCCCTTTTAGAAACAGATGACAGGTAGAATTATAAAACCTAAGTAGTCCGAAGACAACAACAGTTTGCTAACTAACTCTTAAACCTACTTCAGTCAAAAAGCTGTATTGCAGTGGTACACAGTGAGGGCCATTCTAGCCACGATACTGTATTTCTTACACCCATACATTTAATTACTTAATTGAACCAATTACACCTCTATTCAGACATTAAATCAAAGAATTGGTAACCTGTGAAACCTGAGGTGGAATAGCCTTGAGGACTGGAGTTGTGCACCCTGCCTTATTGCATTAAATACAACTGCAATAGCCACAGGGGGTGTCCGTGTACGAGAGTCAATCCAGGAAACAATTTCACCCTTCAGGGCAATACAAACACTGCTGGGCAAAATACACATTACCAATACTTCCCACCTTTAACTGTGCCTCTAGTTCAAAGTTTTTCTTTTATAAGTGAAAAACTGGACATGTATTTTTTCCTCCTGCAGTTGTCTCGCCATTTGCTGTGGTTTTGTGGTCTTTGTTAGACTCAAGCATGCCAAGGCTGGAGACAGCTGAGCTTTAACATGTGGACAGAAAGATTCAGTCATCTCTATACAGCAGCTCAGCTTACTGCCAAATTCATTTTATACAGAGTAGTGCGCAGTAAAACTACTGAAACTAAGAATATTAATAGCATTAATACAAACAAAACAGGTCAGTGGAGGAGGCTTGACAACAGTTGAATTTTTGGTTCTTTAACTAGTCTAAAATTGGCTGGAAGTGTAAATGATCTATAACTGTAGACTGACTTTTGCTTGCTCTGAAAAAAACACATATATTTTTAAATGTTATTTTGTCAGGGGTACCATATTACATATAGTATTCTTCTGAAGAATACTTTGTTACATTATTGATGAACTAGTGATTTTCAGACTGATTAGACCATCCTTTATTTGGTGGCTGTATTGTAAATGAATGTCTTTTCCAACAGATCAGACACCGTGACCAAGGTCTGTTTGTTTTCCCATCAGGCAGATCTGTTAATCTTGCACATAGCCCTTAGCTTAATACACCTTAACGCACCGTATCTGGGTTATGGAGTCTGGTGTCTGGACTTTGTATTCCTTTTACAAATGTACTGTTCAATAGTTAAGAAAGCAAACACTAGTTATAATGACTTGCCATGCACTAAAATAATAACCTTCATTCTAAAGAAAAGATACTCGGAACAAATGTTTGTTTGTTAGCTGCTCCTTGTGCTGCAGTTGTGCTTTTCAGGAACTACAGGTATTGTACACTGTGGGGTATGCACAAGCAAAAAGGAAGATCTTTCTAACAATCTATGCTAGGTAAGGGAAGCTTGGAAACATATTCCTAACAGAAACAATGCCAGTTTGATTGCTCCCTCCTATACAGTACAAATGGCAGACTGTCAATCTAGTGAACAAAAAATGTTTAGGAAAGAAACAATGAATGAGAAAAAACATCTACTGATTGCCAACAGTACACAGAAAATTAAATCTGGAAAGAACTTTGTCATTAGAAAACTAATTCGCCTTTTTAGCTTTTAAAACACCATATGTATTATTATTTGGGGACTCCAATTAAATAGTAATCTCAGAATAAACAAGTTTGTCGTTTGTTTCCTTACAGTACAAGGCTTACAAAATATTATCAGTACAATAAATGGTCCGTTGTCATTAGTTGTCCTTCTTAGAGTTGTGTATGATTCTGGCTGAACAAATATGTAGTTATCACATTTAATTATGGGCCAAAGGTTAAAGGTTATGCATTTGGATTGCCTGGATGTAACCCACCTGGCTGCACCCCAGCATGGCTTGTATATGTGGTGGGGAATGCTGTGTTATGACAGGAAATGCCTTTCACTGAAGCTAATGTGTAATTTGTTGATTTTAAGTGTCACTTAAGGGGGGGGGTACTGAATCAACTGTGACTTAAATGTTAAACTTCCTACTCAAAACAAGCAGATCCCCAACACCAGAATTATTGTTCCCAGCATATTTTGGGGGCTAAAGTGGCGATACATTTATGCAGAGTTTAAGATTGGAAAAACGCGGTTGTTCAGAACATAATAATCCAACATTCCTAGCATCTTATTTATTTTTTAAATATTTAACTTGTGATGTTAGATTTTTGATTGATTTTCAAACCCTTGGTATATAAATGTCTCTATTTTAATTATATAAACTGTTTAGATCAATTGAATAGACCCCCACGCTTAAACCCTTAATAGGCATCTACAATAAACTACAATCAATAGAATGCTGACTGAGTGCCAGGAACATCCTTGCACATAGTGACGTCTTCAAACATGCTATTTAATAAAGTAGTAGCCTGCAGTCAGTGAGGAATGTGTTCAGTTTAGGCTGAGTGGAGATAAAAATAAAAATCTCCACATTCCCATAAAGCACAAGGGCTGCAAGGTACTTTGATGCAGTAGATTCCAGGTTTATTCTGTAATGCACTTTAAATAGTTTCCTACTCACATATTATGCATAACCTTCCGGAAACATTGACAAATATACAGTAACCAGAGCTGTGTCTAATATTGCTGTGCTGTAGTGGGCAGTTCCGTATGGAAGACGTGTGGTACCCAAACGGCACTGGATTGTTGATTCTTTGAATTACTGTATATGTCCTTATCCTAACCACATCAAGGAATTTCTCTTACAGTATTTTAATTAGAAGCTACAAATAGTCCAGTAATGCCTTTAGCAATAGAGCAGCTTTTTATTAACACGTTTAAAGAATCTTTCTACAAATCTTATAATGGTATATAATTAGGTAAATAATATATGGTATAAATAATGTAGTGTAATTACATCTGACAGATCAATATAAACAGTTAAACTAGCTACAATTGGTAGACATACTGTGTGGTGCATTTGACCCTATGCAAGTCAACCATGGCCGTACAATTATGTACGTGACAGTATACATTCATTATTATTTGTGGATGTTTACAGTACAAAAAAGAATGCGACGTTGTCTGTACTACAACAGATATTGTGGTCAGACACATGAATCGAAAACTTAATTCCGGACAGCTAGTTGGTAGCTCTGATCTTTGTTTCAGGTTTCTACAGTTGGATGTAATGTAATGCAAAAACTGATATGAATACTTTGCAAAGTAATATAATTCTTACGCCATTGCAATCTGTAAGATATTGTTTCTGCATTACGACTCAATACGAAATAAAACTACTGTCAATAGTTTTTGTTTTGATTGAATGCACGCAGCAGTGGTTACTTGTTTTATTTGTAAATATCAATTAAATACACTTAAAATTATTAAGGACGTCAATGTTTCTATTATTTATTTGTGTTAGAAAAGAAAACACTCACATAACTATCATCTTTGTTTACATTAATGTAACTTAACAGTAAAAAGTTACAATATGCTTAAATCGGAGTCGGTTAATTAAATAGGAAAACAAACAGTAATACATGCAACATTAATCAAAAAGTTAAAATAAATAATAACTTACCTGGTCGTGACTCAAGCCGATGCTGTCGTTATTATCAGGCCTCGGACCTCGGGCCTTAATGAGCTTCTCATTTCACTCACTGTGATGTAAACACAGCTAAAATAAAAACGCAAAGTAGTCCTATCGTCTGAAATCTTTAAAACCGACAGACTCACAAGGTAGAAATTGAAAAGAGGCTAGTCGTTCATTTATTTTCAAATCTACAAAAAGACCTACAGACCTAAAAAAAGCTATATATATATATATATATATATATATATATATATATATATATATATATATATGATTTTGTGATCAAAGAAAAAGCTGCGTAAAACCGTCTATAGTTTACATATTTTTGTTTCACCGCTCAGTGTTTATTTACTCCACACTAAACCACTAACAATTGCCAATGTTTTGCAAACTATTATGAGCAGGTTCTGTCTTCTTCCTGCGCACAGTAAAACCCGCTACGTCCGCTTTACTTTAGTTCACTGTAGTCACAACCCATTTTTTTTGTATATAAATATTTAACTGACCGTTTTTCAAATTTCACCTCCCCTTTTCTCAGCATGTCTAACAAAATGTTCCAAACACTGCTGCTTGCCTTTGGAGTCCAGTATTAGTTTCTCCCCACAAACCGAAACCTGATACCTCGGGGTTTTTTTTTTTTTGATTGACAACACTAAGAGCCACACAGACAAAATAAAGGGGTGTGAGCGACAGTAATCTTCACAATTTTTTGCCGAATGAAATAAGAAGGGCGTGTAACATAGAGATGATGTGTAAGTAAACTAACGGGTTAAAAAAAACAAAAAAAAAACACAGTCCTTAAATGTGATCGATGTCCATCCTAACGAATCCAGAGCAAGGCAGCTGTTCTGGCCAACCAGCACGTTGCACTTGATGATGTGTAGTACCGTATAACCACGCAAACAAGCGCAACATTTATTTGGGTAATAATACTATTCCTTTATTTACAAAGACTAGAATTCCTTCATTTTAACAAGAATTTCAAATTGTGTGCTTTCAATATCAAACAGTTTTTTTTTTATTTATTTTTTTTATATGGTATCGAGTAATAGATGGTCAGCAGTTAATTTGTATCTGCGACATCACTGTGATCAGGATGAACATATCAGTGCCAGGGTCACCGGTTCAGTTTTGGGACAGTTCAAGAATGCATTCAGGGAGCTTTTTAATGTCTTTTTTTTTGTTAAAATAATACCATTTTAAAGCTTAATGGAAGAAGTAATGTACTGTAAGTCCATACACTTTAACTATCAAATAAATATTGAGAAATCAAAGTTTTACAAGCTTGTACACTTGAATAACAATATTTTAACCATGTGTTGGAAAATGCTGTTTTCACTCAATTAATACAATAATACTTTGTTTTTACTGTAATATGTTTCAAATTTTGGTTCTTGAATGCAACTTATAGGTCATGTTACAACAACAACAAAAAATAAAAAACTTTTTTCTTTAATATTGGTTAAACATTAAACCCAAACCATTCAAAATAGTACATATTTTACAAACGTATTAACAATAAATACTTTTAAATGTGTATACTCTTCCACTATATTGACAGTGACATCATTCAGAGACTTCATGAACTGAAAGAAAAAAAACCCACAATATTTAGACAAAGACTGATGTACATTTCAAAATCCTTGTTTCTAAAACACAACTGTTCTTTATTATGGCAAACGTATGGTAACTGCTGAACTTGCTGGTTATAAACAGGATTTAATGACACTTGTTTCCTGCATGTAAATTAGATGGAATTCCTGTCAAACCGAGCCATCAAATAATCCCCTAATCTTTTAAGGCGAGAAAATAAAATCCTGTGGCTCAGTATGTAAAGAGAAGCCTAATCCACTTAATTTACTGCAATAACAGAGTGTAATAGCATTCAGTTGAGTACTGTATATCATTCTATTTTTACTTAAGGATGAAAGTTCCCTTGCAGGTGACTCCTAGTAGACATAACGATATACAATTAACTAAAACACACACACACACACACACACACACACACATTATAGAGTGGAAAAAATAGGGTACATATTATAAGTACGGGGACAAAGATGGAAAAATGTATCAGTAAAAGGCAGTTTTTTTGTTGCATTTCTTCTCTTTAACATTGACTTGAACGGTGTAAAAACAGACTGTTGTAGCTGCAGGGACCCACTAGTTTGTCAGTGTGGAAATCACCAAGGTAGTGTAATTGTGGTGCTGCCAGGACATATCTTTGGGAAGCAATGTGCTCTTACCTCCAGTAATGTTGATTTTGTTTGAAGCCAGAATATCTGCTTGAATTACATCCATCTTCATATATAAAACCTCAGAATTGTCCTGTAAATTTAAATAAAATGTAAATTGTGGCAGGTTAAATGATTCTGTTTTTCCCTATATTCATTCTTCTTTTTGTACAACAAATGTAAATACAGTTTATGCATTTTTGTTTCTGAAATACAAGCTTATTACGATATGAATTAGGCACATGCAAAAGATCTGAATATTATACCAGAAATCACATTCCCTTCTGCATTGTTTTATTTTTAATTTTGTATACCTATGTTGCATGTTGTAACCATGGTTTCTTACAATAGGATTTTTTCATCGGTTATATTAGTGTGATTTATTGTAACAGATTTACCTGGACCTTATACTGTTTATGTAAACATTAGTAAGGCCAGGCAACTCTGTTACTATACCTTCGCTTCAGAACTACTCAAGGCTACCCTTCCCTTTAGAGACTGTCATAAAAACCTGCTTAGAAGCACTCCATGTGAAACTCACACAATAGTCATTGGGACACAGTACACAGATAACAGCATGATGCTGTCGTAACCAGCTGATTTTTAAGTAGTATTTAGCCTCCACATTGGAAATAGTCAAAATGAGCCCAGAGGAGAAACTTACCAGGAAGAGCTCAAAAAGGCTTTCTCGCATTGCTTTCTTCACATGCTCCTCCACAACAGGAAAGATACGGACAAAATACTAAAACAGGACACAGAAATAATGACAATAATGTTGAAACTGATATATAATATTTAAAAAAGCTATAGGTTTTTGCTCAGTTTCTTATAAACAAGATTACAACTCATTATCTCTCAATGTATTTTTTTTATATAAACTCTATAGACGCCAATTTATTTAAATTATATACAGTAGCTGGCGTGCTAAAGTTAATTGATGACTTAACCTAACTTCGATGGAAAAGAAGGGTAGATAACTGGTTGCCCATGGCACATAGCAGGTGGTGCACTACTCTCAGGTTGTCTAGCTCCTCTATGAACTCAAGCGACTCCATCTCCAAGATCCTACAGGGGATCATGAGGTGGATGTCTCAATTCCGGTGAACACAGTTTGTAATGCTACATGATCAGTTAATACAATATATAGATAATCTTTGTTAAACAATCAATTTATACACAGTATAGCAATACATTACATATAGCTGACAAGGATGTGAATTCAATTAATGCATTATAATGCAGGAGCTGGTACGGACTTGGAAGACTGTGCTGCTCTTTATGTTACAGTTTCTTGACTTACCCAGTGGCCTTCGCTGCAGCAGCTTGCTGAACAAACACTGGCAGGGATTCATTTAGTTTCTGCATTACTGGAACTGATTGAACAAAACACAAAAGCAAAACTCAGTCAGTAGCCTAGTGACCTCGAAGTCTTAATCACACCTTTAAATACAAGTATTGTACTTATATAAACTTTTAGAATATAATACTCCGACTGCTCTCATACATCATTCTTGGAGTATTATAGAACACAAAAGGTTAATGTCATTTTTAAATGTGTACTTTCTCGATGATATTTCAGTCCAGATCAGACTGCTCCTACATAGAGATATGCTGATCCACATGTGTTGGTCTGCCTCTGGAGGTGCAATATGTTCCTGAATACAGCTGGTTTAACAATGCAAGTGGACCTCCAGAACAAAGCAACCACAACAGCTGGTTTAACAATGCAAGTGGACCTCCTGAACAAAGCAACCACAACATCAATCAATCTGAAAAACTTCCTGTTTAAATAGTGGAAACTACAGTATGCATTGGTTACAAGAATAAAAAACCAGAGATGAATATAATTAAAAAATGCAAATTAGTTTCAACTGTGACAAACAAACAAGTTTGTGTTCCGATTGGAAAAGAAGACATAATTAACAGGCCACGCACTAACAGACACATGCAGTGAATTTTATTAAAACTGCTCTATTTTAGGCAGACCAGCTGTCTTTCAGTAGGATGCCAATGATTGTGGTCACAGCACCTGGGGGTGACCCTATTTTTACAGCTTGCTTCTTTCTAGCATAACCACATGCTAAATAATGTATACTAGAAGAACAGTGAGGGTTTCCTGCTATCTTTGGGGTTTTACTGACATCTTGTGGTTTTATGTTGTAACAACATTACAATGAATGCTATCCACCATCCTTACCAGCTTGTTTTGCCTCTCATTTATTTACTATGAAATCAACTGGGAGAGAATGCATTACAGCAGATGGACATTAGAGGTATCCAATGAAATCTCACACTGGGATCAGATTATTTTAAAACCTGAATAGATAGTGCCTTCAAATGAATACGGTGTGACTACATTATGAAATAATGGAGTTAGTTAATAAATAATTACATTTTAATTCATTTACCAAAAAATACATTTTACTATACATGATTATTATATGGGTACTAGCGTTTTTAATTAATCCAGAAAAAAAAAATTGTATTTTCAGTATTAGTTATATTTTCAATATTATCCATCTGTAGCGGTAAATTATAAAAATGAAATGGAAACTACATTAAAAAATATATATTTCGACACAGAAAAAAGCAGATTTGTCCTGCCTACCATTCAGAATTTGAGGTTTGCTAATTTCCTCTCTGGATGGCTTGAGCAAAGCAACGAGGCCTTTTAGCAATGCTGGTCTGACTTCATAGTGCATCAGCTCTCTGATCAGCTCAATTGCTGCAACAAACAATTAACACAGAAACGTGAATGAAAACATTAGTCCACCTGGTCAGCAAGGTTACAATCCTTATCAAATAAAACGCAATCATAATAGCCAACAGTGGCAGGGTGCTAAACAAATGTTAAAATAATATATGAATATTTATTTAATCAAAACATATTTTACCAAAACAATAACCCCATAAGCACTCATGGGCAATAATTATATTACATAAACACAATAACATGCATTTGAATAATACACTGAGGGTCTCACCCTCATGGTGTCCAAAAGCAACATGCTTTATATCACTTTATGTTAAATACTTACATCATAGAATTACAGTAGTTAGGATGTGCTATCAAGAATTCATAGTTACCTTTATATTGCACTTTAAGGTGCAATGATCTCAGCAAATTCAGAAGAGCTTCCACAATACTTGGATGGACTGTCTTAACAATTACCTGGTAAATAAAATAAGCAAATACAGAGGTTTATTGTTATATTTATTACGCAGATTCCTGCCATAATCAATTGAGTCACGTTTGTCTCAATTAGACTTAAACAGAAGTGCCTTGCTACCTGTGCAATCCGGAGTGTTTGCAGGGCTAGCTGCTGTGCTTTGGGGGAGGTGCAAGGTAGCAGTGCTATTAGCCCCTTGTACATCTGGTTCTGGTACTTGGGGTTTCCGTGGGCCAGTGACTCCAGAAGGAAGCGGGCCTGGTCCTGGGACTCCTCAGTCTTCGACAGGGCTAAGCATTCAGCGATGATTCGCACACCTTCTCAATGACCAATGAATTTAGAAATATGAGTTTACACATTTTTTTTTTTTACTTAACGTTGTTCTAACACTTTCTTTGGCACGTAACAGAATAGTATGGACTATGATCATGTAAATATGTGAGTAGAGTTTGTTGCTCTTTACCTATTGATTGTGGGGTGAAAGGTCATACAGTTAACCAATTCTTTATTCCAACATCACATGCTATGGTACTGCAGCAAGAACTCAATCACACCATGCAATGACAGAGATCTGTCTCAATTGCTAAAGATATCAGAGGTTGACAGAAAACAAGTTTTGCAATATTAGCTGTTTAATTTTCATTTTATAACAAGCTTTGCAAATCTAACAAGAAATGTTTTTTAAATATTGGGAAGATAGTGAGCATAGCATTGTTCCTTTATTTGCCTAGCATCCAATGCAATTTTGAAAAGCATGATGGGCAGTGAAAAGAGAATTGCATTCATAATGTATACAGCACATTTAATTTTAAAAAAAAATGACTATGTTTTTTTTTTGTTGTACGCAAATATTGAAAATCCAGAATCTGCATGATTTTGAAACGCACCTTAACCAAATGGTACACAAATAGCCCAGTATAAAATGTCTTACTATGTACCCCTGCTGTGCTTCTTTTACCATTCTATTATGTAAGTTAGGAAACACACTACTAGAGTAGCTGATTGGTCCACTCAAGGTGAAATGCTAAAAATGCCACCTACCATAGCTTTCACAAATTAGCTCTTTGTACTTCCTTCCAGCATTGGCAACAGTCTGAAGTAACTTTAAAGCTTCCGCTTGTATCTCCTCCCTTGACTGCTTTTGTCCTAGGATCTCTAAAAGGGTTAAAACACCTCCGACCTCCAAAAACTCAATCAGGAAGTGATGGCTGAAAAAGATTATGTGCATGACATGACCACATGAAACTCAACAAGAGCCTTTTTATCCAGCAATTTCTACACAAGGGCCAACATTTCAGTTTGTGCTATTACGAGTACACTGCTAACACGGTATACTTACTTGCTTGCTGCAGAAAGAAAAACATCTATATCCTGTAATTGCTGGTCTAAATATGTACCAGTCATGTATCTGAAATATTACAAGTTAAGAAAATATCAATGACAATGAAGATATAATACAACTTTTACTTTGTATCATCATAACTGCATGATGTAAATAGGGTCTGAGGACCAAGGAACTGACTCTCACTGTCATTAGACAAGTCTTTTTGGAATGTTATTTATTTATTTTTACTGCCATAGAACAAATCTTTACATGGACAGAATTGACTGAGAATGTGTCTGACCACATTGCAGCTTCGTCTAGACAGATGCAAACTGAGACAAATTGTAAACTAGCACATAATTTCTTAGGCTTTACGTTAACTCCCAAGTGTACTGAATAGAACAAGTAACTTCCACACATAGTTAAATAACTGTGACGAAGTAGCAAACCCTCATTCAAATTAAACTCATACGAATGGTACAAAACAGAATACATTTATAACAATACAGGATACAATAACACAAATAAACATAATGGGCCGAAAATTTCAGACTAAAAGATGATTTTAATTAATTGAATTGTTAAAAAAACAAAATAAATTCAAACGAATGCCAAGTCATAAACCTACGTCTTACTTCTGCGCCGACACGCCGCGTATTTTTATTGACACTGTTTCTTTCCAATACCTGCCCAGTAAAGTTGACCAGATAACCAATAGGAGGCCTGAGTGACTAAAATGGGTGGAACCTATGCAATTGTTTGTCCATTTGACGGTTGCTAATGGGAGCTCTCGGTTGCTAGGTATTTACGTAAAGACGTGTGTCTGCTTTTTTACAGCGTTTGGTTGATCAGGGCTTCCGGTGTCAGTTTTGGAAGTCAGTGGGGTTGAAGTCTAGAGTTAAAAGTGAATTTGCAATTTCAGATGCAGTTTATTTTTTCTGATTGTGTGACGTTCATTTAACACGATTAATATTTAACACCCTAATAAATAAATACAAATAAAAAAAACAGCATGGGAGATGCCGAGCTGGATTACAACGTTGTGTTTCCCGAACCTCATCTGGCGGGTGAGTCCATACAGTTGATTACGGTATAGGCCATTGGTTATAATGTAATATATAACACTAATATTAAGTTGTTTGTAATAATCCGAAACTGTCATTAACGTGGTATACACAATGACAATGTTAAACATATTATCCATTGCTCGATATAACTCCAGAGATGAGACTTTTATTTCGAAGTTTTGTTTTTTTTTTTTTTTTCTTTTTGGTGCAGTAGAACCGCATCACACAAGAATGCTACTGCCCAGTACCTGGAAATGTGTGTGTCATAAATATGTTTGCAATTGGCGCATAGAACAGTTAATGATGTTTTTAAACTGGCAGACGCAGAAGACGAACAGCTACATCAGCTTTACATCAAAATATTCTTATTCCTTGTTGTTTCTGTTTACTGCAGACTTCCACAATTTAACCTTATATCCACTTCACTTAATATTAGATATCAGAAGGCTTGGTGTTGACAATCATGTTTATTTTATGTACAAATAGTTTTAGTTGTTGGAAAACAAGCTTTCTCCTTTGAAACCTGCTTGCTATTAACAATATTTCACTAAGAGTATTTCCTTTTTATTTCAGAAAGCCACTGGCATGGGCAGAAGGAACCGGTGGTGATTCTCTTGGGCTGGGCTGGCTGTAAGGACAAGCATCTAGCAAAATACAGTTCTATTTATAATGAGCAGGTTAGTGCAAAGATGGTAACCCAGGAAGATGAGTGAAAAGTGAGAGTGCCACAATCTGCTACATTCAGCCGTGAATAAGCTGTGTTTTTAACTGCCACAAACCTCATTCTGAACACCTTTCTCGATGAGTACATGATCCAATGATTACTCCCCTCTCTCTGCAAGCAGCTATGTTCATGCCTGAGCAAAATGGTTCCAAAAGCAGTCTTAGGTCAGGCTGAGTGAGAGCACAAATGCCTCAAAACAAGGAAATATGTCATAGGTGCCGAGGGTCAAAATCAAACTTTATTTGAAAAATTGAGATATAAAAATCTAACCTTGTGGCGTGCCACTAACCAACATATGCCCCTGAGAACATCAACATTGGCAAGTGGAAATTTAGATTGCATCTGCTAACTCTTTGCTTTCTTTTGTGCCTTCCCACTTTTAGGGATGTATCACCATTCGATACACTGCCCCATGGAAGGCAGTGTTCTTCTCTGAGGCTTTTGGCAGCAAGGAGCTGCTTGAAATAGCTCGGAAGCTGCTGGATCTTCTCTATGATTATGAAGTAGAGAGCAACCCAATATTGTTCCACGTGTTCAGCAACGGGGGCTTCATGCTGTACCGTTACATAATTGAGCACTTACAAAGAGAGGAACATCTCAGTACCTTAGGGGTGGTGGGCACAATCTTGGACAGCGCACCAGGGAACCAGAATGTGATCGGTTCAGTACGGGCGCTTAATGCCACTTTGGGACCAGAGACTCACACTGTGCTGCGATACCCAATCCTAGCGGTTTTTACCTGCATGGTCTTTCTGTTACGGGTGGTCCTTTACTCCTTGACCAAGTACATCCACAAAAATCACTATGATGCCATGCTTGATGACCCCACTAGCTGGCCACAGCTGTACCTGTATTCCAGAGCTGACAAAGTGATTGCCCACAGGGATGTGGAGCTGATGGTCAGAGCTAGAAAGCAGCAGGGGGTGCGGGTAGAAAGTGTGGACTTCATCAATTCTGACCACGTCAGCCACAACCGGCTGTTCCCGGAGGAATACTCCATCAGGTGTGTTACTTTCTTGGAGTATTGCCTGAAAAACTCTACTGGGATAAAGAGGAAGCATGTTTCTATGTAGTACAACAAATGAATAAATAAACATGTTTAAAAAAAAAACAACTTACTGCAACATTATTGCAATGTGACTGTAATAAAGAAGAGAATGCTGCTGCAACAAATGAAAGACAATGATAGGGCAACCATATAATTTATGTGCAAGAAATAATTATCTATTGTGTGGCTTTGAGCATTGTTGAGACTTTTCTAACAAGGCAAACTTATAACCTTGCTTGTATGTGTTGGTCTGTACTTGGTAATGTGCATCTGGAAGGGACTTATTCCAAGGTGAATGCATCAAGCAAGCCTGCTTCTGCTAAGTGATTTGAACGCCTCCAGTTTTGTGCTTTGCATTTACAACCGTACCAAAGAAATAATAAAATACAACATGCAATTTGTCTCACCTGACTAAAGCATTTTTGGTGTGGGAATGTAATACTTACCTAAGTAAATGTAGATGCTGTGTAAAACAAATGCGTCATAACGCACGCACGCACAACCAAATAAACAAAATCTAAATATCTTGGTATCCCCAAATAGATAATCAACCCATCTTCCAAAACAATTATTTATTTATTATTATTTTTTGTACATTATTATTATTATTTTTTTTTTTACATGTGGTATTCCAAATGTTATCCATTTTTAACATGGTACAACATTCAATGACTTAAGGGAACTATTTTTCTAAAGCCGAATATAAAATCCAAAATAAAGAGCTGTATATTCATGACACATATTAGAAACAGCATCCTTCACAATAGAAATTTTCAGTTACAAAATGGACCTTAATTTGTAGTATTGTTAAAATAAACGCAATCGCATAATGAAGAACAAAGCTGATTTTAAAGTAAAATATTAAGAACTACATTTCCCAGAGTTAACCTGTGTGCTGTTCTGAAATTACTGGCTGCGTTCACGGAGATCATTCTGCGCAAATTCTGTGCAGAATCTGACCCATTTAGCCAATGTGCGTTCACGGAGATCATTCTTAGACGATCATTGGCTAAAATGGTAAGATTCTGCACTGATTCTGCGCAGAATGATCTCTGAACTCACCCACTATACAGGATTTGAGGTCGGCGAGGTCAATTAACAACTACGACTCCCACAATGCCTATCGGTATTGTCGTTACCGCATTTATTTTTGGGAAGACTGTATCGTGTGAGAGCGGTATTTGTAAAGATTAATGATTATATTAATACGTTTTAATTGATTAAAAAAGCGGAACCCGAGGACAGGGTTGAGAAGTAAGTGTAGTGTCTCATAGATATATTTTCAAATACTTAAAATTTTCAATAGTTTATTTTAAGTCCGCGCGCCGTTGTGAGGCCTGTGCATTTCAGACGCCTTGATGTGTTGACATATAATTACAGTACTCAAATTAGTTAGCTGTAGTAAGGAGTAACTGTCTATACATATCTCACTTTTCATTTTTAGTTAACGTGTTGAGCAAAATATTTACTTTACTCCACATGGAAAACATAATGGTATCAAGCTGAGTGAGAGAAACGTTTTATTTTTCTACCGGTGTAAGACATTCTTCCCATATTTTGGTATTGTCTCATCGTGATAACTTATCATCACTGTTGTTTTTATTTAATTCATTTTAAGATACTATTAAGTCATTGGTTTAATTTTGCTTATTCCACTGATGTCTGTTTTTCATTGAGTGGCCGGGTTAGCCACCAGGTATGGTCAGTTACGGTCAATTACATCATTAGTGTAAAATAGCCCATATATATATATATATATATATATATATATATAGTTTTGAAAAAAGTAGTCGCAGTTTATACAAACCGCAGCACACACTACTCTTGGGATTATGTGTTTTAAAACTGTAATCGCATTACATTCGACATAGTGGAAAGTGACATACACCCTTTCTAGTTCGCGTGTTACATGCAACATCAGATTTCTGTTCTGAAATGAACATGTGCTGTATAATTTATCCAAGTTACAATAACTGCTGTTGGTGGAACCGCCTTGTTTTCACCGAATTTAAATACTGAACATCACCAGCCCTGCTTTGTACTAAAATAATAATGTTTTTCTATCCAAACGACTAAACGCAGATCTTAATGTTCCTTTTTACAGGTGAAAATGACGACAGGGGCAGATGTTCGAGATATCCTGGAGCTGGGGGGTGGGGAAATGGATGCTGGACCAATCAGTAAAAAAGACATTATCAACTCAGATAAGGTCAGACATTACCTCTACAAGCTAGAATGTGACCTGTAAAACAAAACAAAAACCAAACAAAAAGTACTGTGACTATACAGGACCAACACTTTGCCAGAACTTTGGGGGATTGACATGATAATTATATTACGTAGCATTCTAGCTTATAAAGTTTCTTGTTATATACATGGTTATTTAACACCACATGATGTATTAAAAACATCTAGGTTGGAACATTTCTATTGTTTCTTATTCTTATTGAAAACAATATAAAGGCAGTTCTGTCTAAAATTAAATTGGATTGCAAGCATGTTTTGTTGTGTGGTTAAAATTGTAAGTTTAAAAATGTTTTGTTTGTTTTTACAAAATTGTAGAGGTGGGTACAGTAAATGAAATGCTTGTCAGCACAGCTTTAGGATGTCCATTATGGATTAATACTGTAGCCTTGTTACAATACTGTTGCCAGCAAATATAGAATTATCCTCATTATAAATAACTACATTTCTGACTAGCGGGCTGAAATTTCACCTTTGGGCAGACAAATACAGGCTTTACCTTCTAGCGGCAGGCACTGTGTGGGCAGCAGGGCTTGAAATTGGTAAGAGCTAAAAGGAAAGCTGCTTAGTAAATGTCTCTGAGACTCACATTTGACATTTGGGAGCGAGTCATTGTCATCTGTGTCTCACAATGGTACCAATTATATATCATTTACAGAGACTCCCTTTAGAGAAGAGAAAAATAATTATAAATGTCAGAATCCTGTGTACTGGTACTCAATTTAACAGCTATAACAATAAAATCAGGCAGCTGGGGTGTAAAGGGAATTACAACTAATTATGTATGTTTGTATGCACATTTTTACGTAACTTAATTGAACAACCTTGGGACCAGGGTTAACTTTTCTGGAGCCACTTGAATTGAAGTTTAGTGTTCTGCCAAATATATATTTGGTATTATAAAATGGCAAGAATAGAGGGAGCAATCTTGTTGCCTAACATGTGTTCCTACATGTTCCACAGTTTGGAACATTTAGGATCACTTGCTTGACAACTAATTCACTTTTGGAGGGGTGGGATTTTGTAAATGCAATAACACATTCCAGGGTGTTCAAGTATGGTCCAAAACTGGCAGGCCAAGGCTGTTTAGCAGAACAACACCTATAAGTGTGTATATATTGTTCTATATTTAAGAACAACCTTTGATTTCTATGATATACTGTACATACAGACACAAGTAACCCAAGTAAACAAAACAAAAAGAGAAACAACTTGGTGACCTAGATACAAATACTATTTAACAAACTTCCACCAATGATAAACCTGCTTAAGATTTTGAGCTGCATCCTCAATGGCCACTTGGTGTCACTCTTGTTCCACACCTGTTTTTAAAAGCAACTGTTCAGAAAACAAATGATCCAGACCCTCTAATAAAGGTTTTCCTTATAACTACCATTTAATCAACATTTAAATTAAAATATATCTGATTTTTTCTGCACAGTAATCACATTATGATGCTGACGTTACTCTTAGATTCCTTCTGCCTCAGGAGATGGTAGTGTTTGGAGAGCTTTTGTAATTCTTCTTCTGCCAGTCATTGAAGCACTTGTCAAACGGTCTGCCTGTTTGTGACATCTTGGCTGTTCATTCCCACACTGTGACCTTTTTCTTTTATTTTAAAAGAAAAGTAAATTTTATGAACCTTTAACTGCACATCACAGAGTTGCTATTTTAAAAGGTTAGAGCTATAGGATGACAATGAGATTGTTTTCTTGAACAATGGCTGAGCAAATCATTCAAGTGTTCTTTCATTGAAATCACTATCATAATTACAAGGCTTTGTGCTGTTTTTCTTTTCTGCTCATTAGAAAAAGTCCAAGAAATCTGCAGAAACTTTGACGTTTAAAAGACCTGAGGGGATGCACAGAGAGGTCTACGCACTGCTCTACTCTGACAAAAAGTATGTTTTCTTTAAAATAAGCTAGAAGGCCCAACATTTTCATTTTACTTATAAATAAATATTGTTTTTCTGGTAAGTAATACACGGTTAACTTGATTTTGTAATCTGTTAGTTTGGTGAATTTATTTGGTTGTCTTTTGGAAAAACAAGGTGTAATCAATCCCAGACAAAGTTTAAAAAAAAAAAGAGAAACAAAATTATCAGGAATATTTCAAAAAAGAAAAAAAAAAATTTAAAACAAAAACTTAATGTTATAAATATACCCCAAGTGCGGCTATGTTTAACAACTAGGCAGAGAGTGTATGTTTAACTGCTGAGTGCAATAGACACCAATAAGTAATCAGTGTCCCGTTTTACTGGGGAAACCACAGGGAAAATGCTGACACCAAAAAGTTGAGCTTTTTTTTTTTCTTTCAGAAACATAGGCATTATACAATCTTGCATCCTGGAACAATGTGACCAGCTTTGTGCACATTTCCGAGGATTCTTTGAGATTCAAAATTCTTGGCTCTATTTACAGCATGAGCAGTAAAATCTGACACTGTGTTGCCAAGCCTCACTTAAACCCCACAGGAGGATTATAAATAATTAAATGACTATTTATTTATTGATTTAAACACACACAATTAGAATATGTCCTTCTTATTTATTTATGTTCTCATTTCAGAGATGCCCCCCCATTACTGCCCAGTGACACGACTCAGGGTTATCGGACAGTCAAAGCCAAGCTGGGCTGTAAGAAGGTGCGCCCCTGGAAATGGATGCCTTTCACAAACCCGGCCAGGAGGGACGGAGCCATATTTTACCACTGGAGGCGCATGGCAGAGGAAGGCAAGGATTATCCCTTTGCCAGGTTTAATAAGGTAATTTGAATGGACACTGCAATACAGGTGCATATTGTCCTATTTTTGACTGGAATGGTGTGTTTATGATACTTCCAATGTGTGCCCTTCATGCAGAGTTTTTAGTTAATTTCAAAACTCTATAACTCTTTGTATGATTTTGCTGATTGCCAATATTTTATTGTTGCTTTCTTGTTGGACATGCAACTATGTCAATGTATGTAGTTTAACAGGTTATGTAAGCTAAAGCAGTATTAAGTAATACATTGTTCAGCATTTTCATTCTTGTCTTCACATGTTAATAATAATATTTATTATTTTTAGACAGTGCAGGTGCCTGTGTACTCTGAGCAGGAGTACCAAATGTACCTTCCTGATGAAGGATGGACTAAAGCTGAAACGGATCACCTCTTTGACCTCTGCAAGCGCTTTGATCTGCGATTCATTGTCATCCATGACCGCTATGACCACCAGCAGTTCAGGGTGAGCAGAGGGGAAGAGATGAGATGAGTCTGCATCATTACCAACATGTTCTAGTTCACCAGGATATGTGTCAGGAGCAGTATCAAAACAGCCCCACCAAAAAAAAAAAAAATTATATATATATTTTTTAAAGATTTAGCACTGCTTACTAAAACATGCTAGAAAAGAGGAGGCTAGTCTTAAAAGCAACTACTGCTAGCTATGACATCAACGGTCAGTGTAGGTAATGAATAGCAATATCATAGCTATTAATACTGTCACATTTTGTGTGTCCATGATGCACTATAAATGCTTTGAGTCTTAAGTGTTCTCTCTTCTATTTATTAGCCTTAGCTTGTTAAGTGACATCATTCAAGATCCAATTTACTCCCTTCTGTAATCTTTGTATTTTTTATTTTAATATATTTTGTATTGTAAATCTTTCTATTTAGTTCCTTATGTTACGTTATGCTAAGTAATGTAAGTGGAAAAGTAAATTACAGTATAGTTTTGTGATAAATTCAATTAGTCATTCGTTTTCTGATCTACTCCTCTTCTGTTAGTGTTCTTTGAAATAAGTAGCTTGATTTTGACTTGAATCTTTCGGTATGTTTGCTGTTCATTTTAATCTTAAGCTATACATGATCCTCAGTCATCTTTTTTATTTTTTGTGTATCAAGAGTGGTTGCTATCTAGTTTATCTTTCTTGTTATGGTTGTATAAAAATGGCATCTATTAAGAGCACTATTAGTTGTGGTCGAAGTACTCGTCTCCTGGTGTCTTGCATTAATCTGTTTCACATAATTAGTACAAACTGTATACTTCTACCTATGCAGTAATTAGGTAACATCTAAAAAAAAGTCTGCTTAGTTTGCTGTCAGAAACTATTATTTGAAAGAAGTTATTAATCAGAGAGATGCTTTTTTTGTTGCTTAATCTATTTAGAAACGCTCTGTTGAAGACCTGAAGGAACGCTACTACAATATCTGTGCCAAACTCACCAAGATCCGCGCTCCTTCCGGAACTGACCCCAAAATCTACGTGTTCGACGCTGGCCATGAGAGGCGGAGGAAAGATCAGCTGGAAAGACTGTACAACCGCACACCTGAACAGGTAAGTAATGACTTAACGCTAGTCAGAACACTGTTCACAGGTATTAAAGCAAAGAAATATCCTATCTTCTGTGAGTTGCTTTTGCCCTCAGACCACCAGGTGGCACCTTTTTCTTATCATTTCCAACACCTGCAATATTAAACCTACTAGTTTTACCTCTGCTCAGCTCAATCCCCAGCCTGGGTGTAGGACTTGTAATGAGAATGAGAGGAGCAATGAGATCATGGTCTCACTGGCTTGGAAAGGGGTCATCTTTGTCTATGGCAGGGGAGAGGTAAACCATAACTTAATTTTGTAATCATGTTCGCTCGTGTTTCTCGGCTCTTGAAGAGAACTACAAGTCAACAGCTAACCTATTTTCCTTTTTAGATTTTCTACATCAGTTAAACTCTAGAACGAGAGATATTCAAATTAACCCAATGCTGATTTTAGGGGAGCCAGGAGCAGTCTAGTTCTCTAGAAGGATTATTTTCAGTCAATAGCCTGAGAAATTTGGCAAAAATGCTTAATTTGTTCCAGACAATTTCACAAAAATCAAAACAATTAAGACATTGTAAATGACTTCTTGTTCAAAGTTCCCTTAGTGGATTAATACCAACCTACAAAACATTCCAAAATCTGGTCATTTGTTTATTGATTTCAATGTATTCGGCTTTGTTCAGTAATTGACATACATTTTAATATCCAGTCGTTGCCACTTATCCAATTTAGTGAAATGACATTTGAATTGAGATATTTTAATGTGGCAGAAGAGAGGGTGAGGTGACAAAGGGGTGTATTCTCCAATATTTCAGATTTGTCCTGAAAGGAAACATCAGTAAATTATTTATGTGGTTAAGCAGGGAGAATCTGGTGAATAATAATAATGATAATAATCTTGGGTGTTAACTGATTTGACTTGACACCAAAGGTTTACACTAAAAAATGTAATCTGGTTTTGACATGTAAAGTGCTGTTTAACATGCCGTCTTCATCAGGTATTCCAGTACATGGTTTTTTAATTAATTAATTGATTAATTAATTATTGTCCTCTGCATTACCGTAATGCTGCTAGCTGTTCGTCACATCTAGTGTGTCTTTGCTGTTCGTATGGCCTTACCATGGTGTTGTACTGTAATACTTAGAGCTGCTATTCCATGCCCTGTTCTGCAGGTGACAGAAGAGGAGTATCTGATACAGGAGTTACGGAAGATTGAAACCAGGAAGAAGGAGAGGGAGAAGAAAGCTCAGGATCTGCAGAAACTCATCACAGCCGCTGACAGCACCACTGAAATGCGTCGGGCAGAACGCAAAGCCACCAAGAAGAAACTTCCACAAAAACGAGAAACTGAAAAACCGGTGAGTCCTCTTGGAGATTACAGTACCTTACCATCCTATCATGGTGATTGTAATATTCTTGCTGCGGTGGAGCATATAAACAGAAGCTACCACCTCTGTGTATTTAGTTAGGGTTGTATTCCTCGCACACTGTTTGACTCTACAAACCCCACTCAAAAGTGACATCTGCTGGTCAATAAATAGGTTGGAGCTGCTACAGTGCCCTGACATGATGTTGACCCATTCATTTACAAAAAAAAAATTGTATCATTTCATAAAAATCATTAAAAAAAATCTTGCATATTATTGCAACTCAAAATAAATGTGCATTTGTCAAAGATATCATCCTGCATATTAACATTTAGTTTCTGGTTTGTTTTTGTTTTAGATGTACGAAAGGGCAAACCATGAAATAAAAGGTGTCATGCATATGGTGGAGCTGATTTAGCATTGTTTCTAGTCAACACATATATTTTGGCTTTTTTGTAGCTCCACACTGAGTGCCAGTATTATGATTGTCCATAACTGATCCCTCTATCATAAATTCTGAGGAAGTCAAGTTATCAAACAGGATGATGAAAAGCATTAGCCAAAGTCTATAATTATACAGTGGTTTGCAGAAGTATTCACCCCCTACCAATAATGTCACATTTTGTTGAATTACAAATCATTTATGCACAGTTTTTCAAACAAACTTTTTTTATTCAAAGCTGTAGTAGTTAAACTGAACACTGTTATATGAGGAGGAGGTTAAATGTCAGCAAAACTTGCAAAGAAAATGTACAAAATGAAATTTACTGGTTGCATAAGTATTCAGCCCCTTAGGTCAGTACTTGGTAGAAGCACCTTTTGCAGCAATTACTGCTATGAGTCTTTTTGGATAGGTCTCTACTAGCTTTGCTTAGTAGGATGGTGACATTTTTGCCCATTCTTCACAAGAAAATTGCTCCAGTCCTGATAAGTTTGGGGGTCGTTGATGGACTGCAATCTTCAAGCCTCTCCATCGGTTTTCGATTGGATTCAAGTCAGGACTTTGACTGGGCCACTCAAGAACATTAATTCTCTTGTTCAACCACTCCAGTGTGGCTTTGGCTTTGTGCTTCGGGTCATTGTCCTGCTGAAATGTGGATTTCCTTCCCAGTTTCAGAGTCTTGGCTGACTCAGACAGGTTTTCTTCAAGGATTCGCCTGTACTTGGCACCATCCATTCTCCCCTCTATCCTGACAAGCTTCCCAGTCCCTGCTGAAGAGAAGCATCCCCATAACATGATGCTGCCACCACCACGCTTAAGTTGGGATGGTGTTGGTCCTTGGGACCCCCTGTGTCTGCTGGTTTTCATTCCAACCAAGCTCTCAAATACTTAACTAGACCCTTAATTGAACTGATAATTTGCTTAATTAGACCTTTTTACTTGTTTTCAGCTCTTGAACAGTTGCATATTTCAAGTTAGCTATAACTTTTGATAAGTAACTTGAACTAATTTTGTGACCTTTCAAACAAATCATTTGCACCTGAGCTGATTTAGGGCTGCAGTAGCAAAGGGGTTGAATACTTATGCAACTGAAATTAATCAGTTTTTCTCTGTAAATCTTATTTATATTCTATATGCATTTTTTAACTTGATCAATGTGGAGTAGTTTGTGTAGATTCCACAGGTAAAGTCAAAATGTGAAAACTTTGCAGGGGGGTGAATACTTATGCAAACCACTGTAAAATTATAATATATATATATATATATATATATATATATATATATATATTTTAGCTCAAAGAGCCAGCTGCCCAACGTTTCGATATGTTGTACATATTTGTTGTACATATATATATATATATATATATATATATATATATAAGCACATACTGTGTGAAATGTACATGTGAATAATATAGCAGTACCAAAAACGCCTTGATGTACACTAAATTGGACATCATTTTTTTTTTTCTATAACATTAAAAGATTCTAAACTTCTTGACCTAAAGAATAGCTGGGATATGACCCTCGTGTTCTTCCCCCACCTCAAAGAAAATAAAAAAAAACCCTCTGCATGTGAACAGAACCTCTTAAGAAGCCAGCTTGTTCAAAGAGCCACCCTGTATAAATATCTTCGAATAAATATATCCGTCCCAGCAGAGGCGTTGCATCTGGCAAACAGTGGGATCCTTACAAGTTCTACAAATTAGCAGGACCATACGATGTACAAAACAAACACTGCATGTCACAGCTACAGCAGTGTGATATTTGTATACCCACACCATTTTTGATTAAGTGTTTAATCTTGTTGGGAGCCAAGGCGCTGTAGCTTTGCATCAGCAGTGGCATTATGAAAGCAAGCCCTTCTAATGAGGGTGGTATGTGGTAGGGTACCTGTCAGTTTAAAGGTTTTGTGAAACACATTCCCGCTACGATGCATGCGGTAGGATTGAGGAGGTTGCTTTTGTTACAAGAGGCTTCTGAGCTCCTTTTTATTTTTAAGCTCTGATTTTTTTCTGATGGTAATGCAGGCATTTGTATTGAAGACTCCCAATTTTCTTCCTGAAGCCTGATTTAACATTTTGCTTCTAAATGACAAATGATAACCATACATCATTATATAAATGTCATGTGGATTATATTCAAATCTATGCATAGAAATCTAAGTCTGCTTTTAAGTTGTTTGTATTACATTACAATATGATTTAGAAAAACATATTTGTAATTATGGTGGTAGACGATTTAATTTCTCACCCTTTTGAATGTCAAGTTGACTTAATTTGTAAAAGTTTGATTTTCATTTCACCAAAAAAGCTGCCAAAAGAAAAGGTAAATCTGGCCACTTTACAAAGCTTATCACTGACCATTATTGCATACTGGAAGGAGCAGCCATTGTTTGTACCAGCAATCCAAAACACTGTTTTTGGGTATCTTCCAAGAACCAGAGATGTCACCACTAATTGAAGTGAAGCCTTGCATTGTGCTGTTTGTGTTCTAACTTCCTGTGCCCTCTCTCCCCTTACAGTCTGTTCCTGAGACCGCAGGCATCAAGTTCCCAGACTTCAAATCGGCAGGTGTCACTTTGCGAAGCCAAAGGGTAGGGGTGACTTCAGTTTTCTTGAATTTCTTATTTTTTTATAGGTTTAAACATTGTTATGTTATAGCAAGTTCTTGAACTGTTTTAAAATTGATTTTCTATGAATATGGTAACTAATAGACTGCAGTTGGCATTATCACTATGCTGTAGTTGAGTTTCTTACTTATTAATTTAGTGCCATACACAAGCAAGGTAGTGTGGTTGAGTGCATTTAGAGTCCTGTCTAAATTTCACTGCAGCTGAATTTCAGATGGAGTGTCTTCAAGTAATCGCTTTATAAATGAATTCATTGAACAAAATGCCTTCCTGTGTTTCCAACCTCCTTGGTTATTTTTATTTGCAGGGTTGGGGGGCCTGGGTGGTGGTTATCCCTGAAGAGATCTATACACTGCTCCATATCGCTTAAAAAAATTAAGGATAAAAAAAACTTAAGAAAAAAGGGACAGCTGAATTGGTTAATTACGTTCTAATGATTACACATCCTGTACATTTAAAGAGGTTTAAAACGATCTGGCCTTTGCTTTGAAAACAAAAGAAAATCAGGAAATAATTGCTAGATGCTTAAGAAGCAGGAGTGTGTTTTACTTTGCTCTCATTAGTAAAATGTTATGATTTATGCAGCTGCCGCCAGACTAATATCTTTAAAATTTAGCCAAGGAAGCCGATTTATCTTTAAGACTGATGAGAGGAGATTGCTCTCTATGCAAAACGCATTAAAGCTAAATGAGGAGTCTATTACTCAAATATGGCTGATAATCCGTTAGCTAGACTCCACTAACTAAACAGATTTAGATGTGTCACTATAGTGACAACCTCATCTCTGAAGTGCATTACATAGGAATTAACTTTGATAAGTGTTTTTTTTTCTACGTTTTTCCTAACATTCTTCTAATTTTAAGACCAGCTCTTTCATAGAATGAATTTGCATTTGCTTTAAATTCAGCTTTTATTACCATATGCCTGTTTTACTCACATGTTTGTATATCTGTCTTGGTCATTATTGTTTGCATGTTCATCTTCTCTGGCAAAGACATTAATTCAAATAGACTGGTATTTGTATATTTATAAATGGTGTTTTTCCTTTAAGATAAAAATAAAGTTAAGGACAATTTTGTTTTTTTAATTTTTAAAACATGGAAGTCATGTCAATTGAAAACTGGTTGGCACATTTAAATTCATATCAGCTTTATATAGCGCTAAAGAAGAATAAGGCTGGACATGAAACAATAAAGAATGACTTACTCTTGTATTTATTATATTTTGTATATAAAATTTGTAACAAATGTCTGGTTTATTTGCCTACACAGTCAAATAATGCTATTGGAACACTATATTAACAGCACAATTATATTTAGTAGCACTACAGTATTTTGGCACTTTCAATTAAAACAGTTAAAAACAGGTAGAGGTAGTTTTGACGGTTTATGTATGAAACAGTACTGTCAGTGGTCGGCTAGAAAAAGACATTGCAAGTTGATAATTTTAATTTATTTCTTTAGGCTGAATGAAGGAGCAGCAGTATTTTATGGTGTGGTAGTTGTCTGCTTTCCAACACTGGAACCCAGCTATAGGTATTTCACTTAAATAGGGGAAGTAATGCAATACTAACTTAAAACTGAGAGATACTTGAAATATCACCTTTGTGTCCATATCCACTACATGACTAAATGTCTAGGGTAAATGTATGTACAGTTTGTTAATCTAGCTATATATCTATATAATGATTTATTTTTTTGCTCTTGTGTGATGTAGATGAAACTGCCAAGCTCTGTGGGACAGAAGAAGATTAAAGCCATCGAGCAGATTCTAACAGAACAGGGAGTCGGTGAGTATAGACAGCGAGGGAGAGAGAGAGGAGTGTAACAGACTGAGGCACAGACAGGCACTTTTGCTTTGTTGTAGACATTTTCGAACCTTTTCTGCTCGACCGTCCCTGTGTGTTGTAGAACACAGCGAGATATCACTACAGCGTGTTACAAAGAATGAGTCCTGGCTTTGATTAATCACCAATGATGTCATCCTGTGTGTGAGAGGCGATGTACCTCCTTTTTGTTGTTTAATTGAAAGAGGTTACAGCGGGGGGGGGGGGGGTCTGTGGGACGCAGACCCAGACCCTAAAATAACACAATTACATGATTTTAAAACCACAGACACAAGCAAGCTTGCTCTCATTTGAATTAGAAAAATGAATCGGTTTTATATTTGGCTGTTACCTTATTGTGGCAGTGAACCACAACTTCATCCACTAATAATGTCTATTCAATAAGACACTATATCCAATTCATTACTTTTGGGAAATAAAAATAATAAGATAGTGGTAGATTGTCTTAGTAGCGAATTCTTTTTTTTTTTAAATTGAAAGTAATATACTTTTTTTCTATGAAATAAGATTTCAATTTTATTTGATTTAAAATAAGTACCTAAATAAATAATTAGCTGCAGTGCACCTTTCCTAGCTGTACATTAAAAGAAACCCTGTTGTCAGTGAGGGGGGCTGCTGCTGTATTCATTCTGAAGAACAGGATGTGAAGATTACATTTTTGTGCCGTTTTGAACTGTCGTCTTAACATTTTGAATTGTTCTGTGTGATTCCTGTTCTCGAAATTTGCCTGCTACATTATCCTTCCTAAAGTCATACAAGTATTCAAATACTCAAAGTATTATTAGTTCAAGGAATGACAGTTTTTTGTACAATACTATTACCAGTAAAAATGGTATTCATATTTGCTACTGAATATTTTAAAAATAAAATTAGACCCGCTAATTCTGACATAAGAATTGCTATACACTGTTTGGTTTCAGAGATTACCCATATGTTTAGTTGTGTTTTCTGTATATCAATTAAGAGGCTGCTTCACCCTACCTTTTTCTGGTGCCCCTTTTTTTTTTTTTTCTCCACACATTGCCCCTTTTGTCCCTGGGCCCTGCCTCTTAATGTTGAAACTGAACTACACCTGCAAAGAACACATATGAAGGATAACAATGTTTGTGCTGTTTGGACTGTTTGTCCAACATAAGGCCCAAGGATAGAGAAAAGTACAATGTAAATGAAAAATATCCCCCTGTTGCCCCTTCCATGTTTTCTTTAGTATTTATTTATTTATTGATTTATAGTAAACATCAGGGTAAGCGTGACACTAACATGTTTGTTTGGTCTGAGCTTTCACTGGCGTGTACTATATTTAGGCTTGCTACTTTTCGATATTAATCGGTAAAGCTTGTTAAATGTCGAATTCCCAAAAAATGAGTTTGACTGAAATACATTTATATAGGATAAACGTCGGTAAAACCACTCGCTGTTTTTTATTTTCTTTTCTATTTTATTTTCTATCCCGTCTCCGTTCCACTCTGAATGGCTAAGGGTCGTTGTCAGTCATCTCGGTGATCTGTTAGTATAGTTTCACTGTCACTGTCATTTCACCCAGTTCTGACAGATCTCATTGACTGAAGCAGCGCCAGAATGCTCTCATTCGTTTAAATGACTGTCAATCATCAAGACCTGTACCGACTGCGCACTTTCATTTGCCAGCTCAAGCGCCTGTCATTCAAAGCGCCTACTTCTGAAATTAGCGGGTTAAGGTGTAGGTAGGCGTTTGCTAGATATACGGTGACAATTACTAGTTTGATTTAAAAATGGGGCGCAAGAGGAAAACACTTAATGAGTATTGTGCACAATCCCTTGACCGACGTCTCCGCAGCGGGATGAAGCGGCCCGTCTGTCTTACCTTCCAGTGACTCGACCAGCTGTGCTGAAGAATAAGTGCAAGTTAGTTCTGTTCAACTATTTAATGTTTTGTTCTGTGCATATTATTTTTACTCGTAAATTTATGCTATAAAAGTATGTGTAATACACTTTTATATGCTGCGTTTTCTACGGTTTATTTGAGACAATTTTTTAATTTGTGTAGGATCTTTATCTTTACAAGGTATAGCTCTGCTGTGACCAAACGTTATTTCAATTAGAATGTTGGTAACCATGGTTTTATTGCATGTTGAATATGATAAAGGGGCTTCGCTAAATGAAACTTTTCTCAATTATTATTATTATTGTTGTTATTATTATTATTATTATTATTATTATTATTATTATTATTATTATTATTATTATTATTATATTATTTTATTTATTTATTTATTTTTATATAAAGCATAACGGTCGATTTTCACCCATTCTCTGCTTAAATTGAAAAGTAAAGATCGAAAAAAAAAAAACCTGTTAAATTCTTTCTAAAATAAACATCAATATTAATCGTCGATTTTGGCAAAAAAACAAAAATCGAATAGTAGTAAATCTAGCTATATTGTTGCTAGTCAGGGCAACAACATCATCTACAATAGGTGTTGAAAACTCTCACTCAATGAGCCTGCAGTGAATGTCAGAGAGTGAATTAACTGGATCTACACAGAGAAAAGCTGCAAAAATATGTGACCCCTGCTATGCAGATCTTATTTTCAAGAACCACCATTGCTAATTAATGGACTAAAACTAATTTCTGGATTGAATTAAACATGAATTCATAAATTAAACATGGGTGTTCCATCAAGGTAAAGTATATAAACAGAGAGAAAAATACTTCAAACATTATGACCGAGGCTGCTATTCAGAGGTAATACATTACATACCACACTTCACTTAACCCCAGCCGCCAAGTAATTTGCTACCTGTACTGTTGCCAGTAGGTTTCTCCAGTGTAGTGTACACTGAGCAAGATTGCTTCAGCAGACAAAAGGTAATTCGCACTAATGAAGCCCCATTCCTTCCATTACACTAAATCATCTCATTCTGGCGTTGGTCACTGCCAGTGCACATTTCTAAGTGCTAAGAGGAATGTCATTTAAATAATATAAACATGAAGTAAAACTACTGTAATTTTATAATATATGAACTATCTGTAAATTACTTTGACAAAAACATATATGGTCTAAAAAATAGTTTATTACAGACTGATCTCCGTGCTGATCCAATTTAATCAATCCAAAAATTATTCTTTACTGTTTTGTTTGCTTATCGGTTTCCATGGTTGCTGAATCATTTACCCTCCAGCCTAAAACCCAATTTTTTAAATCTTAAAAGCTGTAATTTCTTTATTTGCGGCTGCTGATAAAATATACTGTTTTTTTACAATGTGAAAAACCCTCTTACTCTTATGTGTTTATTGCTTTATTTTATCACACATAATATAATTACCATTATGTGTTGAATGTTAAAGTGTTATCTAGAGAAGTACCCAGTTTGTAAATGAGCTGGTCCTTTACAGTTCCTGCTATTGGTTCTTTGCAGTCTACCCCAAAGGGAGTACATTGCTGCAAGGTGCTTGTGGACAGAGCAGGGGTATTAACCTCTAGTTCCCTGCTGCTTCATGAATATTCACTTGTTAAACCCCTTTGTACTCTTTGGAAATGACCACTGACTACTAACCCTGTAAAAGAAAAAACAAAATAGTCAAAAGAAATCTGCTTTAATATTCACCTCCTCTGTTTCATTGCCTGCAAGCCAGATTTTTTTTTTTTTCCAAGTCCCCGTGTCAAATTAATTAAGACCACAATGGTAAAGCCTTGTTAAAAAAAATAGGTAGAGGGGGAGATAAAGGAATAATGGTGAAGAAGACAGCTTTGTTTCTAAATTATTTTATTTCTATACAACGCAAAGTTCACCAGCACAACAGGGCCCCTCAGGGATCTTGTGCATGTACAACATCAATTAAATCCAATACAAATGCAAAACTGACTCGCGGAGAGGCAGAGAACAAGCTTTGGTGAAAGGGGCTATCATTGTTGCAAAACACATTTGTGTCAAGAGACTTAGGCTTTCATTTTTCCCTCCAAGATGGAGATCCTTAATGGTCACTGATCTCTGCAGGCTAGGGTTTTTCTCCAAGTGGGGAACATTCAGCAGGTTATTTCTTTTAAATGGTTATTGTAATTATTTTAGAAAACTATTCCGAAGGATGAATGGAGAGGTCTCTTGGTGGCTTTTAATTGTCTGTTTGCGTTCATATATCTTGTACCATCGATTGCATATACACCACCCACTCGATATATCGCGGGTGTCGGGGTCCAGTACAAATCTCTATATATCGAGGACCGCGATACATCGAGAGACCCATAGAAAAACAAATAGGCTAATAACAAATACTGTACAACCTCTCCCTCGTTTTAATCGGGGGCGTCGGGGTTCAATATAAGTCCTCTACACAACCCGCTTTTTCTCATTTTCCGTGTAAAAAGCAGCACACCATTTTAATTCATACTGATGAGGGTAATTGCTTCTCATCAACTTAAGTCTCAATTAATTTCATGAATCTTCCACTCCTTTCTCAAATGCCCAAACCACTGCATTGAAAGAATCCATTCTCATTACATAGAGGCTTGTTGCTATGGAGCTGACGTCACTGCCTTGTGACTTTTGCTAGTGCATGGCTTAAAAAACGCTTCAGCAAGTAGATATTTAATTTGCTTTGTGTTATTGTGCACTGCGTGTGTATATGATAACAGTACGATATTATTGGCTTTGTTTTTAATTGTTCTGTATATTTTAGTTTGTGATGTGCAGTACAAAATAAAATGAACAGTAATTCTAAGTGAAATTGTCTATGTATAGTGCAGCTAAGGCATGTGCAGTTAGACTGTAAAAATGGGGAGCCAACTCCAGGACCGCGATGTATCCGAATCTGCAGTATAGCGAAGGGCGATATAACGAGGGGTGGGTGTAATTAATATATAATATACATTTTTTCTTTGAAGATTTCTCCATTGCTTATCTCTCTGATCTTCAGCCATTTGATGTTGTTGAAATTCTTTTATATATATATATATATATATATATATGGGATGTTTGCAGGTAGCAATTTTTTTTTCTATGCCTGATTCTTTCCCTCTGTCCCCCTGTAGATCTGAATCCGATGCCAACAGAGGAGATTGTGCAGATGTTCAACGAGCTGCGCAGTGACCTGGTGCTGGTTTACGAGTTAAAGCAGGCCCACGGCAACTGCGAGTACGAGCAACAGATGCTGAGGCACCGCTATGATGCGCTGGTCAAGGCGGGCGGGGCCAGCACAGCCACGGGGGATAGCCTCGGGGCTGATGGACAGCTGGGGGTGGGGCCTGATGACATCAAGGGGGAGGGGAAAGATCAAATAATCGATGTGGTGGGGGCGCCGCTGACGCCAAATTCGGTGAGTGTGTAAAAATACCTCCAAATACCTGCTTCGGAAGGCAGGAACCCTATTGCTGAATATGTACTACATACATACATAGATCAGACATAATTAGGCACAATACACTAGGAAAGTATTGACGTTACTTCTTTCTTACAAACCTGTTGTAAAGCACTGTATGATTTTATGCTGCTGTGTTTTAGTGTTTAATGAAAATTAACCGTAAATATTAAAGACTTTAATAGTGCTAAATTTAGAAATACTAAAATAAACTTCAATGATAAATGTTTTGCTCATTTTCTATTTTATTGAAAATCAAGCATTGATACAAAATCATGTTGAAAGTTAATGGTGAATAGTGGCTGACAGCCAATGTGTAGAACGCCCTGTGGTGATATAACATTTGTTTTATTGGAAGTTTGGAATGGTTATCAATTGTGTAACCAATTCATCTGTATCGGTTTTAAAAACTGTTCTGAAATTCAGACTTAAACACTTCTTGAAATCTCATTATTTTATTGGGATAATTTTCAAATTTGTACTGGATTAATGTGAGTGGGTTTAGAGAAACCGTACATCTTTAGTAACAGTGAATGAAGCTGGTGGTAAGGTACTTAAATAAAATCAAAAATCTAAATGTTTTCCTTGAGTGCAATCTGGAGGACAAAATAGATTATGCTTTCACTCAGCTTTTCATAACAAACCCGTTTTATGTGTTGGTCATAAATTTGCTTTCATTTTATATCAACTGTAAAAAAAGGGGTTTATATAAATGCATTTTATTTACTTCTGTGCCAATATTTCAGACTTGTATTGCAGTATGAGATGATTTTGTTAAAGGTGTTGTTTTATTCAGAACTAGCTCATTTTTAGAAGGGCACAGTGTACTGGGGGATGTTCCGTCTCCATGCCATACAGGCTGGGTATTGCAGCTTGAAGTTCTTTGTTTCTGTAGCTGAAAGACCAAATCAAGAGACCTGATCCCACTTTCCAATTGCTTCCAAAGTCATCAAATGCCAGTAGGTTTGAGATGCCTCTAATACATTACTTTTGCAAATTGAACCACCTGGGGTTCCTGGCTTTACAGCCAGGCTCAGTGACATCCAAGAATTAAAAGCCAAGTCTTTGCACGGGTGACATATGTGAATGAAACATAATAAAGGTAATTTACAGCAAGGCAAATTCCATAGCTAAAGGGTTCCTATGTTAAATACCGCACTGACCTTTACTGGCTGATTGCACAAAGATGACACAATTAGATCAGTCCAGAGAGAGAAAGGTCAAGCGCATTCACAGTTGTGGCCATTTTACTCTTACCTGGAAAGATTGTTTATAAACGCATCCTAAATTCCCCCTTGGGTGAGGAAGGGGAACGAGTTAGCTTTTCTGTCCACGACTGCTTCTTTGTACCAGAAGGGACCTCAAAATGGCAAGATGTGGGACCATGTTTTTCTATGTTTTTTAAATCTTGTGTTTATTGTGCATTGTGTGTGTTTTTAAAAAATATATATAGATCAGTGTGCAATTAATAGTATTCTTTTTTTATGTATAAATAGTTTTGTGAAATCAGGGAAATTGATAAGAAAAGATAAATAAATGAAATCTATTCTTTTTTTTCTCAGCGGAAAAGAAGAGAATCAGCTTCCAGTTCCTCCTCCATAAAGAAAGCCAAGAAACTGTGATTCAGATTTTTATTTGGGGAGGATCAGGCGGATCCAGGGGCAGGAACCACACAGGTTGTGGCTAAAGCATTGAAACCCATGACCCCCAGTTTTCTTGCAGCTGTGTTGGGGCACCCCATCCACCAAGAAGAGGGCAAGGTGAGGGACACAGTGATACCCCACTGGGGAGCCAGCTGCTGCCCCACCCGCCCGCCTGCCTCCAACCTGAGACGAGGAGCTGACCAGGACTCATGACTCTGCAGAAACGGACACTGTCTGCACTTCCTAAATCGATCAAACCAGGAGAGCAGCGGCAAAGAGACTTAAAAGCCAGATGTGCACTGACTGACACAGTTGTCTATTCTTTTTCCATTCACACATGAAGTGTAGCCAACATGGAAGCCTATCGCAACATCCCTTTTTTCTTTTTTAAAACAGCAAATAGGCTAACTAAATGGTCAAGTTTGCAGGTGATATAGATATTTGTAGCTATTTATTTGGGCCCACCTTCTATTGCAGCGGTCCACATACCCTCCTGGAGCAGCTATGGGTTTACCGCACTCTGTTGGTTCTAGATTTAGGATCATATTTTTATATGGTGTACACATTATTTAACCATAAACTAAACTAGTTTCACAACTATTGTTAAGACCAGGATGTGACTCTGTCTGCAAGTGCGTGGTTTATGTAGGATTCAGTATGTTCACTTATGTCCAGACAAAACTACCTCCTGTTAAATCTACACATTTACTTGTTTTTTACAACCCTACCCCCCCTTGCATATTAACGTGTCCATTCTTTCTCCAGCTCTGTTGTTGGAGGAACTGTCATGTGAAGGGATTCTTAATCTGCTTTTGGGGGGGGGGGGGGGGATTTCTAAATAAATGTGTGTGGCTGTATAAATCAACATTATTTTTCTTACTGATGGCTTTTTTTTTTTTTTTTTTTTTGAGCTAGTAAATATAGGATTATACATGAGAGGGCACTAAGAACTTGCAGAATACGTGGAATTCAAGATACTGTTCGTCCACAGACAGGAAATAAGTAACTGGAATGGCTTTTGTGCATAATGTCCCAACAAGCATTTTGCTTCCATATATTCAGAGAGTAGATTGTGACCAATGTGGAATTTACTATACTCAATAACAAAAGCCTGGTGTACACTTTAGTTCATGCTGTAAGTTTGTAGAACCTGGGGGACAATCCATTTATAGAAAGCAAAAGAAAATATTTTACATTATGTGTATTGAATTCTTCTGGTTTCCTGTACAGTAGCCTTGTGTGAAGTCTGCTCTTCAGTGGCGTGCTGAAAACAATATTTTGACTAAAGTTTGGCACCCCAGAGGAAGTATGTGCTACGCAGAAATACATTTCAGCCGTAATGTTTACTTTTGTACCTAACTGATTTTTTGTGTGTGTACATTTCCCTTCAAAATACCAAAAAAAAAAAAAAAAAATGTGCTGATTAATTGGGTTTATTTCCTTACTATCTGCCACTTGGGGTTAAAAAGACGAGGGAGAGCTGGAGGGGGGAGCGCACAGTTTGTCATGTCTCAATGGTGCCGATGCTCTTGCTGTCAGTGTTTTTACTGCCTGCAGCCATTAAGGCCCTGACATGGTTAATGCTGATTGCGCGGCGCACTGCGAGGGGGCTGACACTAACGGCTCGGTGAGTGACGGAGATGATGTTAATGAGCTCTGTGAATTACTTCATTTGGGGCCCTTGTTTACGGCACGGCGGCGCGTGGAGCTGCACTAAACCCGCCCCGGTGATAAAACATCCAGGGGACATTATCGTTAACATCAGTGCGAGGGAAGAACTGCTGCACGTTGATTTGAAAGGGTGAAGAATTGTTAGCTTGGTAACTCTTGAGGAGAACTACTGTACATGGGAGCTTACAAATCAAGACAGTTTTATGTGTTTTTTTGTTACTGCTTTCACTGTTTAAAAAACAAAGTATGTAAATTAGACTTCCTTACTAAAGCAGTTTTAGCCATACAATTAGATGCCCCTAGGTTCTGGTTTGACTAGTTAGCTAGAAGTAAAGCATGGCATGGCAAAACTGCTATGCAATGGTAGTCTTTATTCTCAATGGTATGTAGAAGTTTTCATCTCCAGACGGCAGTTTGATTCCTGCACTTGTTACTAGTCGTCATTTATTTTCATCTGCTAACTGGAGTCTGTTGTGTTGTGAAGTGAGTTCTGTTGAATGTCAGCCCTGTCACTGAAGCATGCCAATGATTAGATGGTGCCTGGAGACTGGACATGGAGGATCCTATCTATTCTGTATGCGTAGAAATGAGACTATTTCAAGGCATACAAACTAAAGTTTTTAAATTGGGTAGATATTATTCTGATACAAAAAAAAGACTAAATACTGTATCTTATAGGCTACATAGGGTATGAAGCCATGGCAATGAATGATGGCACCAGCTCTAGCAGTACATAAGGGGACACAGCATCTTGCTGGACTCCTATCATTGTGCTTCATTAAAATGCTAGACAGGTTTTTTTTTTTTTTTTTCTTCATCTGCATTCTTTCTGGCCATTGTGAAGTGACCAGTCTCTTGAAAATTTCTAATTGCAAGTCAATTATGTCATTGAGCCCATTTTGATATTCATTTCTATGCAAATGAGCACTGCAAAAAAAAAAAAAAAAAAAATTAACCATTGCAAATGGAAACAATTTTTTATCGTTCTTAATCAGTTATATTAAACATAAGGCCTGCTTTTGACTAAGAATTTTGCAATTTCTGGTTATATTGATACCTAATCATAGTAGAGTATAAAACTATTGATGCAATCGTTTTTATACTGTTGTTTTGATAACATAATCGGTAGTTTGTATTTGTTGAAAGGGAATTCAGTTTCTGATTTGTAATATGTGTTATACCAGTTAGTCATGAGCACCTTTCACTGTACAACAGGGAAAATAAATAATTACTCATTTTGATAAAGTACCATTTTTGAGTTAATCATTTTAGTTTGTATTCCATTTTATATAGCCCACAACAGGTACTTGTTTTGAAGTTTTTTTAGGAAACTTTTACCAGTATACCACTGATTTTAGCAACCCAGAAAAACATACGTAATAACAAACGGGTATCGATATTGTAGTAACAGTTTAAAATTGAACAGCATAGCAGTTCAAACTATTCCAAGATTCACCCTTATTAATGCAACAGTAAAACCCGGAATGGCTCAAACTGCTATGCATCAGTACATGTGGTAATACAATATGAATGAAAAAGTTATGCATACCTACCTTCAACTTAATTCAAGTAATACATTTAAAATGGCAATTACATCCACAAAGTACTACCGATGTTGTCCTTGCTTAATTTGAAAAAAAAAAAAAAATGGTGAACTGTCAGGAATACATGTAAAACTTTCTCTAGCATATAGTTTAACATTTAGGAAGTGCTTTTGAGTATGTATTTAGTTTACGACGCAAATCCACAGGTTGGTATTTAAGAGGCAGAGGCCATTCATGTATTCAAGGCCAGGATTTCAACAATACAGAGCACAGCTGTTCGTTCTGCTGTTCCAAGCCATTGTTCCTGGATGGAGTTTTTTGTGCTGCCATCAAGGCAGTTCCAAGGGACGCTTTCATGCCAGAGCCACCTCCTTTCCTCCAGGCTATTGGAAATCCTGATAAACTGGCCAAAACAAGCTGTGAAACGACGTGCATCAGCAGGCCCCCGTGCCGTCTGGACCTGAAGATCACTCCTTCAACACACTGCCTCAGGTTTCCACCCGGCTGTCTCCTGAAGGCCTCCAAGACAAAGCAGGGTCCTTCTCTGCTGTCTCACCTTTGACCCAACCCCCTTCGTGTCATAGTGGTCAGTACAATTCACAATCATCAAACGTCTTTATAGTTCATTTAATGAAGTGTCTGGTATACAGTACAATGAATTGCTAATGTACTGAAAGTGAAGCATATGATAAATACATATATTTTACTAAAATATGCCATCTTCTCCACCTGATGAAATAAGGTTTAAGCACAGCACAATACAATAAATAGGCTTAAATGATGTGGCTTGCATGCAAACTTGTACCAATCAGTGCCTCATCTTATTAAAGTCTAAACAGAGATGTACCCCATTTAGAGACCATGAAAAAAAGTTGCTCATTCAATCCTGTGTAATTCTTAAATACATCTCTTTAAAATAAATAAATAAATAAATAAATAAATAAAAATATAGCATCTGAAAAACAAAAAAAAAAGATTTTCCTCTTGGAGCAGTCTCTTGGATAGGACAGAAATTGCCATCTCTAAGTAAGATTTAGTAGCATTTGGCTGCTTGAGCCATCAATAAAATAACCCCTTCTTAAGAAACTGTTAAACAGAGGCAAATTATTTATTTTTTCTTAAATATTTTAGACCAATTGCATTTCTTTCTATTCCATGTTATTTCTCATAAAGGACAGTCAGGCCAATTTGTGCTGAAAACGCTCAAGCTTCCCCCCTCACCCATCAACCCCTGAAGAAGATTTAAAACGAAAAGGCAGCAAGACTAAGAGCGAGAAGGATATAGATAGCAAAGCTTATTTTCCTACCATCAAGTCCTTAATGATTATCAAGCTCCATTTTATTAGCGCACAGCAGAGCAGTGCTAAAGGAGCCGGGTTTTAAATTAGCTGCCAGCGCTGGCATCAATAACTGAGAAAATCTACTGACATTGTGAAGTCTGCCACCCATCAGCAGTTAATGAATGGATGAAGTTAAGACAATTTTTAGTAAATTCATTACTGTATTGGACTTGACAGGACAGATTAATAATTGGTTTGTCAGACTTTTTTTTTCCCCAAAATGATTAATATACCTATTGATTAGGGGCCCATAAGTGTTGAGATAAATATTGAGTAAAAATGCATGCACGAGCAGGAGGACTCTAAAATCAAATGGCCACTTCTGAAGCTACCAGCGGTCGCTGACACAGGCAGGCAGACCGCCCGGGTGCCACAATTAAGGAGACTGTCACTATATTTGTAATTAAGATTTTCTGTTTCCTTTCTCTCTACTTCTTTGTAATGTGCGTTTACCTGAAAATGAAGAGTGACAGGATTAACGGTTGTTCATTTTTTGTTTACCTACACTTCACTGAAACAAAATCACCAGCAGTTAACCAAATGCTAAAGCAGACCTGAAAGAAATCAAATATATATATTTTTTGTATGCCCATAATACTTTTACCTCTCAACAGTCTTCAGAGTAAATATTTATTTACATGCATGCACTTCAAATAGGATTATTTTTAAATAGCACACATTGCCACCAGGTGGCTAATGTTGTACGTGTACGAAGGTGCTGAAACTCAAATTGGACTTTTATGAACACCTCTAGCTCTGGGGCTTCAAGTCCACTGTACCCACTTCTCTTTATTTATTAATCTGTTCTCTTATTCTTCTGTCTTAGAGGCTACAGCCTTGTCTTCATATCACTGTTAAACTTTCCTGCACTGCGCAATGAAAACACTCGCACACAGAACAAAAAGCTGCAAGATGCTAAATGACAGTAGCATCCACAGTCAGTCAAATGCAACCATTCCTTTCTAATGCATTCCTAATAGCAGGGCTTACTAACCAGAGTTCTGTGTTTTGGGTTTGATGTGTTGTGCTGTGTCTGTGTAGAAGATTTTCAAGGAAGTCAAGTAGTAAGTAAAAAGGGTGATGCCAGTTGACTTGAGTTTGTACCAACTTCAGTTCTGTCTTCCCCTTGAGCCAGGGAGAAAAGTGTGTGTCGCTAGAATCCGAGACTAACAAATACAAAAGGCATGGCTCCTACTTTCTCAGACTTGGTACAAGTCCTCCTCATTCTCATACTTGGTACGACTGAGTGAGGTATCTCTTTTAAAACATAAATACTGTACCTTCAATGTGACTGTGACGACTTTACACAAAAGCTGATAGTTGGCAGTAAAAAAAGTTAAAAGAATGAAAAAAAGACTTTAGTTTTAACTTGAATTTTACTTCTTTTTCATCCCACTTTAACATTAAATACATAAAAATAAAACTTGCCCTAAAAAATGAAACACATTTATGTTTTATTTATTTTATTTTATTTTTTAACATCATTCTAACAACAATTGTAAATTGAGTCATCTTCTCCGGATTCCTTTAGGTCTCAATCCTGGGTGAAGTCTGCTTGAAAACAAAGCCTCGACGGGCCATCTCCCTCATGATGTTAGCGATGTTTCGGCAATCATCTGTCGAGAAAAAGAGAGTGGCTGAAAAGTACAATCCAATCCCAGTGTCCTTCGTTAGTGATTTTAGTCACAAATGTGATTTTTCTATTTTTACTTTTTAAAGGTTTGTTTAAATCGTTTCTTCACAATGGTGACATTGAATCATTGTGATATTAACATATAACTTTTTTTCAGGTCACACCCTTTCTTGTTAGCTTAAGGTGGAGCAGAGGGAGACTGTTAGGAAAGTGTGCCAGCAGCACATTTCAGAAACATTAAGACACTGAAACCTTTAACTATGTAATGATTAGGAAAGTAGTAAATACTTTTATAAACATTGGAAGTAGGCATCAAAGTAATCAAACCTATAAGTGTTTCAATTGCTATAGCACGCTGTGGCTCTAAAATGAAAGAGAGACAGAAAATTGGCCTTTGTAAGAAAAGGGACAATGCAGCCTATAAAAGCTCTGTTCTGTAAAAAAAAAAAAAAAAGCTGAACACAGGTAAAATTGATTCCCGGTGTCTATATTTCATGTTGAAAATTGGCTCGTAAATCCAATGTTTTTGATCTATGAGGGCCGTCGTCTTAAGAAAAAACCTTAGTAAATGTGTAATTTCTCCCTTGACGGAACACATGCGAAAGGCGATCCTTCTTATTCCTCTCTCACTTTCACTCTGTTTATCTCTCTCTCTCTCTCTCTCTTCTCGCCTGTTCTGCGGACAGCTTCGTTCTTGTCGGATTACTAACCCCCCCCTCTCTCTTTCTTTTCATGCTCCTTGATGTCTCCATTTCATTACAGCACACCCATTTATCAACCTGTTACCATAAGGGTGACTTTGCCCATACACAGTTTTTTGGGGGTGGACTCTTTGTACCACACTTTTAGGGTTATCATTTGAGAAGTGAGGAGGGCTGCATGCAGACAGGATAAAAAAAAAAATTACTGCTTAGGTATTAATAAAAAAAAGAAAGTCAAAATAAATGGGCCGGCCAGGGGAGCATTGCATTGCTACTGATGTGTAAATGATAAAGATGCCCCAACATCTATCTACAGCTACTGTATAAAGAAAAAAAGGGGAAAAATGGTAGAGCGTTTTATAATCAAGAGGTGGCGATAATAATGTGAAATTAGTTCTCTCTATCAAAGGCAGGGGAGGGAGGCCTTTTAATCATGGTTTAAAGGGTGTGAATGCTGTTTATCATAATTGAACTGTATCCGGGCTAATTGTAGCCATAATTCACTGTCTGGGAGACGCCCGGCGACGGATGCGGGTTGCTGGAGCGGCGGTTTGATTAAACGGAGATAAAGTTAAGACAGGATGTCTCTGCTGGGAGGTAGAAGGAGACAGGTACTAAGTGATACAGAGGGGCTTTCGATCTTTCTGCTAAATAGTATGGATTCCTCCTTAGTTCAATCACAGCTGGGGGTAGCTGGAGACATGCTTGCTGCGTGCTTTGTGGAACTCTTTCTTTCACACTTCCCTTAGATGGCATTTAATTCTTAGCCCGGGTACTGAAATGTCCAGTTGTCCATTCCTAATCTGATCGCACTTTAGAGTACTGTAATTTGTCAAGTGTTATTTAATCTGTAGTATTTTGTATTTAATTGTATCCTGATGTAACTATTACTGACACTGTTATCTGCTCCATTATTGAATTGTATTTTGTCATATATTTGTACTTGCTAGAACCGAAGTCATTGTATTTTATCTTGCTCTTAATTGTATTAATACTTGTATTGTGATTCTTGAAATGTATTTTTGTTTACGACTGTAAATCACCCTGGATAAGGGTGTCTGCTAAGAAATAAATAAATAAACAAATAAATAATAATAATAATAATAAATTCCAGTGAAACAGCTGTATTCAAAAGTTATTTTCTTTTAATGAAACTTATTTCAAAGTTACCTAACTCACACATATATAATATAATATATTTAAAACAGATATTCATAAGTTATTGCTATCATATTCCATAGCCATATAAAACTGCGGTCATTATTTAAAATGTTACTAACATTTCCAGTGGCTACTTGTACTCCAAACAACCTGAAATCAGTGATAAGGCCTAAGAAGCTAATGTCTGCTATTTACCCCATGGGTGTTCCACATTTACATTTCATGGTTAAAAAAAGGAGACGAAAAATGACTACTATGTAGTATTAAAATGTTAATATTACAGCTTGAATTGTTATGTTAACAGTACAACTAACGACTGACCGCTCCTTTGGAATTACAGTTAAAAAGGTAGGGAATTATCAAGCAAACGTGTATTTTATTGGTACAACCGACAGCTTTTTTGCATATACAACTGAAGGGTTCCCTGCTTAAAACAGTTAATTTATGTTGTACTCGAAGGTGCTGAGCTGTAGTCCCCCATGACTGCTCTATTACAGTAGCTAGTCTCCATTATCTAAATTGGGCAGTTACAGTAGAAAGTGGGTTTCATATTATTATTCTTTTAACTCAGGGCTCCTCAAACTCGGTCCTGGGGACCCCCTGTGTCTGCTGGTTTTCATTCCAACCAAGCTCTCAGTTACTTAACTAGACCCTTAATTGAACTGATAATTTGCTTAATTATACTTTTTTACTTGTTTTCAGCTCTTAAACAGTTACATATTTCAAGTTAGCTATAACATTTGACAAGTAACTTGAACTGTTTAAGAGCTGCAAACAAGTAAAAAGGTCTAATTAAGCAAATTATTAGTTCAATTAAGGGTCTAGTTAAGTAATTGAGAGCTTGGTTGGAATGAAAACCAGCAGACACAGGGGGTCCCCAGGACCGAGTTTGAGAAGCCCAGTTTTAACTGAATAAATCGAACGGTCTTCTTAACCCCGTATACGTAATGTTTATGAACAGTTTCACTTGAAAATGAACACATTTTTATTCGCATTTCCTATTGAAATCTGCAAGGGTGACTCGTGTCTGACATGCTTTTCTTTGCAGGAGCCGGCCATCAATTTAAGGGAAATAATTTAGCTTTAGAACCCTGAGATGTTTAAGATTTATTAATAAACATTACGGAATGTATTAATCATTAATAAAGCACGAGTAATATGAACTAGCAACTGTTATAAATGATTGATCGTATGCCATTAATAGTTCTAAAAAGCAAATATCTTACTGAGCCTGAATTAAACTACTAAATGACACCTAAAGTAAGCAATTATTATTGTCAGTTGTTCAATTTAATTTTATTAACAAAGCAAAAGCTGTTGTTATCGACATACATCCATTTGCACAAAAAAAAAAAAAACACCACAAATATCTACCTAAGAAAACCAAATTAAAGCTATGAAAGGTTTGCTATAATTTCTACTTAGGCATACTTAATTTTGATCTGATCTTCTACATTACAATCTTTGCATTTGTTTTTTCTCTGTCCTGGGCAGTTAAGTACAGTAATTTAGTTCTGTGTAAGTCTCTATTGAGTCCACAGCTCCTATTCCTATTAAACAGCAACAAGGCCCCCTGGTACTCTGCAGGCAGAATGAATCACTGGAGTGCTGGTCCTCTGTAGCAGCTCTGCTATAATAACCTAATGAAGAAGAATAGTGAGCTGGGGCTCATTTCCACATGAAAACAAGCCCAACTCTGCTGCAGGAATCTACTCCCCATTCTTCTAAAGATCATGCTGCTTTTTATTTCCTTGCCGGTAATCAGGACTGTCTTTAAAACTGCTTCTCTCTTTTCTGGCTGAAAAAAATAGGTCACCTAGAAGGAAAAACTTTTAATTAAACTTCCAGCTTTCCGAGTCGCCTGGAACCCACTGGCGCTGTGCGGGGAGGTTAGAGGAATTCCGAAAGCCTGTGTCCCAGAGAACCAGCTCCAACCACCCCCAAGCAGGTACAAGAGGGAAGTTATTTTAGTACATTTTAGCTAATGGACGAGGTTATGTCCCCAATAACTGTCAATGGATTGAAACGTGCTCCCCAAAGCCCATGCTCCTTGCAAGGGTATGTTCTCTTATTAGGAAGTCTACTGAAACTCTGCAAGCACACAGGGGGAGATGATGAGATCGGGACAGGAGTTCCCAGGGGGTGGCGCACAATTGGCAGAGCGCTTAGGTTGGCCAGGGTGTCCTCGGCCTGCCTGAAAGTGGCCCAGAGCTGTGTGGTCCTCCGACGCTGTAGCTCTGAAGGTAGCTGCATGGCGGGCCTGCAGAGTGAAAAGAAGCGGACGGCTGACGGCACACGTTTCGGAGGACGCGTGTGTTCATCTTCATCTTCCGAGTCAGCGCGGGAGTTGCAGTGGTGAGCCAGACTTACGAATTGGGCATTTCAAATTGGGGAGAAAATGGGGTAAAATACAACTGGCGATTCCAAATTTAAAATAAATAAATACAACAAATCTTGTGAAAATCACTACTCACGATGCAATATCAAAAACTATAACTTTCTAAAAAGGTCGGTTACAAGTTTTACCAGAAAATAAATCCTTGAATCCAAAATAAATAAAAAAATCAGGTAATTACTCATTGACTGGATCTATAATATATAATTTCTCATAAAAAGGAGACAATAGTACGCTACTGCAGCCAGCAGACAGCCTGCTCCCCACTTCCGAAATCACACGTCTGAACTAAACTCATGAACAGGGAAAGATACCACAACTCGCATTAACACATTAACTGTATTATTATGTACAGTATTAAAGAGATACATATAGAGCTGCATATATTCCCAAACAGCATGTCAGCCGAGCAAAAGTGGTTGCAAAAAAAAATATTTCAGCTGGTGAACATAGGACAATGGTCGGTTTTCTATTAAAAAAAATAATTTGAGAAATGTTATCCATTTGATTGATAAAGACTGTTAAAAGTACTAACGAGCTAATGAATGTAATTTGCTGCATTTTTCTTTTAATGCAGTTCATTTCCCTATAGAGCCTATGCATGCCTCAGAGTGTTGGTTATGGAAACCAGTGACCTCACTGGGAAAGCTCTATGTATCTAACTTTTCAACCAAAGCATTTAAGTCCCATTGAAAAGTTCAGGCAGGTTGTGAAAGGCTGTTCTGTCTGAATGCAAGCAATAGGCAGGCAGAGCCCAAGAGCTGCAGTAACACACAGGCCTGCCTCACTATTCTAGATAAATGAAGGCAATCCCTGCAAAGCATCAACAATCCTATTAAACGTGCTCCATAAAGATGTCTGGTCAGGGGCTGTTGTCATAACTCACTTTATAACATTGATTTTAATCATCTGAAATGTAAACACGCGTACTATCATTATCAATACAGAAAATAACTTCTTAATATGCAATTACAGCCTGGCATTGATTTTTCAATGTAATCATCCCCTATTGATTTAATAACGCCGATACAGGCAGGCTCGTGGGACATAAGAAAAAATAGATTTCATACATTTCAAAGATAACCGAACAGCTCCTTTTTTTTTTTTTTTTTTTTTATATATATAAAAAAGGCATCATGTGATCTCTGTTTAGGGGACTATTAACAACGGAGGGCCACTAAATCAAGCTGTCCGCACCTCATCAGACAGCAGCTTCATACAGGCGGCTGCAGCTCATTCAGTTCTGCGCTAACGCACAGAGTGGGGGTGTTTTGTGTACCCAGTCCTCCACTTCAGGTAGGAGAGAGACACTTGTGCGGTTACTGGCTTCCCCACAGCTTTTACATTTGGAACCACACCTGCTCATTGAGAGTGGAGCTTTAGGCAGTGACAATGCAGTGTTGGATTCCTCTGGGTGGCTAGTGCTGGGGACCATAATCCAAGTCACGGTGGAGAAACCTTTCTCCTTGACTGCTGTTACAGTGTGAAAAGAGATCAACAGAGAGACCGTATTCCAGTTTTTAAAAATGTTTTGGGCATTTTAATATAGTCAAGTGGTATTTACACTCAGTCCTGAGTAACACAAAGACCCAGTAAAAACAACTAAACACACAGCCAGGTAAATTAAACAGACTTACTGTACATCTGATGTACTAGCCCAGAGAGCTCCGGCAAGTTATTTGTGATCTGCACTCGTTACAGCAATATAAAGTGGTTACACTGACATTTTCCAGGGGAACTTTTTATTTTCTTTATCAAGATACAGTATAACATACCATTACTCCCACAACTCAAAAAAGAAGATCAGCATTGGGCACTACTCACAAAACTTGCACTTCATATAAAGAGTGTTTGAAAATGTTCCCTTAGGTTTGGGTGTGTATAAAGAATAATATACTATAAAGAATAAACTCCAAATCCCTCCTTACAAACAACAGAATCAGAAGAGTTTAATCAATATAATTTAGCCATATATAATTTGGATAAACATGAACTTTGCTGATCTGCCACCTTGTACTTCTCTTTTCGTTATTGTTATTATTATTATTTATTTCTTAGCAGACGCCCTTATCCAGGGCGACTTACAATTGTTACAAGATATCACATTATACATTATTTCACATTATACAGATATCACATTATTTTTACATACAATTACCCATTTATACAGTTGGGTTTTTACTGGAGCAATCTAGGTAAAGTACCTTGCTCAAGGGTACAACAGCAGTGTCCCCCACTGGGGATTGAACCCACAACCCTCCGGTCAAGAGTCCAGAGCCCTAACCACTACTCCACACTGCTGCCCGTTACAATTTTAAACTCTGCAAACCCCATCAAATTAAAGCATGGACAAATTAAAATGAACAGAACAGACCATACTAAAAGAACATCATTTTATTTGACCTGTGTGCAATAAGATCTAGAAAGTCACCAATACATTCAGTGTCAAAGCTCTTGAAGAAATGAACATTGCAATAAGAGACAATAGCATGCGGAGGTGCTGGTAGATTCTGTTCATGGATAATTATTGAGGCGCCACCGATACCCTGGTAGAGCGGGGAGGGTCATCTTGTCTTTATGCAGAGACAGGCTCCTGAAAAGCTGATGTGTTTTCTATGCACATTTTTCTTGTCAAGTTGACATGTTAAGTAGATTGATTTTCGTCTACATGGCTGGGTTATCAGATTACACCAGTGTCCAACACAAACATGTTACTTTATATTCAATAGGGCTCTAATGAGAACAAACTACCTTATGAAGAACTATGGATTTTCACTGTATGAAACAGAACCCTCATATTAAAATGAGGCTGCAATGTGGTCAGACTATACCATCAATCCTCATACCCCTGGAAAATTGCTTATCGCTGTGGTAATAATTACCAGCTTCAGATTTAAGGGTTACTCTGAGGTTACAGGACTTAGGCAAATAACCAAGGCATGTTGGCATTACTGTCAAAGTGAGATCTCCAGTATGAGGACCTCAGTATGGTTCTCTGCCTGTGAGGATTAAAAAGGTCCAGCTAATCTCCTTTTCAAAAGGACAGCAGTTCATTCAGTTACAGTTTAGAAATCCACACAACTACTAGATAATAGAATATTCAACAAACAATTCACCAAGCTAAAGAACAACAGAAACTCAACTATATTATATATATATATATATATATATATATATATATATATATATATATATATATATATATATATATATATGTATATATACACACACACACACATATATATATATATATATATATATATATATATATATATATATATATATATATATATATATATATATATATATATATATATATTTTCTGTGTACAGTGTGTGTATATTTATACACATACACACACTTGAACTGAGGCACCCAGTCAGGCAGAGCTCTGCTCTGTGGTTCTTTTCCATACAGGGAGATGTTCCATTATCTCCTCGCTGACACACTCCCGGCAGATCAGGCTGCTTTCTATCGACCCATCAGGAATCATAGAGCCATCAAAGCAGTAGGGCCGCTACAAATGTGTTCATTTGCAGAGTGTGGCGTGGCACCTGTGCTCTGGGGAGAGGGGGGTGGAGGGTGGGGGGGGGGGGGGGGGAGGAGACAGATCACTGCCAGGCCCCAGCCCAGCAGGTCCATATTTAAACTGTCCCTGTGTTTTATAGCCGAGGACATGAACCAGCGGCTGGGCGCCTGGGGTCCATATATCAGTGTTAAAATGGCAGATTACTGTTAATGAATAATATTTGTGTTCACTGTGTATGTCGGACAGAAGGAATAACCACAAAAATGCCCCCCTCCCTCTCTCTCTCTCTCTCTCTCTCTCTCTCTCTCTCTCTCTCTCTCTCTCTCTCTCTCTCTCTCTCACAGTCTCTCTCTATTTCAGTTTTTGTCTGTGCCTCTCTCTCCTCTCCTATTTTCTCCTTCACCACTTTTTATATTTTTTTATATTTGAAAAGGAAATTTCATTTAGTTCAGGGTGTTTAACTGTTCTTCATACCCCAACGGTCGCTTTGCCTTACAGGATCCGCGATATTTTAACGTGAATACGAGTGATAGCAGTTTTTATAGAATATGGGCTTACACTCATTTTGGCTTGTAAGTCTTCAGCAACAGTATCTCCTTCCAAAAGATCTTCTCTAATAAAAATATTTCTCTCTGTTTTTTTTGTTTTTTTTTTTAAAAGAAAACTCAACTACATTCAGTCCTTAAATGCCCCGTCTGTGTATTAATATTGTGTATAACATTCCAGTTTCAGAGGTTTCTATTTTGTTGTTCTATTCTCATATTGAGCTTGGGTGGTGCAGTGGAAATGGCCTTAGCTGGGACACTGGCGTTCTTCCTGTGGTTTGAATCTGACTGGTGTCCAAAAGTTGTAACTGCAGTTTTTTTGTCTGGGAATTTAGCTAAGCAAACAGTGCCACCAGGTGGTAAAATGTCATCACAACTACGGAAAGGCTAGTAAGGGAATAGGTTATATTTTCTTCATTCCCCGGATGGAAACATTAGGCTTCATCAACAACAGCAAAAGAACCTCAGTCCTCGGCAGTGTTATTAAAAAGCCTGCAGCAGAGGGCGCTGCTTTTCAGCGCTAGCTTGCTGCTTTCTTCCCCTTTCTCCCATGAGCAGGCAAAAGGCCCGGGGCAGCCCTTGGCAGCCCATCAATCCAGCAGCACACCAAGCCTCCTCAGGGGTGCTCTTTATTTAATGCTTCCCAGAGCCGGGGATGCAGGGACAGCCCGATCTATAGGAAGTGACAATACTCGGGCGCAATATGAAGAGTAAGTTACATCATTATCTGGAATTGCGTTAATGCTACTTACAGATAATTTCCTCATGAAAACAAAATGTATTATTGACTACTCCATGTCAGTGCTAGCCTCACCACTGGGCTGGCTAGGTCGTGAGGATTAAGGCCAGGTCAAGACTTTCTGGTTCATTACAGGTGACTAAACTGATTCCTAGTGCAAAGAGTTCTTTATCTGCTGTGAACATGCTGTGGGGTCAGGTAGGTGGGGTCAGGTAGGGGAGCTCAGGGTGTTGGCAATTGGATCGAATACCTTTCCCTTCCAGGTCACTGGCTCAATTGTAGTCAAGCTGGTGGTTGTTAAGGGTGTGCAGAGAATACCAAACATTGCCTTTTAAAAACACAGTTTCATTTTTTTCCACAGGATAGCGCTGAAACAATGCATCAACAAGTCTGTGACACCCATTAATGTACACTAGGTGGTTGTTTGTGTGTAACTTGTAATGAGTTCTGGTGGGTCTCAGGTAATTCCCAATCTGCCAGGACTCTATATATTACAATTCAGAATTCAGAACACTGAATATCAGCAGTGAGAATAAGGGGAAGCTGCCCATGCAGCTTAATAAAACAGTCCACCCGTACTGGTAAATCACGCAGATATGCTCACATCTGAAAGCTGTACTCAATGAGCACTACCAACTAGAGAGAATTGATGTATCTCCAGAACCAAAGTGCTTTTAAGTCTATTTTACAGGATCACATAGCTCCAGTATAGTATATCACTGTATATAATTGTTACTCCTCTGTAATTGTGTTGACTTTGCTGTTTAATTGCTTTGTCTGCCTACTGGGATGCCTTTCCAAGAAACAAGATGATTTAATCTCTCTTTTTATAGCCCCTTTTCTGGGCTTTTGTTATATACAGTACAATTGCTCATTTTCAAAAAATGTGCCATATACTTGGGAGTGTGCACAAAGCCAGAACCTGATTTCTGATATCTGAATAGAGGGCTTGAGACATGTAACTGCCAGCCAATCACCATACAGAGCGATGCATAGAGCTCTTTCGTTTAACTTTTTGGCAACTATGATTTTTTATTTTTTTACACACATAATGCACAAATAAGTTATTACAGGAAAATATGAAACATGTGACCAAGGTATAAACAAATGTGTTTTGTAAACAGTAACGTTTTGCCTCTGCTGGATCACTTAGTTGATCATTAAGTTTGTAATCCCCTTGGCAATATTATCTACCTCCATCCCGGTGTTCTGAATCCAGCACCTGTGTCCTAGTATCTAATGGACTGACTGCACAGTCTGGCACTGGAGCAGGATACATCTGCCTGATTAGCAGCTGATTAGTAATTTGGGAATCGCCCTGCTCAGATCCCGGAACCCAGCTTGCACCTGCTTCCTTCTCAACATTCTTTTGTTCCCAAAGAGGAAAGGTGGCTTCCTTTAATCATGCATTCCAGTGACTTGGTCTGCTAGCCTAGTGTGTTACACCATCAAATAGCAAGCTAACAGTGTGTTAGCTGGCTCTTACTTAAAGATGTTGGTTTCAGCTTAGGCAGTGCACTGGCATATTTTTTGATCCCACCTCTGAGCTGACCCGTTACTGTACATCAGTAAACACCCCATCGTGGAATGGCAGAAGAGGCTGTGCTGTTCACAGATAGCTGAGACCAGCTCCTACCGCCTCTGCAGTCAAACCCAAACAGAAATATGTGTCCGTACTGAACAGTTGACCTTTAGTGGGATTTCATATAAAACAAAAGATGATGATGTACTGCCAGGGCCTGCAACATAGCCACAGTCCAGCTATTTGATCCAACCAAGTTATTAAATTGAACCAAATAACCCCATGACCAGGTCCTAAGCCCTTAATCATTTATTATACTAATTTGACCTGAAATGGAACAGCACTCAGGACCAGAGTTTTTTTTTTCTACGGGTTACTATACAGTAGTATGGGATGTATACATCTGCCTGGTTATAATGCGCTATTATGATCTTGCAGTTGGAAATGACTAAACATTTAGGTCTTGGCACACCTAAAGCTTAATTAGGACCTTTCTTATTAAAGGGAAATGCGATTTTCAGTGTTGGTTAACTGTGGGCCAGACACTGTCCCTTAAGTATGTAGATCAAACGTCAATGATGACACACTCTTGAAAAATGTGCTTGTTTGTTTTTTATAAAGTGTGCTTACTTCCTAAAACACTGCTGAAACAGTTACAGGAACTGCCTCCTTTTTATGGATCAGTTAATCCTCACAGTAATATCTATGAAACCTTAATTAAACAGAAACTCGCAACAACACTGCTGCTTAATACAGTGTATGGTTATTGCTTTTTTTAACCCCTCCGGCACACAGTTGCTGACAAACTTGGGTAATGACTGCTAATTTGTGTGGACTAGTAAAAATGAACAGGGTTTATGCAAACATTCTCTGCTCTTTTTGTATTAATGCCAGTAACAGTTTGAAATAAAAAAAGAGGAATTACAAATCAAAGGTTTGACCTTATCCAGAGTGGAGTGGCTCTGTGTGCTGGGGTTTCTTTCCAGTGTGGTTAATATGGCTGGAATATCATCCCCATTTAGTAACTTGAAAACATTTAGGCAACATTCATAGGATAAGTAGGTTGCCATGAGATTTAAACACTGCATTAGACTGTGATCTGGTCAGTTGGGTTGGTCAGTTTTTGGATTGGAAACTTCCGAGGAATAGAAGGGCGGGCACGGAGGGTTAATGATACAGGTTTCCAGGCCTACACACTGGTATCAACTCATTTATCATACTGAACAAAATGTAAATTTGAGGAGGCCTAGAATGCCAGCCAATGCTATTGAAGCTTGTTAGGAAGGTAAGTGAATTCTATTGAATGAAACTTTTGTAGCTCTGTTGTTGGAGCCTTATGGTATCAATATATGCAAAAGATGTGTTTGTGACCTTATAAAGGGGTGAATGGAGGTTTTAAGGAGCTCTTCTGCCTTTTAGTATCACTGACTAACCTCACTTAGAACTGAAGGAGTGCTCAAGCCAGCCCATCACTAAAGGCCAATTTCATCTTTATTAGCTGAAGATTTCTCCCCAGTAATGTGCAGACTTTCAAATAATTAGTGTGTTTTACGTAATAATGAAATTATGGAAATAGAGAACAGTTATTCAAACAAGTCCACATTATCATATTTTTAAATATTTGACTTAATTACGCTTACAAATCGGGGAGACAAGAGCCGGAGACTTTTAAAAAAGCCTCATAAAGTCCTTATTAAGAGTGGGCTGAGATGGACCTAATGATGTGTTTGGAAATTAAGGCAATCAAACATTTAATGCAAGGCCCTCCTGTAGGCAAAAAGCATCGAAATGAGTCAATTAGACATCCATTATCCCCTGCGCTTGGAAACAAGTGGAGGCTGATCTGCATAGCGTGTTTGTCAAGAAAGCCGTCCACTTAAAAGCAGCTAATAAAATACTAAACTAGTTAACAACAAAGACCACTAAAAAGAAGTGCAATATGTTTGAGGAGGAGGGGGGGGGGGCATCTAGAAATGATTTAGCAATATCTGCATAAGGTTGCATCATAAATCAAAATAATCGAGTTAACATGTAAAACGGATTCCTCAATATTCCCTTAAATTAGGCATCTGCATATTAAAACTCAAATGAGGTAAGGGTGGAATGAAAAAAAAGAACGAGAGGGCAATAGTACAACATAATATAGTGATTCTTTCATTTGTTAATTTTTATTTAACCTTAAAACCTTAAAATGATTCATTAGCGTGTGAATAACTCATTTACCACTAATTTAGCAATTATTCATTCTGATTGCTCGTTTTTGAATTTCTTTTTTCTTTTCTTTAACATTATTTATGTGTATAGATACTGTATACACAATCCCTTCCCACGCTCCCTACTGAAAATGACTGTTGGTATATTAAGGTGGTTATTTACAACTTAAAATCCTTACAATGACGCAACAGAGCATGAAGAACTAATTTACTTAATTTAGCAATTCGTGACATTGGCTGTCTTTAATTCTTTTCTTCTCATTTTCCTGGCTGGGATTTATGACACACACACCCCCCTCCCTCCCACCTTCTTTGTTTGTAATGGAAGGTGACCGGGGCTTGTGGAATACAGACCTGGATTATGATTCGTCTGCCATTTGCAAATGGTTATTAATTGCGGACTGGAATT